>NC_072855.1:62483863-62796182 GCF_028858705.1 Grus americana
CCAGCAAAACTAGCCATAGGAGAGCTTTTGTTGATAGACTGCACAAATTCTTGTCTTCTGTAAAAGAACAGGAAACACAACAGAAGGACTTGAGAGTTGATGGAGATTGTAAAGTGCTGGACACACTTGCCTGTGGAAGCAGTGGATTCAAGATTTTTATGAAAAAGAGAAATTAATATCTGTTAGATTTTAATTACATCAGGCTGTTCTTGCCTTTGGGCAGCAGAGTGGATCAAGGACCTTTTGTGGTCCCTTCCACCTTAATTTTTTTAAAGACAGAATTATTTATTTTATTTCAAAAATAATGCAGATCACTTGTTGCTCTGTGCTCTGACTTCTTCCCTCTCTTAAAGTAGTATAAAAGTAGCACCACTGAATGTACTTCAGAATTAACTTTGAGAATAAAAATTATCCCCATATGTTAACTAACCACATCTGCAATGCTCTCCTGGTAGAGAAGTGGTCAGATATTGGACTTCTACTTAGAAACATAAGATAAGATTCATTTCAAGTGAGCTTTAGACATCTCACTTACAGTTATCTAACCATAAGGTAATTGTACAGGCTCCCTACAGGGAGGCAGAAGCATCTCCAGATTCATTTCATTCTAAGACAAGTATCTAAAATGGTTGAGATGCATCACCCTGGTGGTACCTGTCTCTCTCAATTGAACATAAAGGGAGGTAGCCAGCTAGCTTAGACCTATACAACTCACTTTTACACTTCTGAAGTTAGATTAGATGGAACTGCACCTTTAGTAAAGCCTGCCTTTCAGCAGTAAAGACATACAACTGATATTTACTTTGCCAGCTGCACGATACATTTTATGAGTCAGGAATTTAAGTTAGTGTTCAGCTCACCCTTTTGCTATTTACCTTACAAGTAATCTCACTGCAGATTGTCTTGCCTGCTCCATTAACATTTTTTGACAGCAGATAAACTTCATAGGTCTTGCCATGTCTTACCACTTAGGGATATTACTTAGAACTATAGCAGTGCTGGCTGTTTGGCATTTCCCATTATTGCTACAATAGCCTTTACTTTGGCTTGTAACAGCGGAACAAGACTCAGTGTGACAGTGTTTTATCAGTAGGAAGTGGCTTCTTGCCTTTGCAGAAAGCCTTTGGTACTGATGACAGAAATATATCACAGTTCAGTACCCGATGGACAAAACTGTGTTTTACAATCAGAAGCTGTAATTGTAGAGCTGGGTACGGAGTACAAGGGTACCAGTAGATTGCTACCACTCCTAGAAAAACTAGCCATTCTGCCATGAATACTAGCTGCCTACATTAAGGTTATTGCAGCAAGGGTAATCCTGACAGGGAAATCTGGAGCAATATATTTTGTCTCTTTATGGCAGTAAGTATCAAACCCAAAGTTCCTCTTAGTAAGGAAATCACATCTTCCTTCCCCATTTGTCTAAGTTCAGTGTTCCCCCTAAAGAAACCCAAAAGTCAATGCACACATAATCTGCCAGCAACAAAGGACAGCAAACCCAGCATTAATTTTGGCTTCTTATTCAAGTCCTTTAATTCCGTGTGTCCAAGATTTGGACTACAAGGTAATGATGACACTTATCACAGCCAATTTCAGCCTTCTGTAACTATTGCACATAGTCTAAAATGGTTGTCTAGACTCCCTCTATGTTGAGCAGAGACATCCAGAGAATGGTTAATTCTGTGCTTGAGTAAGCATGTAAAATAGGTGGAATTCATCACCCCTGAAGATCCTGCCTGTTTTTATTGATTAGCGATGTCCTCATCTGTACCTTTGAGAAACCTAAAACTACCCTAAACATGTAAAGATATAAATGGTCTGTAATTTTAAGATTCTTGTACTTCAGAGCAGCTTGGACTTAATCCTATAAACTTCTTAAAATCTAGAAGAACACTGCAAATGTTTGGGATGAATGTAGGAAGTGTAGTATTTACTTTTATTACTTTTATTTAACTCCTTCCCCACCTGCCCTAGTTCCATTTTCAACATGTCACAATCCATGCTTTTCACGTTTAAAACTTTGTCAAAAGAGAGTGAAAGAATGACAGAAATTAAACTCACAATGGTGTTTCAGGGTAGAACATTGATGGGCTAATTCTTCCGTGTTTGTGAAATCTCCTGTGTCAGATAAACCTGTTGTACACCATGCTGACAGCATACCTTCTGCTTCCACCAAATTCCTAACAGTGAGATAAGAACTAGTGATGCAGCCCCATTACTCAATTCAGCTGTAGATTTGGAATAGCCCAAACATCAGCATGCCATACATCCAGGGGCCAGGGCTGATCTGCTTTCAAGATAACATTTTTTCATAGAAAGATTTTTGGAGCTGAAGCCAACAGCTTTCTTTGTCATGGTACTATTAGGAATTGAAATTTAGTTCCAGTTGTCTACAAAAGCTCCAGATAGAGCTGGTAATAAGTGTTGTAGATAAGACTGCACCTGTTTTGTAAATACAGTTCCACAAAGTAGCCATGGAAACATTTTGCACCAATCAGCCACTCCATCTTCCTATAAAAGTGCAATGAAGTACAATCCCACATGCATGAAAAACTCTTTATCTAGGGCCTCCAATTATAGTGATTTTGTAAGCAAATGTACGTCAATAGGTCTGTTCATCACTAACAAGGTGTCAGTAAAAGACTAGATGGTTGTAAGAGGCATCCACAAGAATTCTTCCCAGTCTTATTAAAAAATACAGAAACAACTCCTCAAGTACTTGGAAAAACAGATAAAACTGTGAATGTAGACAGAAGATCAAAAAAATCCCAGGCAGCTCCTTCCCCTAAAAGAGTTAATCTTGCTTCTTTATGAAACAAGTTAAAAGCAAAGGGCCTTATTCTTACCTACAGAGACTCAGCACAGTGCTGGTGGAAAAGCAACAGCAAGGAATGGGACAGGTAAGGCACTGGAACAGGTTGTCCAGAGAAGTTGTGGATGCCCCATGCCTGGAAGTGGTTTTGGATGAGGCTTTGAGCAGCCTGGTCTAGTGGAGGGTGTCCCTGCCCATGGCAGGGGGGTTGGAACTAGATGATCTTTAAGGTCCCTTCCAACCCAAAATATTCTATGATTCTGTGGTTCTATGGTACTGCGATTCTATGATTCTAGACATTGCCCTTCTCTGCAGGTTCCGTGCCATACACTGGCAGAGCAGGGTGAGGAAATATCTCCACTGTATTTCAAGCGTGGGCCTAGGAGAAGATGTAACTTGAATTGCTAGATTTAAGCATTGCTACCCTGTGATCAAGGGTCCACAGAAAATGGGAAATGCTAAACCATTAGAGTGGAGGGCTTGATCTGGCCCATCCCTGCTGCATCCAAAGTCAGACTTAAGTATGTGAGACAGTGAGAAAACACCAGCTGCAGATCTCCTTATTAAATATCCAAAACTATTAGAGTTTACTATTTTGGCTTGGGAGTAGGTGTTTACTGGAAATGTAGGCTATAGCCCAATAGAGAAAATGAAAACAAACCCTCTTCTCTACCCATCTCCCGTTCCCAAAAAAGTTTTGCATTCTTATAGGAGTGGGAAAATGGGCTGTAGAGTCCGTAAAATCAATATAAGTGCAAGGCATGGTTTAGGTCACAGTAACTCATGGGTAAACAAGTCCACTGCTTTTACCAGCTGGTCTTTGCAGTGGGGAATACTGCTTCATAGCACCATATTTAGATGACTGCTTATTCCATTCTACCTGTGGGGGCATTTCCAAAAGAACTGGGTGGGGCAGAAGTTTGTGTGGGTCCAGAGGAGATATGTCTTTATAGAAAGGGGGATGACCCAAGCATTTACCCATGCTAACTGGGAACTCCACCAAGATTACTGTCTGTCATGGTTTTGCCCCAGGCAGCAGCTAAGCACCATGCAGCTGCTTGCTTGCTCACTTCCCCGCCCCCAGGATGGGGGACAGAATCAGAAGAGTGAAAGTGAGAATACTCATGGGGTGAGATAAAGACAATTTAATAGGTAAAGCAAAAGCCATGCGCACAAGCAAATCAAGACAAGGAATTCATTCACCACTTCCCATGGGCAGGCAGGTGTTCAGCCATCTCCAGGAAAGCAGAGCTCCAGCACGTGTAACGGTTACTTGGGAAGACAAACACCATCGCTTCGAACGTCCTTCCCCTCCCTCCTTCTTCCCCCAGCCCCTTATATGCTGAGCTTGACGTCATATGGTATGGAATATCCCTTTGGCCAGTTGGGGTCAGCTGTCTCAGCTGTGTCCCCTCCCAACTCCTTGTGCACCCCCAGCCATCCCAGAAAAGAAGCAGAAAAGGCCTTGACTCTGCGTAAGCACTGCTCAGCAGTAACTAAAACATCCCTGTAGTATTAACACTGTTTTCAGCATAAATCCAAAACATAGTCTCATACTAGCTACTATGAAAAAAATTAACTCTATCCCAGACAAAACCAGCATAGCAGTGACGTTACAGCACATTAGATTTACTTATTTCAAAGTATAGCTGAGGAAGACACTTGAGCTGTTAAGCCAGAGGATCAAAATGTTAAGTAGTTTAAATTCCTGAGAATTCAACTGTTAAACTTCTTAGAGCAGAATTTGTAGTTTAGATATAATTCAATGGGCTTTTTTTGTTGGTGGGGGAAATACCTTAGACAAGCACACTGCTATAATCAATGGACATTTATACCTCAAATAAATCAATACAGTGACCATTCTCCTTTCAGTTTAGCTCTTGGTATGGTGTTTTGACAGCATGGGTGGCTATTCTCTATTTGGGAAAATATGTGTGAAGCCACTGAGGCTTTTCAAGTGGAATAGTTATCGTTCCCAAACACCTGTATGGCTTCCATTATAAATCTTTAAGTCAGTGACATTTCAGCACACAGGTATCATTATACATTATCAAAATACATTTCCTATATTTAAGCTGGCTTAGAGTTGTGAAGACCAAGAATAAGTCATTATGGTCCATTTATTTTTCAGGTTTTGCTTTTTTTTTTTTTCTCTCTGTTATAAATTATTGGTCCTTCAGTTTTCAGTTTGGAAACACACACATTCTGTTACCTTAGAAACTTACAAAGATGTTTGTATACTTATGGTAATTCCTGCTACAAGCATTTAAAAAATCCCAAGATTGACTTTATATATATATATATGTATGTGTGTATACATCTGTATATACATCTTTATACACACACATATATATGTGCAAATACATTTAGAATTGAGTTTGAGGATATTTATGATTTTAGGGACTAAGAGGCTAGTTTTTTAACATAAACATCCATTCTTCAGTTAAAAAGTAGTTTCTGAGATAATAGGCTAGAAATTTATTTCTCTTAAGAGAAATGTCACATAATGATGGGACTCAAAGATCTTAGTCTTTGAGAAAATATCAGATGTTGTCCATTCTGATAAAAGCCGTGAGTTGACAGAATTCAGGCAGGTTAAATGAAAAATAATGTCCCATGTTAGTGTAAAAGGAAATCTAGGAAAAAAAATTTCAAAAACATCCTCAACATGAAGAGAGGTATTTTATAATTTTCCTGCTCTTTTGTCACAGATTCAATATAAAGAACATATCAACCTGGCAATTTTTTTTTTTTTTTTTTTGCAAACAACGTAAATTCTGAATCATTTCATTTAATAGGGACAACTCTAAGTAGAGGATGAAATTGTCTAGCTCCAAAGTTCTGTACATGTTCACTACTTATCACAGAGGATATAGTGCAAGAAAGGAACACAAGGCCAAGAGGGACTGATTTTCTTTGTACACACAATAGTTTAGTATTTCATTTCACACATAATTTAGTGTTTCCCTGGAAGGAGAAATGAGCCCCTCTACACATGTGAAAAATGAGTGTACAGATGTACTTAGCATATTCTAAATCATCACATGTCGTTTCAACTGCAATAGAGGAAAGGAAACCTGTCCAGGAAAAAGAATATTAAAAAATCATTTTAAGCAACAGTATTCTGGCAATTTTGAATAAAATAATCACTCAGGCTAAGATACCAAGAATCATGAATTAAAGCCCGTCAAAGGAGACTATTTTTTTAGGCACTTTTGAGAATTTGATTGTTTCTGCCACTGGAAATCAGTGGAATTAGGTGCTTAGCTCTTTCTCAGTTGTTCTAAAGACTCTCCTGAAGTATATATTTTGGCTTCCAGTAAGTTGGCCTATTTTCTTTTTTCCTAATACTGAATGGCAAATCCCAGCAGAAACGTGTGTCATCACTAACACAGGCAAGGTACAAGTTGTCATTGCTAACTGACTGCAATTAAAGCCATTTCAGCACTGATAATCATGCCTGGATACTGAGACTGGGTCAAAGAGTTTTCACAGTCCTAACTGGTGCTTTCTTCTACCACGTAACTCCAATCTCCTGAGATTTGGATGGCAGCCTTCTTTTGTTAGCTGGGAAGAGTACTGACACCTCCTCTGCATTAATACAGTTATCTACTGTGCTTAACACATTGTGTGTTCATTTCTGCTATCACCAGCCCTCCTAATTAGAGAGGCAGAGGTTGCAAAGGAAGGTTTGGGAACAGTAGCAAATGGCACATATTTTTGGTGCCATTAAGCAGTAATGCCATCAAAAGCAGTAAAATCCCATGCAAGAAGATGCAATATATGACAGCTCACAGAATGTGTGATGTAGTTAAAAATCTCCCTGAACTTTAGGAAAAGAGATAATTTTGGTTTTCCTGGTCAAACTATAAAGCAGTGGTACTGTGTCTCATCTGGACCAACAGTGATACGTTGCGGTAGGATAAAACACCACAGAGAGACATTTCACTAGAAGTCCCTGGAAATTTGGGTGAGGTGTAGAGAGGGCTTGATTTAGCAAGGACTGTAAGCACTGATGTGTGTTTCTGAACTGTGAAGCTGTCATGCTGGAATTTGTGTTTTGCCTTTGTGCAAACTTTGTAACTTGAACAGAAGAAGCAATCAGCTGTTTGAGATGTGGTCTGGGATAAACATCTGTTGTCCCGTTCTTCTCTTGTTATGTTGATGTTATTTCAGTGACAAATAGGTTGTCACTAGCTCTAGTAGCAATGTCAGTCGCAGTGGGAGATGGAGGTTCATCAAGGAGCAGCAGAGCAACAGGGCATTATTTCTGTCTGCCTCTAGATCAAGGGTCCTATTTGGTAAAAGCAAAGCAGCAAGCTTGACTTACTCATGTGGGTTGATTGAGACTGTGAGAGTCCACTCCAAGGTTGAGGTTTGTAAGATCAGAGCCAGTTACATTATGCTGCATATAACTCTCAGCTTTATCATGGAAAATACAGTGTAAAAATAAGTGAGTTTGTTCTTTCATACACTGCAAGTTGGTTTTGCCAGTTGGCTGCAATGAACTAGAAAGTGTTTTGGCTTTTCCATAAGCTTAATTTTTAGACGTTTCTCCTGATCTCTACATACATTCCTGGGGAAAGGCTATGCCCCATCTCTCACTGGTAATGGTCCACTATGTACAATGATAGCCATATTCATGAGGTGCAAAGAGTGCTCAGCTCACAGTTCAAGGGGAAGAAAGTAGATCTGCTATTCTCCCTCCTCCCCCTCTGCTCCCTACCAATGTTTAATTCAAGCAGGTCAGCAAAGAATGCAATATCAATGACTTCAAGGGTGTTACAGATCTCTGGTGCAAATCTCATATCTCAATGCTAGCAGTTTAATACTCGTATGTCTAGATTTATCCTCAAACTAAGCTTTCAGAGATTGGTGATATTAGTAAATGAAGTTCAGCAAAATTTAATAAAATCCTGTTTTTTTATGATTTTCATGTAATATTTCAACACAGGTTTTCATTGCAAATAATAGGAGAGCTTCTCTTTTAAAAAAACTAAAAGCCACAATCACTGTCCTTGCAAACAAATTATCAATAAAGTTATTGACTGTAATCTACCAAAGATTTAGAAAAGTATTCCATCAGAGAATGTAATTTATTTGAAAAACAAACAAGCCACAGGCCTGTAAAATTTTCACCAGCAATTTCAGCAGGAAAAATGAAGCACATCATTTCAGCTTTCTTGTTCCATTTTGATAATGCTAGAAGATTTTCTTTGAAAGATTACATGCAAATGATTATATGAAAGGATAATTAGACAAATGGTTTGATGTTCTTGAAAACATTTTCATCATCCTAATCCAATATTAGACATTTTAACTTTGAGGAAAAAGATGGCATTTTGGCTTCTTGCTGTAGTTTGGGATAACAACAGAATTTGGAGGCTAGAATTCCTTGCAGAGTGAAAATGTGACTTCCTAATCAGTTCTGCTTCTTCAAAGGCAGGATGAGTAGTAATTAGCTTAATGTACAGCACAGAAGAGGAGGTTAGATATTAGGAAAATCTTCCTCCTGATACTAGTGGCTGATATGCAGAAAAGTGGTGGAGTAACTGTTGACAGGAGTTTCTAAAATGGGTTTTAAGAAACATGTTAGTGAATTCAGATACAGCTAATTCTGTCGTAGATTCAAGGGGACAGTTTATGTGACCTCTTGAAGCCATTGCTTTTCTTCATTTCTGTGACTAAGCCTTGTCACTGCTACAACTGTTCCATGACAAAATCAGGTTAGAAGGGAAGGAGTATTCGTATGTGAAGCCAGAAGCAATTTCAAAGATTCAGGGAAGCATTCTCTAATGACTTCTTTGGGCAGATTTTTCCACTGTACTAATCAAATTGATTGGTTTAGGTTTTTTTTCTTTTTCTTGCCATCAGTGAAAGAGCAAGGAAAACAATCAGATTTACAGAGCTGCTTTCCTGATTAGACATCTGTGTTCCAAGCTCTTTTATATCCAGGACATTGATATTGGTAAAATTGATAATTAATTATGGTCCTTGAGGCTGTGGTTAATTAAATTGGCTACTCTTTTGTCTTTAGCATGGGCAGCTGGGGAGTTTGACTGCTAAAACTGATGAGTCCAACTTTGAGCAAATTCCTAATGGACAGCTGGTCCTGCTGTCAGGCAGTCATGCAACTTAGATCACAAAGATCCTGCACTTTTTCAAACTGTTCACCGTCAGAAGATGCAGTTCTGGGAGGAGAACTTGTTAAAAGCATTTGTTAAAATACAATCTTTCTTTGGGATAAGGAAAGTCACAAAAGTGAAGCAGGAGGTCTTTTCCAACCTGTGTTTCTGGTGAGATAATGTTAAAAAGGACACGCTGTCTCCTTTTATCTGGCAGTCAGGAAATGCTTGGATCTTTAGCAGTAGGTGTTATTGCAAAGCAGTCAGGAAAGAATTAGGTGTATTCATGTTCTCACCTTTTGTTGGGATTAATATGATGGAAATTCCAGAGGAGCATGGGGAAAGGCTGCCATGACTGGAGCACGTTCAGGACTAAGGCTGTCCAAAGACCATTCTTGTAGAAAGATTTTCCTTCCCCTGTCCTGTGAGAGTTGCAGCAACCACTCTGAAGGAAAATGTGATCCTAAACACATAGGAGAATGGATACCAATGGTGCACCTCTAAGACAGCTGTGCCTCCAAAAAGTAGTTGAGTAACAACTACCTAAAACCAAGGCTAGCCTAGCCCTAGCTTAGAGGGAAAAGAGTTGTAGCAAAACTTTGTGGGAGTTATACTGTCTGAAGCTCATTGTATTTCTTCTATCAAGAGTTACCCGGTTACCAGCAGCCTGACATAACAACCCTGCACAGGACAGCAACCAGCTAAAAAGCTTATCAACAATGTGGATATATTTTCAGAGGGTTGATGAACACAGCTGACAATGGAAAGCCAGACTCATCTGCAAGGTTACATTCCTAGGAGCAAGCATATGTCTGATTCAGTTGTCTTGGCTATGATTTTAAGAGGTTTCATTTAGCATACTCACATGAGCTCACAGTCACTGTGGTCCTGGTGTCACAGAGCTGCTGGATGGCACCAAACAGATCTGAAGGTGTCTTGGGATGTGGGATGCAGGTATGGCCATAACCCATAGCTATCAGTCTTGCATCTGCTTACACTGAGAAACTCTGATGTCAAAAGCTAGCAGTTACTTCACAGTGGTGACCACCACATGTCACCTCTCTGCACTGGCAGAGCAGATGATGGGTAGATACTAGATTCAGACTGGAGAGAGGCATAAGAGTCAAAGCAGACAGGATCACAAGATCCTGTTGTTCAAGAGGGACTTTCTCTGTCATAGGAATGGAGACCATGCCAAGTGCTTTGCTGAGAAAGAGGTGGCTGCTTGTTCCCTAGAGGCACAACGCTGACCTTCTTGGCAATTCCATGCCTGCTCACCATTTGGGACCAGTCACACATATCTATATGGGACTGTCTCAGGGAAAAGCTGCCATTCAACTATTTCAAGGAAAGGCTGCTACTCTGCCTTTTGACCGCCTTTTGATAGCAGCTGATAGCAGCTGATATGATCCCTGTGGGCAGCGTGTCCCAGCTCTGTTCTCTTTGCTTGCGTGCCAGGTAGAAGGAGCACTTGGACAGCAAAAAGCACGAGTAAATGCCTAAACATGATGCTTGGGTGGGCTGTCCCACAGAACAGTGCTAACATCCATTTCCTGTCCTCGATCACTTCCTTCTAAGCATATTGTAACTTCTCACCTCAGAGATGTTATCCAGATTCCCTATACAGCTCCCTTATTTTCCTACCTCAGGCATACATTTGGGCATGCTTCCAGCTAAGCAGCACATACCTCCTTGTCCAACTCTTTTTTTTTTTTTCTCTTCACTGAAATCATATTCAGAATAGTACATCAAATACTGTGTTATGCCTTGCTATGGAGCAGCACAAAACCTGACAGCCTCTGATTTGTCAAAGCAATGCCTTATTCTCCATTTGGCAACTGATGGAGAGCTACTCCTATATGTTCTCATGGCTCAACTTTGGGTGCCCCATTTTTTACTACAATTTAGGGGTCCTGGTTGAACTGGCTTCCTGAAGGTTGTGTGTCACAACAGAGAAGTGTACAGTGAAGTTAAGCATATCAAGAATTTATCATCTGGTGTAGAGTTATAACTTTTGTTTGGGTTGAATTGACATGATTTTTTTTTTCTATTTGCTTTTCCTGAAGGAAAATTGAGAAGTTTGTTGAAACTCTGATCCCCTTTGTGAAGAAGTTGGATTTGTTATAAACACTTTCCTATGCTTAAATGTTCTTCCTTGTGTACTACATCTAGCAATCTCTGAAAAAAACATAGGAACAACGTCACTGTCACTGTGTCTGGATTCCCTGTAATGTCCAGCAGGAGAGACTGTTGTGCTGAAAATGAAGAATCTACTTATGTGGGTTTAAAAGTTCAGCCTTATTTTCTTTAAAGGTAATTTAAAAAAAATCCCTCCTATTTTCAGAAAACTGACCTTGTTTGGGCATTGTGTCTGACAAAGTCCACTTTTGGCCAGTTACAAGTGTAGAATGGAAAAGAACAAATTGCCAACAGTATCTCCTGTTTCACTTGCTGCAGTGAATTTGACCTGATGAGGCACTGATTCTGGTGAATGGACAACAGGTGAAGAACTGAAACGACTGTGCCAGTTCTGCTGCAGCATGGCCAATTGTACTGGAGCGCCTGCTTTTAGTTGGGATGCATCACTTGTGTCTTAAAAAGTTACTCTGTATTTTGTTTTGCAGATTGAAGTACATGCAGAATTATTTTAATATGAAACAGAGAACTCAGGTATTGAACATCTGGCAATAAGGCCATAGGGACTTTCATGCACATGTGAGACTTTTTTCTGGCTTTTATTTTACTCATGGTTATCCAAAGCCTTTCCCAAAAGATAGGATTTAAAAAAAAAAAGTTAAGAGAACAAGCTTGAAGAAATTTAAGTATAGGCCTTCTTATTTTTTCTCATTTAACAAAACAGAGTTATTAAGTAAAAAAAAAGTCACTTTCACAGATGGCCCTAATCTTCATCAGTTGCAATAATATCAAGCAACATCTAGGGGCTTTTCTCAGGAACTGCAATCCAACTAAACAGGAAAAAAAACCCCAAAAGGTAAGCCCTCCCTCTGTAGTTCACAGTCAAGGTAATAAAATGCAGAAAGATAGGAAAGCACAGGAGAGCAGTGAGACAGCATTGCTGGGTGTAATCACACTATACCATTAAACTGGCACTTTTTTTTTTTTTCCAAACAGTGCTTACACAGCATCAGGGTCTTTACTGCTCCTCACACTGCCCCACCAGCTTGCTTGCTGGTGGGGAACATGGAGTTGGGAGGGGACACAGCTGGGACCGCTGACCCCAACTGACCAAAGGGATACCCCATACCATATGATGTCATGATCAGTAATAAAAGCTGAGAAGGAGGAAGAAGGAAGTTGGAGCAATGGCATTTGTCTTCCCAAGTAACTGTTATGCATGATGGAGCCCTGCTTTCCTGGGGATTGCCCTAAACACCTGCCTGTCAAAGGGAAGTGGTGAATGAATTCCTTATTTTACTTTGCTTGTGTGCACAGCTTTTGCTTTTCTTTTTAAACTATCTCAACACACAAGTGTTTGTACTTTTACCCTTCTGATTTTCTTCCCCATCCCCCTGGGTGGGATGGGGAAGGGGAGAGGGGGGAGGAAGGAGCAATCAGCTGTGTGGGGCTTAGCTGCTGGCTGGGCTTAAACCAGCAGCTGTTAAGGGTTAAACCAACATCATCCTATATATGCCTAGGATGATGAGAAAGAGGGAGAGCATTGTGATAGGGTTCCAAAAAAATAAAGACTCTGTAACATCTTGCTACTTTCCTTTTGGAAGAAAATTGGGTAGATCTGCCACTCTTTCAGAAAGTACAGAAAGACACTGTTCCACAGATCTGATAGTCACAATACTAAGCAAAAGGATTTTTCTGTGACCTTAACTCTGGCCAGTTGGTTACCTTTAGGAGCCTCTTTGGGTTCTGGATATCGTCGATTTGTCATATTTGGGAAATGAAGAATTCCAGTGTAGTGAATGTGGAAAAGAGCTAAGGGGTCATGACTAGTTTTGCACCCTTGATGTAATACCAGCAACCCATAATGGCTCAAAAAAAGCCACTTCACCCCTTCATCTGCTGAAATGAGAAATTGGCATCTTCACCAATCAGTTTCAGAACTATGCACTGTTAATGCTTCAGAATTATTTTCCTTTGAAAGACACTAATATGTTTGGGGGGTTTGGGGGGGTTTTTTGTTTGTTTTTTGGTTTGGGTTTGGGTTTTTTGTTTTTTGGTTGTTTTTTTTTTTTTTAAACATTAACTCATTTCCCCCACAAATACATGCTGCTATTCTTCTAAGGGATAGACTTAGGAACAAATGTACCTTATCACAAAAGCTCTCTTTTTAAGTGTTTCTTCCACTTAAGAGATAGATTCTTAGTCTTTCAGGAAAAATAATTTCTAGTTCCCATAGTGATTTCTTCTGCATACCCATCAACGTAATTACTGAAAGCAAAATTACAACATTGTTGACTTTTAAATTAAGCTTATATAGTAATTAGGGATGCAACATTCTGTGATGGTATTCCACTTCTCACAGGGATTTTTATTTGACTAGGAAAGACCTAGATAGATCTGCTTTGCTGTTGCTGCCTATTCTCAGCTGACATAATTAGATTGCTAGACTATATGCTTTGCAAAATTAGAAATTTTTACAGTTCCACTTTTCTCAGGTAAAGTACACATGTTTTTCAGAAGTATTGTCCCAATTCATCTCTAGGGCAGCTGGCTAAGAGTGGGAATTGGGTGGGGTTTTGCTGTCCTCATAGTCAGGACCTCTGAGAGTAAACTGAAGCCCAAGTAACTGATTTATTTTCTGCCTATGGAGAGAATTTATGTTCTGTTTCTAAATTGTAAGTTTAGATTAGATGGAGACAGCATTAAAAATGTAAGATCTAGATCTCCTGTGGAGGAAAATGACACATGGGGTAACATTTGTACTGCACCTGTATACTATATCTCACTGGCTAAATCTAAAAAGGTAGTTTAAGGGCATAGAGGAAGAACATGTAAACTATTATGTACTCCCTTTTTCTGTGCTTTATGCATCCACAGTGATGGAAACAAGATGCCTCTGTCTTCATCCTGCTCATTCACATGGCAGCATGGCAGCTCTCCACACAGGCTTTCCCCAGATCCCTTCTCTCCTTGCCATATGTGATGTTGGAACCCTTCTTCATTTGTTATGTTTAGCACTGATTTTTATTTATTTTTTTATATATATACATATATACACACACATAATCTTTAAAAATTGGAAACCTTTCCGCAAGGCTCTCAAAATAAGTTGGCTGGTTAGCCAAGGCAGCTGTGTTATTGTTGTGGTTTAGTCCCAGCCGGCAGCCGAGCACCACGCAGCCACTCACTCACTCCCCGCCCCCCCCCCCCCCCCAGTGGGATGGGGAGGAGAATGGGAAGGAAAAGGCAAGACCTGGTGGGTTGGTATAAGGACAGTTTACTGGGATAGCAAAGGGAGAAGGGAAGACAAAACAGAACAAAACAAAACAGTACTTAACAGAGTATACGAAACTGGTAATACACAATGCAGTTTCTCACCCAAGGACCGTACAACTCAGACCGCATGCTCAGTCCTGTCCCGAAACCGGACTGTCCCCAAGCCACGCGTCCTGGAGCTGCTACCCCCCTCCCTGGCTAGCCCCCCTTTTATGCTGAGCATGATGTCATATGGTATGGAATACCCCCTTTGGCTAGTTTGGGTCACCTGTCCTGTCTATGTCCCCTCCCAACTCCTTGTGCACCCCCAGCCGTCCCACTGGCAAGGCGGTGTGAGAAGCAGAAAAGGCCTTGGCTCTGTGTAAGCACTGCTCAACAACAGGTCCACATAACAAAAACATCTCTATATTATCAACGCTGTTTCCAGCACAAATCCAAAACATAGCCTCATACTAGCTACTGTGAAGAAAATTAACCCTCTCAGCTGAAACCAGGACAGTTATCCACTTACCAAAGAATGCATATAAAAAAAAATTGCGGGATAAACAATTTTAGCTTTCCTATGCAAACACTCCTTGCCAAGATTACTTCTGAGCCAGGTTCAGTGTTTCTTCATCTTATAGCCTTGATGGGTTCCACTATCAACTATTTGTCCATTTACCCTTCCACAGCATAGACATCCAGCCCAACCACACCATCTTTTGGCAAGGCCACGAGATACCCAGTTCAGCACAGGTTGCCTACACATCCCATCCACTGTGGTGAAACCAAAAGCAGCGCTCAGTCGGCAAGGAACACAGCAGTGGCAACGGTAAGTTCTGTGGCTGAACGCTAGATTGAGGTGGACAGGATGGGTTCCCAGAGCCAGGGAAATCAGAGGAAGAGCAGAGAAACCTGCCAGGAGCTGGCAGCTCTCCTGAGAGAGGCTGACGTGGCTTGGGCACTGCCTGGAGCAACCGCGAGAGATTTAAACAGCCCCAGGGAGTGCTAGCAACAAGGACTGCTGCAAACAGGGCAGGCAAACAGGGCATGGCACGTCAGCCAGGGCGTGCGTGGCAGTTTGCGTAGCGGTTTGCACGGAGGGTGTACAGGGAGGGCACGCAGGGAGGGCCCTGCAAACTGCTTGTAGGTCCACAGGCCAGGGAAGTGCTCTAGGTCTCTGCCAAAATGGTGGGCACTCACCTCAGGAACCAGTGTTCCTACAGAGAAAGCACCTGAGAAGTCTGATGCATCCACCCAGACAGAACTGGTAAGGAAGGAGACTTCAGTACAGGCAGTAGGGTGCAGTGAGTGCCCAGATCCTTCTCCTGGTGAAAAGGTAAGTACTTGCACAAGGTGTGCACAGGTTGATGATCTGTTATGTCAGGCAGTGGAGTTGCAGGACACAGTTAAAAGGCTGTGCAGTATTAGAGGAGCCTAGACGGAGATAGGTGGTTTCATAACCAAGTTCCTGTAGTGGGCACCACTGAGAATGAGGCACCTTAGACCCTGGTGACCCACAAAAGCAGGACTCTGCTTCAGTCTTCACCCTCCAGCTTCACAACCAAAACTAGGTATGAAGCTTTAACAGCTATAGACACCCACGAGCAAGGTCTGCAAGGAGAAACTGTACCAGCAGCACATGGCGGATACCGTAAAAAGAAACCAGGAGTGCTCATAGTGGGTGACTCTCTGTTAAGGGGCACCAAGGCACCCATCTGCCGATCTAACAGGGAGTCACGAGAGGTATGCTGCCTTCTGGGAGCCAAGATCCAAGACATTGCCGTGAGGGTGCCACTACTTGTCAAGATCACAGGCTACTATCTACTGTTACTCTTTCATGTGGGTATGAATGACACCGCAAGCCAGAACCTGGGCAGAATCAAGGAAGACTATAAAGCCCTGGGAGTGCAAGTGAAAAATATTAGTGTCCAAGTTATCTTTTCCTCCATTCTATCACTTGGAGGAAAGGCAGCAGCAGAAATAGACGTATAATGCATATCAACTCCTGGCTACGTGGCTGGTGCCGTCGTGAGGGTTTTGGCTTTTATGACAATGGGACAGTCTTTGATGACAATAACCTGTTAGGGAGGTGTCCCATCCCACTCAGGGGGTGAGGGTGAGGTTAAATTTTTAATTCTCTGCACGGTAATCCGAAGTAACGACAATTACTTCAGAGGTTCAAACCAATCATAAATTTACTTAAAACTCAGTGGAGCTACAAAAGATAGGGGCTTGGCAAAAGTCATAACAATGCTCAAAACTTAGCAGAACTATGAAAGGTAAGCGTTTAGCAAAACGTGTGACAATATTACCCTAATGTGCCGAAAATTAAGTTGGAGACAAAGAGAGTGATAGAGAGGAAAAGAAAGAGAGAAAGAAAAGAGAGAGAGAGAGAGAAAAGATATCACCACCCTTGGATCCAGCAATGTTCTCTGCTCGTAGTTGCAGTATTCAGGTGGTGGGCGCGCGCCAAAAACTTATGTTTCCACTTTTTATAACCCGATGTGCCCTCCCCATAGGCGGGGGTCTGTCATCACTGAGCAGGTGCAGTATGTGCTCAGGAATGTTCAGAAATGTTCCAGAAATGAGTCGGTGGGTTGTGGGGGTCCTGGGGGTCTCGCTGCCCCCCCCCCCCTTCAGGGCTGACCAAGTGAGTGGTGATCTGTCACAGGCACATGGTGCACAGGGCACAGATGGTCATTGTTTACATGCTTCAGGAATAGAGGAGTGGTCTCACAAGACGTTATCCTGCCTCCGTAGGCTCCGTTCTTGTTCAACACTCCCTGGTCATCATCAGCCCATCCCTGTCCATGTCAAGACGGGTGTTTGCGACATTCACTTGTTATCAGAGCCTCACAGGAGGGACAGGATCCACGTGCCTAGAAGAGGCAAGGGAATCTTTGGCAGCAGGCTGGCCAACTTGGAGAAGTGGGCTTTAAACTGAAGGAGTGGGGTGGTGGGGTCCAAAGTGGCAATGCTCGTGCCATCGCATCCAACTGGGGAATAATCCAGGCCAACCAAAGCAGTGACAACTGTTCCTCAGCTGCGCCCCAAGATGAGAACCAGAAGGCCAACCACCTCAAGGGTGTGTATGGTTATAGTGGACCCTCTTGCACCTCCAGGGAAACCTCCATGCTTGATTACCTGTCTGAAATGCCTGTACACTGACACACGCAGCAAGAGGAATAAACAGGAAGAAGTAGAGATCTGTCTGTGGTCACAGTGCCATGATCTCATTGCAATTACAGAGACATGGTGGTATAGCTCGCATGACTGGAATGCTGTCATGGATGGTTATGTACTTTTTAAGAAAGACAGGCCAGCAAGGTGAGGTGGTGGAGTTGCTCTTTTTGTGAGAGAGCAACTGGAACGTATCAAGCTCTGCCTAGGTGTGGATAAAGAACAAGTTGAGAGCTTATGGGTAAGGATTATGGGGCAGGCTAACATGGGTGACACTGCTGTGGGTGTTTACTACAGGCCACCTGTGAGGGACCACATCTTGAGTGAACTGTCTCAAAGCTTGTTCACAACCCTGGTAAGCTCTTCGCGAGACTCCCCGCTGGACTGGCCAAGCCCAGTTGCCACGAGCAGACCAACACTCCCCGCCGGACTGGCCGAGCCCAGTTGCCATGAGCAGACCAACACTCCCTGCTGGACTGGTCAAGCCCAGTTGCCATGAACAGACGAACAGGGGTCAAAGAACGATCACGTCACTTTGGGGGTGTGGTGGGGGTATGCCTAGGCACAGGCGACCACCCCAACCTGTTGAGAGCATGCTCAGGGATGCAGTATGTGCCATCATCTAGGGAACAACCTCCCTGCATACCCTATAAAAGACTGCTCAGTCAAACGGTGAGGGGGACCCTCACCACCGGAATACATGAAGACTACGGACCAATGGGATGCCGCTGGATCCATGGTGGTGACTATCTTTCACAACTCTATCCTGACTGCTTGCTAAATCTCCTCCTTTTCTACTCTCTCTTTCCCTTTCCTATCGCTACTTTCTTGATAAATACTTTCTTCAATAAAGTCCTCCAGTTAGCGGCATACGACCTCATTTGTGTCTTAATCTTGCTCTGGGTATAACGACGACTCTTCCCGGCCCAGGACTTCCCAGATCAGAACACCACCTGGTGAGGATGAGGAAGTCGATGAGGCCTTCTGTAGACAGCTGGAAGTAGCCTCATGATCACAGACCCTGTTTCTCATGGGGGATTTCAACCACCCTGATATTTGCTGGAAAAGCAACACAGCTAGGCAGACAGAGTCCAGGAGGTTCCTGCAGAGCATTGATGATAATTTTTTGACACAGGTTGTGGAGGAGCCCACAAGGAGAGGGGTGCTGCTGGACCTTGTACTAACAAACAAAGAAAGAGTGGTTGGGGATATGAAAGCTGGGGGGCTGGGGGCAGCCTTGGCTGCAGTGACCATGAGATGTTGGAGTTCAGGATCCTGCGTGGAAGAAACAGGGCAATAAGTAGGATTACAAGCCTGGACTTGGGGCTCTAGAAGGTAAGGGGGCCCAAGAGAGCTGGTCAATATTCAAGCACCACTTCCTCCAAGCTCAAGATCAGTGCATCCCGAAGAACAGGAAATCTAGCAAAGGAGGCAGGAGACCCGCATGGATGAGCAAGGAGCTCCTGGAAAACTCAAAGGGAAGAAGGAAGTTTACAGAATGTGGAAAAAGGGACTGGCCACTTGGGAGGAATACAGGAATGTAGTCAGAGAATGTAGGGATGCAACAAGGAAGGCTAAGCCCCACTTGGAATTACATCTGGCAAGGGATGTCAAGGACAACGAGAAGGTCTTTTTCAAGTACTTCGACAACAAAAGGAAGACTAGGGAAAATGTGGGACTTCTGCTGAATGAGGTGAGTGCCCTGGTGATGGAGGATACAGAGAAGGCAGAGTTACTAAATGCCTTCTTTACTTCAGTTTTTACTGCTAAGGCCAGCCCTCAGGAATCCCAGACCCTGGAAATAGGAGAGAAAGTCTTGAGAAAGGAAGATTTTCCCTTGGTTGAGGAGGACAGGGTTAGAGAGCATTTAGGCAAATTCATATCCACAAATCCATAGGCCCTGATGGGATGCACCCATGAGTACTCAGGGAGCTGGCAGATGTTATTGCTATGGCACTCTCAATCATCTTTGAAAGGTCATGGAGAACAGGAGAAGTGCCTGAGGACTGGAGGAAAGGCAATGTCACTCTGGTCTTCAAAAAGGGCAAGAAAGAGGACTCTGGAAACTGCAGACCAGTCACCTTCACCTCTATCCCTGGAAAGGTGATGGACCTTCTGGAAGTCATCAGTAAGTATATAGAGAAAAAGAAGGTTATCAGGAGTGGTCAGCATGGATTCACCAATGGGAAATCACGCTTGACCAATCTGATAGCTTTCTATGATGGCATGACTGGCTAGGTGGAGGAGGAGTAGCAGTAGATGTTGTCTACCTTGACTTCAGTAAGGTTTTTGACACTTTCTCCCATAACATCCTCATAGATAAGCTTAGGAAGTGTGGGTTAGAGGAGTGAACAGTGAGGTGGATTCAGAACTGGCTGAATGGCAGAGCTCAGAGTATTGTGATAAGCGGTGCAGTCTAGTTGGAGGCCTGTAGCTAGTAGTGTTCCCTAGGGGCCAGTACTGGGTCCAGTCTTGTTTAACGTAAACATCAATGACCTGGACGAGGGGACAGAGTGTACCCTCAGTAAATTTGCTGGTGATACAATACTGGGAGGAGTGGCTGATACACCAGAAGGCCGTGCTGCCATTCAGCGAGGCCTGGACAGGCTAGAGAGTTGGGCAGAGAGGAACCTAACAAAATTCAACAACGCAAGTCCTGCACCTAGGGAGGAATAACCCCAAGCACCAGTTCAGGTTAGGGGCTGACCTGCTGGGAAGAAGCTCTGTGAAGAAGGACCTGGGAGTCCTGCTGGACAACAAGTTATCCATGAGCAAGCAATGTGCCCTTGTGGCCAAGAAGGCCAACGGTATCCTTGGGTGCATTAAGAGGAGTGTGGCCAGCAGGTCAAGGGAGGTTATCCTCCCCCTCTACTCTGCCCTAGTGAGGCCTCATTTGGAGTACTGTGTCCAGTTCTGGGCTCCAAGTTCAAGAAAGACAGGGAACTACTGGAGAGAGTCCAGTGGAGGACTACAAAGATGATTAGGGGACTGGAGCATCTCTCTTATGAGGAAAGGCTGAGAGACCTGGGTCTGTTTACCCTGGAGAAGAGAAGACTGAGAGGGGATCTGATTAACACTTATAAATCTAAAGGGTGGATGTCAAAAGGATGGGGCAGACTCTTTTCAGTGGTGCCTAGCGACAGGACAAGGAGCAAGGGGCAGAAACTGGATCACAAGAAGTTCCATCTGAATATGAGGAAAAACTTCTTCACTTTGAGGGTGACAGAGCACTGGAACAGGTTGCCCAGAGAGGTTGTGGAGTCTCTGGAGATACTCAAAACCCACCTGGACGCAATCCTGCGCAACATGCTCTAGGTGATCCTGCTTTAGCAGGGGAGGTTGGACTGGATGATCTCCAGAGGTCCCTTTCAATCCCTACCATTCTGTGATTCCGTGATTCTGTGATTTAAGCCTTTATATCTAAACTAGACCCAGTAAATAGAGATTTGTGTGTATAAAATGCCTTACATGATGGCTCTCTGTGTGTAGCATGTCGTGAATGAGTTTTCTCCTGCCATTGGCTAAATGATTCCAGCTACAAAGACAAACTAGTTTTACTCTTCACTTTCCTTGTTAGTTCAACAACTGAATTAAAGACTTTTATGAAAGACGGCTTTCATTCCAGTGCCTGTCATTAGCAGATCTATAGATTTAACACTGCTCTTGGCAACAAGTTTCACTGTATGGTGCATGTAACAGACCGACATTGGTAATAATTTAATATATAATTCAATAAAATTTATAGTTGAAACTCACATAGATAAAGGAAATTATGGTATTGGTGATATTATGGAAAAAAAAGGAATTGGGAGGCACTGTTAGAGGATAAAATGGGTTGGTAGTTCTGATAAATGAACTTTGATTGTATAATGGAAAGGGCAGTTGAGAAATGGGCCCAAAATTTACAAAATAACATAAGGACTTTTCTTTTTGCTTTTATTTTAAAATATGAATTGTGATCTTTCATATGAATAACATGATATAAAAAAAAAAATGACATGACAGCAACACCTTGCTTAGTATTGACAGAAAATTATGGGGAATGAATTCAGGTGTCTTAGGAAAAAAGAAAACTCACTGGACAACAAAAGAAGTAAACTTATGCAAAATTCATTCACTGAAAACAATATAATGCAGTGAATTTCAAGCATATGCATTAAGTTTACCACTACTCAGAAAGCATTGAAGCCTCATGGCTTCAGCACACACTGGACTAAAACTAATTATAGGATCTATACTGAATTCAGACTTGGAAAGTCCTCTTTCCTTGACAATTCAAAGAAACAGCTCATGTCTTTATTTTTAAGGCTCCGTTAGGCCCAATGTCATCAGCTATGTATCTGCAGGTCATTTGTTTTCTTAGGCAGGGGTTAAGCTGGCTGGGAAAAGACAAACGCTAGATAAATAAATAAATAGATACAAGCAGCTTTCTGGGTTCCTGGGCTTGCCTAGCATTTCACGGTATCTGTCTCTTTTTAATAAGTCATTGCAATAGCAGAATGGATTGCTCAGTAAAAGCTGACATTTAGAAAGAAAAAGAGCACATCTTTAACAGTCTGTTGCTAGCAAAGGCATAAATACATATCTACATAAGCTCAGCCAATGTTCTGCTTTACTTTGGGGTTTTTGTGCTATTTTGTTGTTTGTTGTTTTTTTTTTTTTTAAATATACATGTTAGCAAAAATAATCAGTTAATTTCAGGATTTCAAAAACACAACATTGAAAAATAAAAATTAATTATATTGCTCAGACAGCATTTTGTCTCCACACTTGTGTCAAAGCTCTTTGTGTTTTATCCAGGCGTGATTCATGACTGCTGATTCCCTCTCTGCACTAGGTGTTGCTGGTTGCTAAGGTTTTCAGAAAGTGTGGTTTGCAAAGGCAGGACAGAAAACAAGGATTTAAAATCAAGTCAAATTGAATACTTAAGAGTTTTATACAAATCTGAAAATGTCTCCCTTTGTGTTTTATGTGTACATTTCCTAGCATCATGCAATCTTGACTCTTGACTGTAGTTCCTGCTTAGGACTGTAATACTACATACATAACCTACTAGCTCCTATATAACCACTCTAACTCATTTTAAAACACTAATTTTGTTGTACATTAATTAACATAGATTCCTTACATCCTTTGCTGTAAAACAGTTTTCCAGATCTAAAATGAATCTCACAGCTATCAAATTAAAGCTTCTTCCATGATCCAGCAGGATTAGCACATTACTGCTGCAAGACTGTCACTTGAGTTACGGACTGAGAGTCCTCCCTCTTCACCTGTCTCTGATCCTTGTGCTTTTATTTTCAAGCCAATGAAGGGATGGCTTGAATACTGGCCACAAAGAAGTTGATGAAAGCTTCAGTGCATTGTGAGTAGGATTTCAAATCTTTGGCTTCATTTGGAGCAAAATAGGGTTTGTTTGGACCCTGCTTTTATTTTCAGTTAATGGTAGCCCTGCTGTACATTTGCTTGTTATGTGATTCAGCTGTAGGATGACAATCCTACAACAGATACTATCCTGCAATGAAATGTAGAGCCTTTGTTATCTTCAGAATTTGCCTGGACAACACTCTCAGAAGCCTAATCTAACTGTGTGAAGTACAGGCCTCGAGAGGTCCCTTCCCACCAAAATCTTGCTATGATTCTGTTATGGCTTTTTCCATTGCCTGTAAGAAAAGGTTATTTAAGGTAGATAGAGGTCTGTTCCTCATACAGCATGCCAACACTTTGCTTTGTCACAGATAAGCATAATTTTCACTAATGTAACAGCTAAGGAGTTTTAATCTATTCTCCCAGCTGGCAGTAGGGTCAGGTAAACTGCAGAGGTATTTCTAAGGCAACATGAGGCATAGCTTCAGTATTTTTATGCAAGGAAACAGTTCAACGGAAAACTTGCTGAAAAGATCAAAGCCCTGTTAAGCATGCAGACAAAGTATGACATTTACCTAAAATGTGATAATTAATGAGCAAATGTATCATCCTGAAATAAATTTGGCAGGGTGGTCACACTAAGTTCACATCACTTTTTTCCCCCAAAGGAGCTGTCGTGGTTTAGTCCCAGCCAGCAATGAAGTACCATGTGGCCACTCACTCACTCCTCCCCTCCTCGGTGGGATGGGGATGAGAATCAGAAGAAAAAGTTTAAACTCGTGGGTTGGGATAAGGATAGTTTAATTGGACAACAAAGGAAGACGAAAATACGCAAAGTGGGTGATACACAATGCAATTTGCTCCCTGACTAGAACCCAGTGCCCAGCCCATTCCCAGACAGTGATCCCAACTCCCCAGCGAGGTTCTTCCCTTATATGCTGAGCATGATGTCTGTCCTGGTTTCAGCTAGGACAGAGTTAATTTTCACCAGAATCTGGGATAGGACACAGCCAGGACAGGTGACCCAAACTACCCAAAGAGGGTATTCCATGCCATATGACATCACGCTCACCATAAAAGGAGGCTAGTCGAGGAGGGGTGGCGTGGCTCCAGTATGCGTGGCTCTGGGACGGTCCGGCTTCGGGACAGGTCTGAGTGTGTGGTCTGAGTTGTATGGTTGTTGGGTGAGAAACCACATTGTGTATCACCAGTTGTATATATTCTGTTAAGTACTGTTGTTGTTATTTCCCTCTCCCTTTGCTGTCCCAGTAAACTGTCCTTATCCAAACCCACAAGGCTTTGCCTTTGTCTTCCCATTCGCCTCCCCATCCTGCCAGGGGAAGGGTTAGTGAGCAGCTGCGTGGTGCTCAGCTGCTGGCTGGGGCTAAACCATGACAACGTCATATGGTATTGAATATCCCTTTGCCTATTTTCATTCAGCTATCCTGCTTGTTTGGAAAATTAACTCTAGCCCAACTGAAAACATTATCCACTCCTTATTCTATACCATCTATGTCATGTCCAGATCCAATTAATCACCATCACTTTTCCTGTCTTTGATAGATATATATACATGTAGCTATCATTCCCTTAGTTTTATGTGCCATCCCTCTAAAATGTCCATTGAGTTCATTTAATCCCTGACTTTGGGTTCCATTTATCCTAACATTCTTTCAGGGCAGGGGAGATGGTGTGTGGTGTTGGATTGAAGCTCTCAGCTGGTACATATGCCGTGGCTCATGCCCACAGTCTGTGGGTTAAAGATGTCAATTTCAAGGAAGTTGCTGTGTGCTGTTAAAACCAGTTCTAGTTCCATCATCGCTGTATTTTGCTCAGTTTTATCAAAGTTTCTACTTCATTAATTTGTGTGATTCTTACTGTAATACCATTGATATGGCATATAGCAATTGTAGCAGTGATGACATGAAATGGCAGCATTATTTAGCAATTAACATCATACAATCTAATTTGTTGGCTATTCTCAAACTGTCTTTAGCAGTCCATTGTATCATTCCATTTTCCCGGAGGCTGGTGCATGACAGGGGATGTGATACACCCACTCCATACCATGCTCTTTGGCCCAGGTGTCTATGAGGTTGTTCCATAAATGAATCCTGTTGTCTAACTCAGTTCTCTCTGGGGTGACATGTCGCCACAGGACTTGCTTTTCAAGGCCTAGGATAGTGTTCCGGGCAGTGGCATGGAGCACAGGATATGTTTCCAGCCATCCAGTGGTTGCTTCCACCATTGTAAGAACATAACGCTTGCCTTGGCGGCTTTGTGGGAGTGTGATGTAGTCGATTTGCCATGCTTCCCCATATTTATATTTCAGCCATCGTCCTCCATACCACAGAGGCTTTACCCGCTTGGCTTGCTTGATTACAGCGCATGTTTCACATTGATGGATGACCTGTGAGATGGCGTCCATGCTCAAGTCCACCCCTCGATCACGGGCCCATCTCTATGTCGCATCTCTTCCTTCATGGCCTGAGGTGTCATGGGCCCACCGAGCTACGAACAATTCACCCTTACGCTGCCAGTCCAAATCCACCTGAGCCACTTCAATCTTGGCAGCCTGATCCACCTGCTGGTTGTTCTGATGTTCCTCAGTGGCCCGACTCCTGGGTACATGGGCATCTACATGACATACCTTTACAACTAGCTTCTCTAGCCAGGCAGCAATATCTTGCCACAATGGGGCAGCCCAGATGGGTTTGCCTCTGCGTTGCCAGTTGCTCCGCTTCCACTGCTGTAACCACCCCCACAGGGCATTGCCCACCATCCATGAATTGGTATAGAGGTAGAGCGTCAGCCACTTTTTCATCAATATCTAAAGCCAGCTGGATGGCTTTCACCTCTGAAAACTGGCTCGATTCACCTTCTCCTTCAGCAGCTTCTGCAACTTGCCGTGTAGGACTCCATACAGCGGCCTTCCACCTTCGATGCTTTCCCACGATGCGACAGGACCCATCAGTGAAGAGGGCATATGGTTTCTCGTCTTCTGTTAGTTTATTATACGGTGGGGCTTCTTCAGCACGTGTCACCTCCTCCTCTGGTGACATTCCGAAATTTTTCCCTTCTGGCTAGTCTGTGATCACTTCCAGAATTCCTGGACGATTGGGGCTTCCTATTCGAGCCCAGTGTGTAATCAGTGCAACCCACTTACTCCACGTAGCATCGGTTGCATGATGTGTAGAAGGGGCCCTCTCTTTGAACATCCAGCCCAGCACTGGCAGTCGGGGTGCCAAGAGGACCTGTGCCTCAGTGCCAATCACCTCTGAAGCAGCTCGAACCCCTTCATAGGCTGCCAATATCTCCTTTTCCGTTGGAGTGTAGCGGCGGGCCTCGGATCCTCTTTATCCCCGACTCCAAAACCCCAGGGGTCGACCTCGAGCCTCCCCTGGTGCTTTCTGCCAGAGACTCCAGGTAGGGCCATTCTCCCCGGCTGCGGTGTACAACACATTTTTCACATCTGGTCCTGCCCCGACTGGCCCAAGGGCCACTGCATGAACTGTTTCCTGTTTAAATTGTTCAAAATCTTGTCGTTGCTCAGGGCCCCATTTGAAATCATTCTTATTCCGGGTTACGTGATAAAGAGGGCTTACCATCAGACTGTAATTCGGAATGTGCATTCACCAGAAACCCACAACACTTAACAAAGCCTGTGTCTCCTTTTTGTCGGTCGGTGGAGACATAGCTGCTACTTTGTTAATCACATCCATTGGGATCTGATGACACCCATCTTGCCTTTTTATTCCTAAAAGCTGGATCTGCTGTGCAGGTCCCTTCACCTTACTTCGTTTTATGGTGAAACCAGCTTTCGAAGGTTTTGGACTATGTTCTTCCCTTTCAGCTTCTTCTGATGTGTTATTCAACCCTCAGCAATCCCACAACAGAAGGGTCCTCCGAGAGACCACGCAGAGTAGACAATGGTTCAATTTCCTCTGTCTCCAAGGCAGCTATGCCAAAAGCCCACAGGTACCCTTTTGGGTCCTTGAAATACCCTCTCTGGAGGTAGTCTGTGCCCAGGATGCACGGAGCCTCTGGCCCAGTCACAATGGGGTGCTTTTCCCACTCATTCCCAGTTAGACTTCCTTCAGCCTGCAGCAGAGTCAACTGTTGGGATCCCCCTGTCACTGCAGCAATACAGATGGGTTCTGCCCCTTCAGGGCTGGATGGCATTAAAGTACACTGTGCACCAGCGTCCACTAGGGCCTTGTACTCCTGTGGGTCCGATGTGCCAGGCCATCAGATCCACACAGTTCAATAAACCCAGTTGTCCCTTTCCTCCACCTGGCTGGAAGCAGGACCCCTCTAAGCCTGGTCATCGTATTTGTTACTCAGTTCTTGTGAAGATGACTTGGAAGTCCCTTCAGGAGGATCATAAGTACAGTCAGGCCTTCCACTCCATCTGGGGAACTGCCTACTGGAAGCTGGAGTGGCATTTTTCCTGGAACAATCCTTTTTTTGATGCTTTTGCTTTTGCCATGCAGCTCACGTACTCATGCCTGTAGGGATAAGGTAGGTTTCCCATCCCATTTCCTCATGTCTTGTCTGTGGTCATGCAGGTGAAACCACAGGATACTTCATGGTGTGTACGCTCTATATCCTCTCTCCAGAGCAGAGGAACACTTACTTCTAATAGCTGAGATACTGGTCCATACAGACAGGGAGCAGGACCAATCCTCTCTGAATTGCTGGAAATCCCAGGACAATTTCTCCACAGCCGAGACAAGGAGGGAAGGGAGACTTTCTTTGTATTGCCGGAGTCGGCCAGCTATTCTATCCACTGTTGGTGCCTCTTTGTCTTCCCTGTCCATCACTGCTAATGACTTGGCATATGATTATGGTGCATTCCATACAAACTTCCACCACATGGGTCACGTGCACTGAACTTCATCAGGATCTGTGAGTAACTGTGTGTTGTCCAGGTCACAATAAACTATTTCCCACACAGCTAATTCCCTCAGGTATTGGATACCTCATTCCATGGTGGTCCACTTGCCTACACACAACATGTTCTTTGAAGGGACACCTTTCCCTCGTGCTTGGTAGAAGTCTCCTCCAGAGGCTGAGGGCTTGTGTCTTCTTCCCAATTGTGTTGTCAATGCCCCCCTCCCTAGAGAGGGATCCCAGCTGCTAGGCTTCCCTACCCTCTAATTCCAGGCCACTGGCCCCATTATCCAGCATCGGAGCAGCCAGGTGATAATGTGCTCACCTGAAATCCTTTCGCATATCTTGCCAGGTGATAATGTGTTTCAGCTGAAATCCTTTTGCATATCTCACAGTTCACTCAGGGACAGGAACTGAGTCATGACTTCTGGTTCTGCCTCTTCCTCTTGTTCTCATGATGGCCCAAGTTCATCATCATCCTTTACTAAACAAGTTGACTTTTGTGTCCATTTCTTCTTATATATAGGGGCAATTGATATCGGTATGGGTTGGTTCTCTGGTTCAGCTGCAATGCTTATCGCCAGGGTTTGAACAGCCACAGTGTGTGTCATGGGAGCTGAAGTAACTGCAGTGCCTGTTGCCAGAGGTTGAGAGGCCACAATGCTTGTCATGGGGATTGGAATAGCCACAGGGCCTGTCGCTGCAGTACCTGTTGCAGGGGTTGAAGTGACTGCGATGCCTGTTGCAGGGTTGGAGCGGCTGTGGTGCTTGCCACTGGGGTTGGAGTGGCCATGGAGCCTGTCGCAGGGGATGGAGTGGCCACAGGGTCTGTGGCAGGGATTGGAGTGGTCGCAGTGTCTGTAGCATGAGTTGATCTCCGGGTGATATTCTTAAGTAGTTGTTTAACCTTAAACAAGACCTGAACCACATTCAAGAGACGTAGCAATAGAAACATGCTGGTCTAAACGTCCCAAGGATATTCAAAATTCTCAAAAGCTGTGTGTTGGGTTTGCGTGGCAAAGTTTTGGTAGTGGTAGGGGGGGGGTACAGGGGTGGCTTCTGCAAGAAGCTGCTAGAAGCTTCCCCTGTGTCTGATAGAGCCAATGCCAGCCGGCTCCAAGATGGACCCGCCGCTGGCCAAGGCCAAGACAATCAGCCCCTCTGTGATAACATATTTAAGAAGGAAAACAAAACAGTTAGGGAGAGCTTTTGCAGCCAGAGAGAGGAGTGAGAAGATGTAAGAAACTCTGCAGACACCAAGGTCAGTGCAGATGGAGGGGGAGGAGGAGCTCCAGGCGCCGGAGCAGAGATCCCCCTGCAGCCCGTGGTGAGGACCATGGTGAAGCAGGCTGTCCCCCTGCAGCCCATGGAGGAAGGATGAGGGGGTGTAGAGATTCCACCTGCAGCCCATGGAGGACCCCACGCTGGAGCAGGTGGAGGCACCTGAAGGAGGCTGTGGCCCGTGGGAAGCCCGCGCTGGAGCAAGTTCCTGGCAGGACCTGTGGACCCATGAAGAGGGGAGCCCACGCCAGGGCAGGTTTGCTGGCAGGACTTGTGACCCTGTGGGGGATGCACTCTGGAGCAGTCTGTTCCTGAAGGTCTGCACCCCGTGGGAGAGGCCCACGCTGGAGCAGTTCGCGAAGGACTGTAGCCCATGGGAGAGTCCATGTTGGAGCAGAGGAACGATGAGTGGAGTCCTCCCCCTGAGGACAAAGAAGCGGCAGAGACAATGTGTGCTGAACTGACCGCGACCCCCATTCCCCATCCCCCCTGTGCCACTGGAGGGGGGAGGAGGTTGAAGCCGGGAGTGAAGTTGAGCCCGGGAAGATGGGAGGGGTGGGGGGAGGTGTTTTAAGATTTGATTTTATTCCTCATTCCTCTCCTCTGTTTTGCTTCGTAATAAATTAGATGAATTCCCTCTCTAAGTTCCATCCGTTTTGCTTGCGACGATAATTAGTCAGTGATCTCTCCCTGTCCTTATCTCGACCCAAGCTTTTCGTTATACTTCTCCTCCGCATCCCGCTGGGGGAGAGGTGCGTGAGCGGCCGCGTGGTGCTCAGCTGCTGGCTGGGCCTAAACCACGACAAGCTGTTGTGAGAACTGTTGTAACTAGCCTGAAGAAGAAAGGGAAGGTAAAGGTGTTCCCCTCTGTGTGCCCCACAGATTGCTTTTCCACAGAAAAAAAGTAGAGAAAGTAATTCCCAATACTTCCCAGGAGACAGCACTTGAGATACGGAAGAGACAGCAATGCTGAACACAAATGAAAATATTCGCACAGCCAATAATGCTATCTTATCATAAGCGAGCAGTACACTGTCCAGCAAAAGGAACATCCTCATCCAGCTCCCAGAAAAGATAAACAGCACCATAGCAAATACATAATACCAGTAAGAACTCACAAAACACAACCATGTGATTAAATAACACAGCATTGTGTCCAGCAACTATTAAACTAATATAATGTATGCTTGCAAATAATTTCACACACTCTGGTCAAATCTGTCATTTTCTCAACCCTTCGAGCCCCACATTGGGTGCCAAAAAGGACTGTCATGGTTTAGCCCTTGCTGGCAACTAAGCACCACGCAGCTGCTTTCTCACCCGTCGCCCCCGGCCCTCATGGGATAGGGGAGAGAATCAGAAGAGTGAAAGTGAGAAAACTCATGGGTTGAGATAAAAACAGTTTAATAGGACAAACACAAAAAGGAAGAATAATAATAAACAACAAAACAAGTGATGAACAGCACAATTTCTTATCACCTGAAGTCAATGCTACGCAAGACCCCCAGCTGCCCAGCCTTCCAGCCCACACACGCAAACAGAACAAGACAACGAATTCATTTCACCACTTCCCATCGGCAAGCAGGTATTCAGCTATCTCCAGGAAAACAGGGCTCCGTCACACATAACAGTTACTTGGGACGACAAACACCATCACTCCGAATGCCACTGCACAAGACCCCCAGCTGCTACACAAGACCTCCAGCTGCCATGTCAGGCCCACAGCTGACACACCTCTCAGCCCACCCCCAGTTATAAATGGGACATATTGTTGTATGGTATGGAATACCTCTTTGGACAGTATTTGAGTCAGCTGTCCTGGCTGTGTCCCCTCCCAGCTTCTTGGTTGCCCCCTGCCTTCTCATTAGCCAGGCAGTATGAGAAGCTGAAAAGTCCTTGACTGCTTGGCAACAACTAAAAACATTAGTGTGTTATCAACATTATTCTCATCCTAAATCCAAAACACAGCATTACACCAGCTGTCACAAAGAAAATTGACTCTATCCCTGCCAAAACCAGGACAACTACACAAGTTCCAATGAAGGAAAACACTATGTAATAAATTATTCAGACAATTATAAACTAGTGAGAATTGCTTCTCATTTTTATTTGTACTACACTCGTGTCTGAAGGCCAAAGGCATTATATATATATGTTTGTTTGTGCAAGTGTGTGTGTGCGCATGTATGTATGCATATATTTGAATGGTTAAATAGTCAGGAAGAACTATCTCTATATTCATGATCTTGAAAAAAGTTTTTAAAAATCTGGTGCTGCCCGCAGTGCACGTACATATCATAACACCAGGGCCATAGAGAAGCTTGATTCGTAGTTCTTCTCCATCATCACAGCTAAAAGCTCAATTTACCTCCTTGGTTCTGCTGTCATAGGGTCATCCTTTGACTCATAAAAATCATCTTTATTCCATACCTTGATACACTTATACTGAAATATTTTACACTTAGCTAAGAAAGTACAGAAAGAGGTATGAAAATGAAAATTAAGTCCTATTTATGCAATAATAACCCTTCCCTTCTACACATTCATTTTTCTTTACCTCTGGCAAAGCTTCCTGACTCAAACCACATTTGAAGCCATCTCCCTTTGAAACAAAACCTCTTTTTCACCCATTATAAAGGATACAAAAATAAAAAAGCTCTCAGAGGAAGACAGGGAGAACAGCTTGCATGATAACCTCACAGTGAGAAGACTGGTGGATGTATTAAAGAAATGCAAGGCCAATGTCACATAGGGCACGTGATCTCAAAGAACTGAATGCTCTCTTCCCTGCTTTGATTTCATTCCCAGGGTTACTACTGCCAGTATAATTTTGAGGGAAAGGACTCCATGTTCAGGACCCACTTGTACCTGAGATTACCAGAACCAAAATTGAAAACCATTGCTTAGAACTGGCTAAACCAATCCAACTGAGAAGAGTGCAAGTACTTGTCATGTGATTTTCACATAGAAAAGCATTTGCATTGCAAGCCAACAAAACAAAACAACTAATCATCCATGATCCTCATCTATATTCTATTAATTTATTTCCTCTTTTACCTGCAGTTTTCTCCCTCTTATGTATCTCCAGAATAGTCAAGATGCAACTTTTATTCTAGCTCTGTGTATTGGTTATAACTTCGTTGGTTTTCATGATTAATAGGAGACTTGTGGCTTTCATAAATTACATGATGTGTAGTTCTGTACATGGCCTAAATTAGTGGATTATAATGACTGATTGCAAAGGGAGATTTTTTTTTTTCAGTTTCAGGATTTTATGTGAGCACTGTTATTAGTGATTGTTTTAAACTTAGTCCTAATCTGCATAAGGGTTCATATAGCTTGAGGTTTTTTCCTCCTTTCTTTCTCTGAAAGCTCATGCTAATGCAGTCATTTTAAAGAGGTAAATCTTTAAAAAAAAAAAAAAAAAGAAAGAAAGAAAGAAAGGAAAAATACACAAAAGATACACAAGCTCAGATTCCATTCTGTCTCATTTCCACCTTCTGTTTCTGACCAGTGATAGCTCCACAGTGGTCCAGGCTTCTTGGTAGCAGGGACATGATACCAAACTGCAATTACTTCTCCATTTTGTGCCAAGCTCTTTGGCTGGGATACAGCACCCAAACAGAAGCCCTGGCTTCTGTTCCCTCCAAGGTCAGCAATACAGTGTATAAAACAGCCAAGTTACTGGGAGAACCATAACTTTGCTTATCCTTCTTTTGTGTGCTCATATTTATAAATATACAACTAGATCACCACAGCATTAATGTAACTCACTGCCATATGGGACAGACAGTTGTGGGACCTACCTCTTTTAAATGCACAGGAACCAGTAATGCACCTTGTTTATCATGTTCTTTGAGCACTCTCATGTTCAAACTCTGTCATGGATGTGACTGGTAATGGCACACTATCTTCCTTAATATTCAGGTGCCTTAGTGCCCAAAAGGAACAAGAACTGAGCTGCACCCCTTTTGCTGTTAGCTAGAGCACAGCATAGTGCAAAACATCTCTCAGTTTCACTTTTATTTCTTTAGTGTCATTGTAATGGAACAAAGGAAAGGAAAATATTTCAAAGAATGGATAAAATAGGATGCTGAGAGGCAGAAGAAGGAAAGCTGCACTGAACATCTACAATGGCATGTGTCCTGTACTACCATCCATGCTGTCACCACTATTCTCTTGATTGGTACATTGTACATGAACACAGGTTTGCAACAGAAACCTCCATGAAAACTTTAGAGAAATCCCTCAGAGAAACCCTGAAAGAGGCTTGCAAATGAATCTTCTCAAACCAAGGCCACATGGCTCCTACTAGTTGTGTGAAAGAGGCAGTGTCTTTTGTTTCAGTCAGGAAGAAGTAGCTGAAGGCAGAGAAATTCCCCTTACCTTCCTCCATTTTTCTTTCTCTTTCCCAACAGATAAGGGGGAAATACAGGTGGAAAACTAAAGTAAATAAAGTGTAGATGTCATTGCTTTTTCAAAAGCTAACAGGCATGGGATAACCTTAAACACTCCTGCAGCAGAGAAGACCTCAGTGAGAAATTTGAGCAAGTAATGAATGCAAACCTGGGCCCCTGTCAACTCAGCTACATGCTAATAGGATTAGTTACCCCTTGAATTTAGGGGTCCAAATTTGCCTGTTCTGTTCCTGAGCATTGCTGCATATCTTCCATTCTTCATCAGAGATAACTGAGTTTCAGATGGTGGGTGCACAGATCAGTGAGTGCACAGTATATAAAGCTTTGGGATACAAGACTATGTAAATGTTTACTCAAGTAAGCTGGAAAGCAGGTCAGCAAAAAAAGGACCTGGGGGGTCCTGGTAGACACCAGGTTGAACATGAGACAGCAAAGAAGATGAATGATATTCTTGGTTGCATTAGACAAAGTATTGCCAGTAGGTCTATGGGGGTGATCCTTTGCCTCTGCTCAGCTCTGGTGAGGCTCCACCAGGAGTACTTTGTCCACTTCTGGGCTCCTCAGTACAAAAGAGACATGGACATATTGGACAGAGTTGAATGAAGGGCTATAATGATGATGAAGAGACTGGAGAATATGTCCCAATTTTCAAGAAGGATAAGAAGGAAGACTGTGGTAATTACAGGCCTGTCAGTCTCACTTCAGCACCTGGCAAAATTATGGTTATTCTAGGAGTTATTGAAAAACACTTGAGAGACAATGCAGTCATTGGCCATAGCCAGCATGGGTTTAGAAGGGGAAAAATCCTACTTAACCAACTTTATTTTCTTTTATAACAAGGTCATTCATAAAGTTGGCCAAGGGAAATATTGAATGATAGAATGGTGTGGGATGGAAGGGACCTTAAAGATCATCATCTCTGGCATGGACAGGGACACCTTCCACTAGACCCCATCCAACCTGGCCTTGAACACTTCCAGGGATGGACCATCCACAACTTCGCTGGGCAAACTGTTTCAGTGCCTCACCACCCTCACAGCAAAGAATTTCTTCCTAACATCTAATCTAAATATACCCTCTTTCAGTTTAAAACCATTACCCCTTGTCCTGTCACTACAAGCCCTTGTAAAAAGTCCCTCTCCAGCTTTCTTGTAGGCCTCCTTCAGGTACTGGAAGGCTGCTATAAGGTCTCCCTGGAGCCTTCTCTTCTCCAGGCTGAACAACCCCAACTCTCTCAGCTTGTCCTCATAGGAGAGGTGCTCCAGCCCTCTGAGCATCCTTGTGGCCCTCCTCTGGACTCACTCCAACAGTTCCGTGTCCTTCTTATGTTGGGGGCCGCAGAGCTGAACGCAGTACTCCAGGTGGGGTCTCACAAGCATGCAGTGGAGTGGGACAATCAGCTGTCTTGACCTGCTGGTCACGCTTCTTTAGGCGAAGCCCAGGACATGGTTGGCTTTCTGGGTTGCAAGCGCACACTGCTGGCTCATGTTGAACTTCTTGTCCACCAACACTCCCAAGTCCTTCTCCTCAGGGCTGCTCTCAATCCATTCTCTGCCCAGCCTGTAGTTGTGCTTGGGATTGCCCCAACCCATGTGCAGGACCTTGCACTTGGCCTTGTTGAACTTCATGAGGTTTGCACGGGCTCACCTCTCCAGCCTGTCAAGGTCCCTCTGGATGGCATCCCTTCCCTCCAGCATGTCGACCACACCACACAGCTTGGTGCCGTCAGCAAACTTGCTGAGGGTGCACTCAGTCCCACTGTCTATGTCAATCCCACTGTCCACATCATTGACAAAGATGTTAAACAGTGCCAGTCCCAGTACCAACCACTGAGGAATGTCACTCATCGCTGGTCTCCGCTTGGACATCAAGCCGTCGACTGCAACTCTTTGTGACCATCCAGCCAATTCCTTATCCACAGAGTGATTCAACTGTCAAATCCATGTATCTTTAATTCAGAGACAAGGATGTCGTGTGGGGACAGTGCCAAATTCTTTGCACAAGTCCAGGTAGATGATTTCAGTTGCTCTTCCCTGATCCACCAAATTTGTCAGGCACGATTTGCCCTTAGTGAAGCCATGTTGGCTGTCACCAATCACCTCCTTGTTTTCCATGTGCCTAGTCTCCAGGAGGACCTGCTCTATGATCTTGCCAGGCATGGAGGTGAGACTGACCAACCTGTAGTTCCCTGGGTCTTCCTTTTTTCCCTTCTTAAAAATGGGGGTGATGTTTCCCCTTTTCCAGTCAGTGGGAACTTCGCCGGTCTGCCAGGACTTCTTGAATATGATGGAGAGTGGCTTAGTCACTTCATCTGCCAGTTCCCTCAGCACCCATGGATGCATCTCATCAGGTCCCATGGACTTGTGCACCTTCAGGTTCCTTAGATATTCTCAAACCTGATCTTCTCCTACAGAGGGCGGTTCTTCATTCTCCCTTTGCCTTCTGTGACTTGGATGGTTTGGCTCGAGCACTTGCCAGTGAAGACTGAGGCAAAGAAGTCATTGAGTACCTCAGCCTTCTCCATATCCTGGGTAACCAGGTCTCTTGTTTCCTTCCAGAGAGGGCTCACATTTTCCCTAGTCTTCCTTTTATCACTGATGTACCTATAGAAGCTTTTCTTGTTGCCCTTGACATCCCTGGCCAGATTTAATTCTATCAGAGCTTTGGCTTTCCTAACCTGATCCCTGGATGCTTGGACAATTTCTCTGTATTCCTCCCAGGCTACCTGCCCTTGCTTCCACCCTCTGTAGGCTTCCTTTTTGTGCTTGAGCTTGTCCAGGAGCTCCTTGTTCACTCATGCAGGCCTCCATGCATTTTTGCCTGATTTCCTCTTTGCTGGGATGCATCGCTCCTGAGCTTGGAGGAGGTGATCTTTGAATACTAACCAGCTTTCTTGGGCCCCTCTTCGCTCCAGGGCTTTGTCTCATGGTACTCTACAAAGCAGATCCCTGAAGAGGCCACAGTCTGCTCTCCTGAAGTCCAGGGTCGTGAGCTTGCTGTGCACCCTCCTCACTGCCCTACAGATCTTGAACTCCACCATTTCATGATCACTGCAGCCAAGGCTGCCTTTGATCTTCATGTTCCCCACCAGCCCCTCCTTGTTGGTGAGAACAAGGTCCAGCATGGTACCTCTCCTCATTGGCTCCTCCATCACTTGGAGAAGGAAGTTATCATCAACGCATTCTAGGAACCTCCTGGATTGCTTATGTCCTGTGGTGTTGCCTCTCCAACAGACATCGGGGTGTTTCAAGTCCCCCATGAGGACCAGGGCTTGTGAATTTGAGACTGATCCTATCTGTTTACAGATGGCCTCATCTGCTCGCTCTTCCTGACTGGGTGGCCTGTAGTAGACCACCGCTATAGTGTCATCTGTCCCTGCCCTCCCTTTAATCCTGACCCATAAGCTCTTTGTCAGCTTCTCATCCATCCCCAGGCAGAGCTCCATGCACTCCAGCTGGTCATTGACATAGAGGGTCACCATCCCACCACATATCCATGATGCCAATAAGATCATAGCCCTGCAGGCAGGTGCATGACTCCAACTCCTGTTGTTTATTCCCCATGTTATGTGCATTTGTATAGAGGCATTTAAGTTGAGCCCCCAGTGAAGCTGACTTATGGGCTGGAGTGGCTGGAATTTCTTTGTACTGCACTTGCTCTCCTGCTGACCTGTGTTCCTTTTCCTGGCTCTGGATGTCTATTGCTGGCACTAGCATCAAACTGGTAGGAGTGGGATGGATTGAGGTTCCCCTCCCCTGGCAACTTTATTTTAAAGCCCTCTTCACCAGCTTGGCAAGCCTTGACCAAAGATGCTCTTTCCCTTCTCTGACAGATGGATACTGTGGTGGGTTGACCCTGGCTGGAGGCCAGGTGCCCAGCAGAGCTGCTCTATCACTCCCCCAACTTAACTAGACAGGGGAGAAAAGGTATAATGAAAGGCTTGTGGGTCGAGACAAGGACAGGGAGAGATCACTCACTAATTGTTGTCATGAGCAAAACAGACCGAACTTAGAGAGGGAATTCATCTAATTTATTACCAAGCAAAACAGAGTAGAGGAATGAGAAATAAAATCAAATCTTAAAACACCTCCCCCTACCCCTCCCATCTTCCTGGGCTCAACTTCACTCCCGGTTTCTACCTACTCCGCCCTCAGCTGCACACGGGGACAGGGAATGGGGGTTGCGGTCAGTTGATCACGCGTTGTTTCTGCCGCTCCTCCCTCCTGAGAAGGAGTACTCCTCACACTCTTCCCCTGCTCCAGCGCGGGGTCCCTCTCATGGGAGACAGTCCTCCATGAACTTCTCCAACATGAATCCTTCCCATGGCTACAGTTCTTCATGAACTGCTCCAGCATGAGTCTCATCCACAGGGTGCAATCCTTCAGGACCAGACTGCTCCAGAGTGCATCCCCCACAGGGTCACAAGTCCTGCCAGCAAACCCGTTCCGGCGTGGGCTCCTCTCTCCACAGTTCCACAGGTCCTGCCAGGAGCTTGCTCCAGTGTGGGCTTCCCACAGGGTCACAGCCTCCTTCAGCTGCCTCCACCTGCTCCAGCGTGGGGTCCTCCACGGGCTGCAGGTGGAATCGCTACACCCCCTCATCCTTCCTCCATGGGCTGCAGGGGGACAGCCTGCTTCACCATGGTCTTCACCACAGGCTGCAGGGGAATCTCTGCTCCGGTGCCTGGAGCACCTTCTTCCCCTCCTTCTGCACCAACCTTGGTGTCTGCAGAGTTTCTCACATCTTCTCACTCCTTTCTCTGGCTGCCAAAAGCTCTTCCTAGGTTGGTTTTTTCCTTCTTAAATATGTTATGACAGAGGCGCTATGACTGTCACTGATTGATTTGGCCTTGGCCAGCAGCAGGTCCGTCTTGGAGCCGACTGGCATTGGCTCTATCAGACACAGGGAAAGCTTCTATTAGCTTCTTGCAGAAGCCACCCCTGTAGCCCCCCGCTACCAAAACCTTGTCACACAAACCTGATACAGATACCATCAGCCCCCAGTAGACCAGGTTTCTCAAAGCAAGTCCCATGGTCTCAGTAGCCAAACCCCTGGCTGTGACACCAGTCCTGTAACAATTTGTTGACTCACCAGATTCAACTAGCCCTTTCAAACCCCTTCCATTTGATCAGGGGAATTGAAAAAACTGCCTGTGTTCCGAAGTCCATTACTGCTGCTCCCAGGGCTCTGCAATCCTTCTTGATACTCCTCAGACTGGCTGTATCACTTGCACCCATGTGAAACAACAGCGTGAAACAACAGCAGCAGTAGCTAATAGTGGAGTGTACTAGGCTTGGTGACGTACCTGATCTGAGCCCCCAGTAAGCAGCACACCCTTCCAGAGAGTGCATCAGGTTGGCAAATGGGTGCCTCTGTACCTCTCAGAAAAGAGTCATCTACTACTATCACCCATCACCTTTTCTTACTTGTGCTGGTTGTATATACAGGGAGCAGATCGAGCTGCCTTACTCAGCTCCAGTGTCTCTCCTGATGTGGCAGGTCTTTCCTTTTCAGTCTGCAGAGCACTGAAGCGGTTCTGCGAGGCTACCTCAGGCTTCAGGGAGAGTCTCTTCCTCCTGCTGGTCCTTGCTGTTGCAAGCTTCCATTCTTCTGCATTATTGCCCCCCTCCCCCGCACTCCCCCTGCCCTTCCCTTCTTTGTGTGCCAGTGGGGAAGTTTTTGGCTGTTTGGCTGTAGGCCTCTCCTATGAGGAAAGGCTGAGCGAGTGGGCACTGTTTAGCCCCAGGCTCGGGCACGATCTTATTAATGTATATAAATACCTGAAAGGATGATGCAAAGAGGACAGAGGACAGCTCTTTTCAGTGGTGCCCAGTGACAGGACCACAAACAATGAGTGCAAACTGAAACACAGGAAGTTCCTCCTGACCATCAGGAAACACTTGTTTTACTGTGAGGGTGACTGACTACTGAAACAGGCTGCCCAGAGAGACTGTGGATCACAAGATGATCTCCAGAGTTCCCTTCCAACCTCAACCATTCTGTGATTCTGTGAAGTAGCAAGCCAAAATATGGCACTGTGGTTTTTTAAATGCTATGAGACTCTGAAATTGAAAGAACCACATTTATATGAATATTGGACTAAATTACTAATTAGAGGAAACAAGGAAAAAATTCCCTGTTGAAGATTACTTGCAAGGTAATCTGATTTCGGCATAAAAACACATGATATGCAGATATCTCAAGCTGTGAGAAATCACAGGCAGACAAACCAAGTAACCTTCCAGTACCAATGACACAGGACCAAGACACAGGGCAATCACTGAACTGAACAGCAAAGACAGAGGGTTTTGGAGCTCCAAGTCAGGTTTAAGACCCAACAATGTAAAATATGGTAACTCTCAATTTGCACTCAGTAATCAATTGGAAATATGTACAAGTTGGAGACCTGGCCAAGAGGTTACTTATGTGGAGAAGCATGCATCGAATAAGATAGCACTGGAGTCAATTCCCACAAGACTGATTTTTGAGGAACATCTCTAAACAGATTTGAGTTGCAACAGGATACTGTGTCTACTTGGTTTGGCATGTTTATCTGTCTCCAACCAAGCCTTCTTTGTCATTCTAGAAGCTCCCCCTGTAGCAGGCTTTCACTAACCTTCCATCATGTTGCAGCAGGTGACCAGAGGAAGTTATTAGAAATGTCCATACCCCATATGCTTTCCTACAGGAAAGGGCAATTGAAGCTTCTTACTTAGAAATCACTTCAGGCATGAAAACATGCAAGCACATGTGAGAAATGAGCATAAGAGGTTAAAAATGCTGGTATGCACTTATCTTTTGTGCAAAAATTTTGGATGGAGATCCACCAGGTCAGCACAAGAAGCAGCCAAAGGAGGGAGTACAACAGCAGCAGGATGGTCCTATTTTGGCTAAAGAATGCAGAATAAACAGATAAACAGTTTCTACACAGAATCTTGAAGGCCATGGTGCCTGGAATGAGACCTTTTGCTCAATTATCTGTGAAATGAATATCAAAGTTGACACCTGTAAGTATGATAATGAGGTTGAAGAAGTACATGCTAAACATATGTGACTATAGTACTCGACTCTCCACTCAAATCATGTTAAACATCACCCCAGGAAGGGGAACAGCTAAGATTAGGGTATAAAGGATATTGAGGAAGTTACCCCTGAAGACCTAGAAGATGCAGTCAATGGGCTGTTCTCCTTCTCCTCCACCCAAGATAAGGACACCTTCTTGATAAGCATTGCGCCTTCAACTTTTGGTGAAGGATACCCAGGACAGCATTTTACTAGCATTATAGCAATATATTAGTGCTACTGCAGTAAGTGTATTTATCAACAGCAATTCCAAACTTGTTATATCTGTCACTTTAATAAACTCTGTCTCTTTCTACTTGGTGAAACTGTGTCAGTGAAAGTCCTTTAGGGGGGCTCTGAAACAGGCAAACATTGATTCTGATAAGTGGCTACACACGTAATCCTTTAGAAATAAACAGTTGACCAAGTCTGGGAGTGAGACTGGACCTAGCCACACCTAGGCTCCTCTCTGAGAAAGAGTTTAGAAAGCAAGGGAGTCCTTTCTGAACGTCGTAACTCAGTGGGAGGGCCTCCCTCAGCCGCACATCAGACTCATACCCTTTTACATGACAGCACATAAGTAATGAAGTTCATTTCTTCTTACTGTAATACTGGCTGATCTCATTATCTATATAAATACTCCAATTTATTTGAGTTCTCTTTATCACTTGGCCTCAGTGATGTTGTCTGCCAAAGAATAAGGCTGATTTCTGCTCTTTGTTGGCATAGTCTAATGTAACAGAGCTGGCTCACTTTTCCAGAGTATGTATAGCATAGAGTTTCAAAATGTCATGATCTGGAAGGTTACAGGCTAAATAAGCTTCAACTAATGGGGTGTATTCAGTCTGTGACAGAAGAGAAAGTTGAAGGTTTAGCTGCTTATTACAAAGTCATTCCTGCTTCTTCAATAACTCATTTTGATATTTTGTAATTTGCAAAAATGTGCCTATGTGATCCCACAGGCTTTTAACTACTTTGTAATGAGTGTGCATGAACAGATGGAAAATGTTTTCAATTTCTGAGAGAACTGCTAATGGATGTCATCAGCTATTAGAAAAGCTCAGGTGGTGCCATTTTGGGAGAACAGGTATTGTCATAAGCCTCTTCATTTTTAATGAAATGTTTGCTCATTTATACCTGGATGGTAAGTTTAAGACTGCGTGTACTAGTGGAAACAGATTAGAACTTGAGCTGGAAACTATTCACTGTTACATAGTCCAGAACCTTAGATCCAAACATTTCACCTGAAAATAAAAAAAGCTTGTTGTAGGTCACTTCAGTATGAGGGAAATTTAATCACTGGAAGAAAATTAATTCCAGCAAGGTTAGACTTCTTTCCCCCCTTCTAACAGATGCAGTAAACAAACAAACAAACAAACAAAACCAACAAAAAACCTCTCTTGCTTATCTGAAAATCTAGAACTACTTTTAACTTCACAGCAGAAAGGAACTGTTGTCCTATCAAAAATTTAATAACTTTGCTCTGTCCATCTATTTAGATTTTTATCCACCAACCCAGATGAGATTTCATACTATTTCTGAGTTCTCTCTAGCCTCAGACAGTAGGCTCTTCCCATGATAAGGAACTGAGCTATGAAAAGATAAAATAAAACTCAGCAAGTAAATTTTCCCTGGTATTCCTTGCTTGAGGGCACAATTAGTACAGTGAATAGGGCTGAGAAACAGCTAAAGAGACCAAAATGTTTTCCTGGTTGTGAACTGAAGACTGGAGGGTATGTAGGCACAGAAGACAGTAGTATTGGCATAGAGGGGTACTAGTGGAATGCCCTTCCTTCTCCATTTACTACAAAAGCTAGAGTTCAAAAATATAGACTGCTCCTCTCTGTTCTGGTGTTGTCTCATACTGCTGAAATGTATTGAGACACTTCTTTGATCACACAGCTGTGAACCGCATAAGACTTTATAAACAGATAAAGATAGCTCATTCCACTGTATATAGGCAGATGTTTTTGAGATTGAAATGTGTCAAAGACCCTCTGGCCAAAATCTTCTAGTTCTCCAGGAACCTGATGCATAAGGAAGTCACAGGAGAAATAAGCGATGACCCTTTCTCATAGTAATGTAAGTCAACAATGAGACAGGACATCTGGAATGAGATGAGATCACATCAGACAACCACAATAGCAACAACACAATCAGACCTCCTTCAGTACTCATGCCAGAGCTGGAGAAACTTTCACCCAGCTATCGCTCTTTCTTTTAGGTCTCAATGTTTCCAATTCAGTCTTCAATTTGCCCAAGAAAGTGGGCAAAATAATAGAAGCTATGACATGTAGGATAGCACCTGCAGTAATCTTTTCTCTACCTTGGCAATGTGAAGGACTGCTGGGTTCAGAAGAAGAAATTACTTTTGTCAGCTGTCCCATGAAAGTGCTGACTTCCTCTGCAGGCTTTTCCTGAGTGACAGAGGAGGTACAGGAGTTTATTCAGTGCCTGGAATAATGGGGAAGGTGGATCAAAGAGCCTGAAGGGAAGTGTTAAACCCTGCAGAGGGTGGAAGAAAGGCTGAGCACAGCAGAGTTAGGGTGGAATATCCTCCTCATAAGGTTCTGCACTGCACACATGTCCTGTGAACAACTTGAACATTTATACTTTTATTTTGCTGTCACATTCAACAATTCCAGGCCTAGAGCAAGGTGCTGTACAAATGATATTTCCTGCCAAAGAAAAAATTTACATTTAGAACCATAAGCCCCAACAGATGAACCAGACGCTCTCCACAGACTGGCTAGGTGAAGCATGGAGCACTGCTAGCAATTCTCTGTATCTAAGTAAAAAAATTTCAAATGAAAAATACATTTCAGTTTCTGCATTGAAATCTGCAAAGCAAATTGATATTTTAACTTCAATTTGAGTGAAAATAATTGATACATGTGTGCCAGTGCTTGTATGTTAACTTCCTTTGGTAAAATAGAAATGTTTTAATGACCTCACTTTGTCTGTCCAGTCCTGCCAACATCTTCCCAGTTAATTACTTCCAAAATGAGAAATGATATTGTGAACCATCAGGCATTGCATAACACTGCAGCTCCTAATTCTGTTGTGTATATTCCTCTGCAGTCAGGCTGAGTTTGTTTTAGGTTTATTTGATTTCAACTAATCTCACAGCAGAAGAAAGAGAAAGCTCATGAACAGCTGGGATGTGGCAAGTCCCTTATCCTGACTCATAAAAGTCACAGATAAGCCAAAAAACCCCCAAACCCAACTATTCCAAAGGTACAGAATAGCAGTTATTTTGCTTCTCAACAGCTCTGCATTGAAGGTAACAGATGCCTTTACTTTGAAACCAGTCTGTTGGAATTTCACAGGAGAGTAAAAAACTGGGAAAACCAAAACAAAACAAACAAAAAAACCCCCACAAAAACCCCACAAAAAGCCCAGCTGTCAGGTTCAAATAGCCCTGATGTGGAGCTACAGGCAAGGGTGACAGAGAAACATGCTGTAAACCAAGAGCTGAGAGTACTATTTCAGTACACATTGATAAAAGTGTTTTGCCAAAGTACTGTTTTCCCAACAGCCTCCTGGACTAACAAGACCATGGCTTTGTCCATCCACATGTTTGAAACTACCTACTGAAAATGGTACCTTTCAACGACAGGTTGCTTACCTGTCTAGCACCATAAGTCGAGTTCACTTTCCTTTTTGTTCTGTAGGTATCAATTTATGTTTATATCAAATCAAGTAAAAAAAATTGTTCATTGTTTTTGACATTTTTCATAACATGTACTCTCATTTGCAGAGTGAAATGCACATGTATTGGGGTTACATGCAAGGTTTTTGTAGTGGGCGGGGCTGCAGGTGTGGCTTCTGTGAGAAGACACCAGAAGCTGCCCCTATGTCCAGCAGCCAGTTCCATGCTGCTCCAAGAAAAACCCACTGCTGGCCAAAGTTGAGTCCATCAGCAATGTGGTAGAGCCTCTGTAATAATGTATTTAAGAAGGAGTGAAAACAGCAGCTGGGAAAGAAGAGTGAGGATATGCAAGAAACAACTATACATACATGAAGGTCAGTGAAGAAGGAGAGGGAGGAGGTGCTCCAGGCACCTGAACAGAGATTCCCCTGCAGCCTTTGATGAAGACCATGGTGATGCAGATTATCCCTCTGCAGCCCATGGAGGTCCATGGTGGACTAGATTTCCAGCCTGCAACCCATGTAGGACCCCACATCGCACCAGGTGGATGCGCCCTGAAGGAAGCTGCAGCTTCTAGAGAACCCCCATGGGAGCAGGCTCCTGGAAGGATCCATGGCCCTGTGGAGAGGAGCCCAAGCTGGAGCAGTTTTCCTCACAGGATGTATGACCCCATGGAGGAATCCATGCTGGAGCAGTCAGTTCCTGAAGGACTGCACCCTGTGGAAAGGACCCACTCTGGAGCAGTTCTTGAAGAACTGCAGCCCATGGAAAGCCCACCAGGTGCCCACCAAGCCACTCTATCACTCCCTTCTTCAGCAGGAAACGGGGGGAAAAATTAAAAACTTGTGGGTTTAGATAAAAGCAGTTTAATAAAGAAAAGCAAAGGCCACATGTGGAAGTAAAGGAAAAAAAGATTTTGTTCTTTACTTCCCATCAGCAGGTGGTGTCCTGCCACTGCCTGGGAAGTAGGGCCTCAGTAGTAGTTGCTCCAGAAGACAAATGCCACCCTCCTCCCACCCCTCCTTTCTCTTAGTTTTTATTGCTGAGTCATAAGATCATATAGTATGAAATAACTCAGTCAGTTTAGGTCAGCTGTCTTGCCTATGCCCCCTCCCAACTTCTTGCCCACACTCAGCTTACTGGACTTTGGTGAGGGTGGAAGGGTTGGAGAAACAGCCTTGATGCTGTGAACACTATTCAGCAGTAGTCAAAACATTGGTGTGTTATCAACATTGTTCTAGCTGTAAATACAAAGTACAGCACTATGAGGGCACTATGAGGAAAGCTAACGCCACACCAGCCAGACCCAATACATTTAGTAATATGTGATAAAGTGTAACATTTGAAAATATGTATTTCATAATACATAAAAATTGAAATGTGATGGTAAATGAATTAGAGAATTTAGAAAGAGGTGAAAAAGATTGAAGAAAGTATTTTTAAAAAAACCCACCCTGATTTGGTTTTTTTTGTGTGGGTTTTTTTTTGTTTTTTTACAAATTCACAAGCATTTTTAGTTTCAAAAAACCCTGTATCTTATACAGGGGGGAAAAAATCGCCATTTCTTCCATTGGACTAGCTTTTCTATTTTTGCCAATATAATTTTACCATTGGAATTTAGTCTGACCTTGTAGCTAACTTCAACTCTGATTTTTTTTTGCAGATTAAGCAAACATGTTTTTCTCTTCTTTCCCAAATATTTTTAAACATTGAGAAAGGCATAACACAAATGTTAGCTGAATACCTCGTCTCTGCATTAGCAGAACAAGTTCATATGGCCCTCTTTTTGATCTGCTTGTCAGTTTTCCCCTGAGAGAATAAACCAAGAGTCAGGCTCCCTAGGGCCTGACGGGTTTATTTGTGTAACAGAGAAGCATGCAAAGCATGAGTTTTGCCACTTCCAGACATTACCAATGCATATTGTACAGTGAAGCTTTACCAAGGAGGATTACAGGGCTTTAATATTAATCCTCCTATGATCAGTGCAGTGCACTTTACAGACTGGTAGCCCAGTTGGAGTAGAAATGGTAGAAATCTAGGAAAAATAGGCATTAAGTGTGTGCAATTTGACTGCATGGGGTGTGTCATGAAATTCAATACATCTGGAATGTGTTGGATTATTTCTGCTCTGCCCATCTCAGCAATCATATGCAACAAGTTCTGAGCATCCTTGACACATCAAATCTATGTTTTGACAATCCAGACTTCAAAAACAGTGTCTAGGTTGTGCCCAATCTGGTCAGATCACATGGACCAGCTCCCAGAAGACAGGATGACTTCCACAGAGAAACCTGCAGGAGAGGGGGCACAATCATACTCTCTGGGCGTGAGTCTAGAAAGATCTGTTACATCTATTCATGGTGCATGATCGAGGTTTCATCAACAGAGAGATGGAAGTCCTAAGGAGGTACTTTTCCTTCAAAGTATGTAGCCTTCCCTTAATCCCCATCACATCAGGGCTGTATTTAACTACTGGACTAAAGCATTAGCAACATTTTGGACAGGAAGGAGAAATGCTTGAAGTGAAGAGATGAGAGAATGCATAGGTGAAAGTCCTCTGCACTATAAGACAGTATCACAAGCTACTTCCGCATCCAGCTCCAAAGCCGAGACAAGCTCTATGTAGCCCAGCCATTTCCAATTTTAATATCAAAACAAAAAGAAAAGGGAAAATGATAGAGTTTTCTCTTTATTTCAACCCAGTGCTTGCTAGCTGCCATGAGATAATAGTACAGAAGAGACAGAGAGTTTTCCCTCATAATTTCTTGACTATCCCTTACAACCATGTATATTTTGTGGGAGATCTGAAAAAATATTTGCAGAGATATTTCAGTTACATTTCACAACACAAAATGGCAAGTTACAGCTCATTTTGTCCATTTCAACTTCAGCCATGGAGCCCCACCTAAATGCTATAATTGCTAGGATGACATTACTTCCTCTTTAGATGAGGTGCCAGGGAGTACAAGCCTTTTCCATACTAGCCTACTGGCTGCTCCAGAAGCCCTAAAACTCTCACCTTTTAATTTTTGGTATCTCCTGGCTTAGCAAAACATAATCAGAAGAATAGTCTCCAGTCAGGGAATATCCTCCTGCTTCCTAAGATTTGTGAGTACAGTACAGTTATTTCAAAAAGATTTTTCCCCTCAGCAACAAATGAATTCTTTTTTTTATTTTATTTGGATTCTCAAGTCATTCACTAACCCTTAATAATCTTATGCAGCAAACACCACCCTACATTTTTTTCACTGCTGCCAAAATTCCCCAAAACACAATTCTTTAGTGTTTTAAACATCTCCTTCATAGGGTGAGTTTGCCATTTCTAGCCAATAATTCCTATTTGTCTGAAGCTGGGAGACAGACAAAAAAAGTTCTTCAAACATCCATTTTCAGAGGAGAAGCAATTTAATTTGATTCAATCCACCTTCTAGATTTTATAATATGTTGATTCTCCCACTAGGCAAGGATAAGAACAGCAAAATCAAGCAGTCTGATTCACAGAGAGATGAAAAAGTATTTTAAAAACACTAATAACCTATTTTGATTTTCTGGATTAAAACATAGTGAATACAATTGTTTTTGCAAAGCTCTAAAATGTTACTTCTGAAATCAATAACTTGCAAACATTGGCCTTTAAGTAGTCTCCAGGATAAATGCTTAAGATGAGCTAGGCTTGAGATTTTCTGTTTGGTTTTGGTTTTTGTTTTTTGGTTTTTTTTTTTTTACTTTCTCTATTGAATCCTGCCCATAGCCCTAACACAGGTTGAATGCAAGAACTTTGTGGAGTGTACTGCAAATTCTTTACAATCAACTCATCAAGCACAAATCCTTTGCTCTTCATGAGCTTTTGAATGCCTTTCTGCTTAAAGCAAAACCAAGGAAATCTGTGGCAGGAAAAACAAGGGTAATTAGGGCTGGGATAAACACTGTGAAACAAGTGACAAGGCAAATTTCAAGTTTTACTTTCTGTGCAGAACTCCTCGCTTAGCTGTAAAGGTGACATTTTCTGTTTAGCTTTTAAAGCATTCAATAAACACAATTAAATTGCATTCAGAACAGGGTTGTAAGTGGGACAAGAAATATGAATACGAGCCAGAGTTGACAATGGACCTTTCACCTCAGTACTTCTGAGCCCACCATTATAGGCTTCTGCACTCAGAAAAGCTTGTGCTGCCTAGAGATCATGTTTTTCTTGCTATATGACCCACCTTCCTCTGAGAGAAGAAATGAGTAACGAGCAACATTAATGGACCAATTGTCTCTGTGCTGCAATTCCTGTAGGCTGTCACAGCAAAATTTCAGTGGGATAGGTTGTCACTATCTCTCCTGCCTGATGTCATTCACCACAACTATACTGGTATGGCCAGGAATGATGCTTCTAACACAAATTTTCATAGTATTGGAGAGGGCAGGGAAACCTGACCTTGCAGGCCAGAGCAACATTCTTCCAACTAAAATGTATTTTTTTTGTTATGCTAGGTGAGATATTTTGCTACTGCTCTTAATTCTTCTTGTAACCCCTCTCTTGTGTCTCTTGCTCAGCTGTGTCTGGGGTTTTTCTCACTGTGTCTTGATCCTCCTGGAAAGTGATGCTGTGCTACCTCTGTGCTGCATTCATACTAGGAGGAAAGAACTCAATTTTTCCATAACTATTTCAAGAGGGGACCTCTGTTGCATGAGGTCCTACAGCCCTAATATGGCTCATCAGACAACTTTCTCCAGGAGCCAAGCAGTGGCAATACCCCATGTGAAAGCAATAAGAGAACTCTTGTCTTGGGAAATGAACACTAACTCTCATGTAGCACAGAATAAAGAATTACAATTATATATACCTGGAAGGTCTTGTAAGCTGAATAATTTGACACCTGCCAGCTCTACATAAACACTACAGGCAGGGTGAGAAGGATGGCTGGTGTGTTTTACTGCTTGCAGCTTCTCTTATTACATACAAAGTCAGCTGTGTATCGAGGGGTTACTCTCTCCCCATCATTTGGAGTGGTCTTGGGTGGAGGAAGCTGCAAGAGGAAGAGCAGTTCTGAGGAAGAGCAAAGGCGGCCCAAGGATTCTGGGAAGCTCCATGGAGAAGCCCTGCAGGGAGGTGAAAAGGGCAAGTTGCATTGTTTTTCTTGCTGTAATACGTGTTCTTCATGTAACATATGAACAGTTTCTAGATTGTTTCAGCTGTTTCTGGCATTGTTTCCAAACACAGACTTATTCTTTCTGAGAAAAGTGAGATGACTTTCCTTTTATCTGTCCTCCCTTCCCAAGTCTCCCAAATTTTCCTCTTCTATATTGACTACCTCTCTTCTCGTTTCATTTCACTGCTGCTTCCTCTGTTTAGCGGTCTCATTGCTGAGCAGCCCCAATGAACCCCGTGGTGCCATGTGGAATCTGAATTTACAAGTATAAACATTGCTTAAAGTGAGTCTTCATTTCAGAATTAGACCCTTTATGTCAAGATACTCATTCTAGCATTAGTCCTATTTGCTTCTCATACAAAATTATTGGTCTTATTTCAAAGAACGTATTCTGGATATATGTACATTTTTTTAGGTAGTTCTTTAATACTTGATTTGTCTCACTGAAACTAGCAGCATTCTTTAAGAGCAAAGGAATTAGTGTGGATAGAAGACCTTAATGGCAAAATGGAATGAACATGGAAGATCAAAGTACACACAGAAATTGGATTTTTATTTAAATGACATCTTTTACCTAAGTGTATTTTTATTTGAAATTAAATATTTTTTGTAATGATCTCAACTTAAAGCAGGAGCAATAATTTTGTGAAAACCCAAGAACAATCTAACAATTTGTATTTCTTTGAAGTATTTTTAAAGCAATAGTACATATATTTGCTGACAAAAGTTTTAAGGTTAAACTGCCAGACCATTAAAGGCTTCTTGTTAAGCACAGGAATCAAAGTTTGCTGAATTCCCACACCAGCTTTGTATAGTAGTTTCTCAGAGAAGTTTATTCAAGTAGGCTGGACTGATGATTAGTTCATTCTGTGATAAAAATCTGGCTGGGATTTTATAACTATAGGGCAGCTTGTTTTCCTCTCTAATTTTAGAATAAACATGGTATTTGAGGGAATGAGATCTATCAACTCCTTGGTCTCAAAGGCCAGAGTGACTGGAAGCAAAATAGCTTCATTTAAACAACTACAGAAATACCCCAGTGGTCAGTGCATAAATTACTTTAAATGAAAATTCAAAGGAAAAAATGATCACAGAGTAGGTAAGAAGTACAGTCATTCACCATTTCCAAACATGAAGTATAAAAAGCAAACATTTGATTACATATAGAAGCATGCTACATTTCTCAAATGCATCTGAATTGGAATTGTTACCTTTGCTCCCCCAAAAAAATCTCTCACTTTGTCAATCAGCTAGACCAGTGGCACAGCATGGATGGCCTGGCTGTCCTGGATTGAAAGAGCAACCTTTCCTCAGTCTGCCACTGGTTCTGGAGCCCATCCAGACATTTTGGCATCTGTCTCATTGATGCGTGAGTTCTAGCAAACATTTATTGCTAACGCTTTTCTTGAGGAAAATATGTACCCAGCCAAGAAAGGGGTAGAAGTCATTGCTAAAATCTTCAAACTTCTCTGTTCATCAGATGGCTAAAATCTGTCACTTAAAATAATTTTATCCCTATCTACCCATCCTGATCACTGTCGCCAGCACAAGCTCCTCTATTCACCTGTGTTGGGTTTGCGTGGCAGGGTTTTGGTAGTGGGGGGGGCTACAGGGGTGGCTTCTGTGAGAAGCTGCTAGAAGCTCCCCCTGTGTCTGATAGAGCCAATGCCAGCCGGCTCTAAGACGGGCCTGCCGCTGGCCAAGGACAAGCCAATCAGCGCCTCTGTGATAACATATTTAAGAAGAAGAAAAACACTTAGAGAGGGAGAGCTTTTGCAGCCCGAGAGAGGAGTGAGAAGATGTAAGAAACTCTGCAGACACCAAGGTCAGTGCAGATGGAGGGGGAGGAGGCGCTCCAGGCGCTGGAGCGGAGATCCCCCTGCAGCCCGTGGTGAAGACCATGGTGAAGCAGGCTGTCCCCCTGCGGCCCATGGAGGAAGGATGAGGGGGTGTAGAGATTCCACCTGCAGCCCGTGGAGGACCCCACGCCAGAGCAGGTGGAGGCACCTGAAGGAGGCTGTGGCCCGTGGGAAGCCCACGCTGGAGCAAGTTCCAGGCCGGACCGGTGGACCCGTGCAGAGGGGAGCCCATGCCAGAGAAGGTTTGCTGGCAGGACTTGTGACCCTGTGGGGGAGCCCACACTGGAGCAGTTTGCTTCTGAAGATCTGCACCCCGTGGTGGAGACCACGCTGGAGCAGTTTGTGAAGGACTGTCTCCCGTGAGAGGGACTCCATGCTGGAGCAAGGGAACGATGAGAGGAGTCCTCCCCCTGAGGATGAAGAAGCGGCAGGAACAACGTGTGATGAACTGACCGTAACCCCCATTCCCCATCCCCCTGTGCCGCTGAGGGGGGAAAGGTTGAAGCCGGGAGTGAAGTCGAGCCCGGGAAGATGGGAGGGGTGGGGGGAGGTGTTTTAAGACTTGATTTTATTTTCTCATTCCTCTACTCTGTTTTGCCTAGTAATAAATTAGATGAATTCCCTCTCTAAGTTCGGTCTGTGTTGCTCATGACAACAATTAGAGAGTGATCTCTCCCTGTCCTTATCTCGACCTACAATCATTTCGTTATGCCTTTTCTCCCCTGTTTAGTGAATGAGGGGAGTGAGAGAGCGGCTCTGGTGGGCACCTGGCCCCCAGCCAGGCTCAACCCACCACATCACCTCAGCTGGATTTTTTTCCATTGACTTCTCCCAGCTTCAGATGAAGTTCTTGCAGAGCTATTAACAAAAACTGTTGGGTGGGTTTCATTAGAGAAACCTTGTCATAGTAAACGAAGAAGCACAAATATCTGTGAGCAACAGAGTCTGAGAAATGCATGGGAATTTGGGCTGATAAGTACCAAACTTAGCAGAACCCTTCTCACTTCAGCAGAAGTCTTACACACTATTCCTGTTTCCCATACTTTGGTAACAAGCAGTTCGCATAGAGGGAGAACTGTCAAAGGATATGAAGATGCTAAAGCACATTTATTGCTTTATAACAAGTTAAGAGTACCTAAGCATCTGGAAAGTGTTAGTAGGAAGATAGCATTCTGTTGATATAATAAATATACTTTATGGGTGTCCTGGTTTCAGCTAGGATAGAGTTAGTTTTCACCAGAAGCTGGGATGGGACACAGCCAGGACAGGTGACCCAAACTAGTCAAAGGGGGTATTCCATACCATATGATGTCATGCTCAGCATAAAAGGGAGCTAGTCAGGGAGCAGCAGCACGGCTTCAGGATGGGGCTGAGCGTGTGGTCATTGGGTGAGAAACTGCATTGTGTATCACCCATTGTGTATATTCTGTTATAAGTACTGTTGTTATTTTCCTCTTCCTTTTCTATCCCAATGTGTTGGGTTTGCGTGGCAAGGTTTTGGTAGCGGGGGGGCTACAGGGGTGGCTTCTGTGAGAAGCTGCTAGAAGCTCCCCCTGTGTCTGACAGAGCCAATGCCAGCCGGCTCTAAGACAGGCCCGCCGCTGGCCAAGGCCAAGCCAATCAGCGCCTCTGTGATAACATATTTAAGAAGTAGAAAAAACACTTGGAGAGAGAGAGCTTTTGCAGCCAGAGAGAGGAGTGAGAAGATGTAAGAAACTCTGCAGACACCAAGGTCAGTGCAGATGGAGGGGGAGGAGGAGCTCCAGGCGCCGGAGCAGAGATCCCCCTGCAGCCCGTGGTGAAGGCCATGGTGAAGCAGGCTGTCCCCCTGCAGCCCATGGAGGAAGGATGAGGGGGTGTAGCGATTCCACCTGCAGCCCGTGGAGGACCCCACGCCGGAGCAGGTGGAGGCACCTGAAGGAGGCTGCGGCCCGTGGGAAGCCCACGCTGGAGCAAGTTCCAGGCCGGACCGGTGGACCCGTGAAGAGGGGAGCCCACGCCAGGGCAGGTTTGCTGGCAGGACTTGTGACCCCGTGGGGGACCCCACGCTGGAGCAGTTTGCTCCTGAAGGTCTGCACCCCGTGAGAGGGACTCCATGCTGGAGCAGGGGAACGATGAGAGGAGTCCTCCCCCTGAGGATGAAGAAGCGGCAGAAACACCGTGAGATGAACTGACCGTAACCCCCACTCCCCGTCCCCCTGTGCCGCTGAGGGGGGGAAGGTTGAAGCCGGGAGTGAAGTTGAGCCCGGGAAGATGGGAGGGGTGGGGGGAGGTGTTTTAAGAGTTGATTTTATTTTCTCATTCCTCTACTCTGTTTTGCCTAGTAATAAATTAGATGAATTCCCTCTCTAAGTTTGGTCTGTTTTGCTCGTGACAACAATTAGAGAGTGATCTCTCCCTGTCCTTATCTCGACCTACAAGCATTTCATTATGCCTTTTCTCCCCTGTTTGGTGAATAAGGGGAGTGAGAGAGCGGCTCTGGTGGGCACCTGGCCCCCAGCCAGGGTCAACCCACCACAGTCTTTTTTGGCGCCCAACGTGGGGCACGAGAAAATCGAGATAAGGACAGTAATTGGAAGAGGTAATGAGCAAAACATTGACTGAACGTAGATTGAGAGTGAAATAGCGGTGAAGGGACGAGAGGTGGATTCTGTGTGTATTGTCTACTCTTGTTTAGTGTTGTGATAGTGTTGCTTTGATTTTGGTGGGGGGAATTCTTTTTCTTTTTCCTTGTTGATGTGATTAGTGTGTGTGTAGTTTTTCTGTTGAATATGTTTTAATAATTCTTAAATATGTGATTCACAGAGGCGAGGGGTGGAATGTGTTGGGTTTGCGTGGCAAGGTTTTGGTAGCGGGGGGGCTACAGGGGTGGCTTCTGTGAGAAGCTGCTAGAAGCTCCCCCTGTGTCTGACAGAGCCAATGCCAGCCGGCTCTAAGACAGGCCCGCCGCTGGCCAAGGCCAAGCCAATCAGCGCCTCTGTGATAACATATTTAAGAAGTAGAAAAAACACTTGGAGAGAGAGAGCTTTTGCAGCCAGAGAGAGGAGTGAGAAGATGTAAGAAACTCTGCAGACACCAAGGTCAGTGCAGATGGAGGGGGAGGAGGAGCTCCAGGCGCCGGAGCAGAGATCCCCCTGCAGCCCGTGGTGAAGGCCATGGTGAAGCAGGCTGTCCCCCTGCAGCCCATGGAGGAAGGATGAGGGGGTGTAGCGATTCCACCTGCAGCCCGTGGAGGACCCCACGCCGGAGCAGGTGGAGGCACCTGAAGGAGGCTGCGGCCCGTGGGAAGCCCACGCTGGAGCAAGTTCCAGGCCGGACCGGTGGACCCGTGAAGAGGGGAGCCCACGCCAGGGCAGGTTTGCTGGCAGGACTTGTGACCCCGTGGGGGACCCCACGCTGGAGCAGTTTGCTCCTGAAGGTCTGCACCCCGTGAGAGGGACTCCATGCTGGAGCAGGGGAACGATGAGAGGAGTCCTCCCCCTGAGGATGAAGAAGCGGCAGAAACACCGTGAGATGAACTGACCGTAACCCCCACTCCCCGTCCCCCTGTGCCGCTGAGGGGGGGAAGGTTGAAGCCGGGAGTGAAGTTGAGCCCGGGAAGATGGGAGGGGTGGGGGGAGGTGTTTTAAGAGTTGATTTTATTTTCTCATTCCTCTACTCTGTTTTGCCTAGTAATAAATTAGATGAATTCCCTCTCTAAGTTTGGTCTGTTTTGCTCGTGACAACAATTAGAGAGTGATCTCTCCCTGTCCTTATCTCGACCTACAAGCATTTCGTTATGCCTTTTCTCCCCTGTTTGGTGAATAAGGGGAGTGAGAGAGTGGCTCTGGTGGGCACCTGGCCCCCAGCCAGGGTCAACCCACCACAGTCTTTTTTGGCGCCCAACGTGGGGCACGAGAAAATCGAGATAAGGACAGTAATTGGAAGAGGTAATGAGCAAAACATTGACTGAACGTAGATTGAGAGTGAAATAGCGGTGAAGGGACGAGAGGTGGATTCTGTGTGTATTGTCTACTCTTGTTTAGTGTTGTGATAGTGTTGCTTTGATTTTGGTGGGGGGAATTCTTTTTCTTTTTCCTTGTTGATGTGATTTGTGTGTGTGTAGTTTTTCTGTTGAATATGTTTTAATAATTCTTAAATATGTGATTCACAGAGGCGAGGGGTGGAATGTGTTGGGTTTGCGTGGCAAGGTTTTGGTAGCGGGGGGGCTACAGGGGTGGCTTCTGTGAGAAGCTGCTAGAAGCTCCCCCTGTGTCTGACAGAGCCAATGCCAGCCGGCTCTAAGACAGGCCCGCCGCTGGCCAAGGCCAAGCCAATCAGCGCCTCTGTGATAACATATTTAAGAAGTAGAAAAAACACTTGGAGAGAGAGAGCTTTTGCAGCCAGAGAGAGGAGTGAGAAGATGTAAGAAACTCTGCAGACACCAAGGTCAGTGCAGATGGAGGGGGAGGAGGAGCTCCAGGCGCCGGAGCAGAGATCCCCCTGCAGCCCGTGGTGAAGGCCATGGTGAAGCAGGCTGTCCCCCTGCAGCCCATGGAGGAAGGATGAGGGGGTGTAGCGATTCCACCTGCAGCCCGTGGAGGACCCCACGCCGGAGCAGGTGGAGGCACCTGAAGGAGGCTGCGGCCCGTGGGAAGCCCACGCTGGAGCAAGTTCCAGGCCGGACCGGTGGACCCGTGAAGAGGGGAGCCCACGCCAGGGCAGGTTTGCTGGCAGGACTTGTGACCCCGTGGGGGACCCCACGCTGGAGCAGTTTGCTCCTGAAGGTCTGCACCCCGTGAGAGGGACTCCATGCTGGAGCAGGGGAACGATGAGAGGAGTCCTCCCCCTGAGGATGAAGAAGCGGCAGAAACACCGTGAGATGAACTGACCGTAACCCCCACTCCCCGTCCCCCTGTGCCGCTGAGGGGGGGAAGGTTGAAGCCGGGAGTGAAGTTGAGCCCGGGAAGATGGGAGGGGTGGGGGGAGGTGTTTTAAGAGTTGATTTTATTTTCTCATTCCTCTACTCTGTTTTGCCTAGTAATAAATTAGATGAATTCCCTCTCTAAGTTTGGTCTGTTTTGCTCGTGACAACAATTAGAGAGTGATCTCTCCCTGTCCTTATCTCGACCTACAAGCATTTCGTTATGCCTTTTCTCCCCTGTTTGGTGAATAAGGGGAGTGAGAGAGCGGCTCTGGTGGGCACCTGGCCCCCAGCCAGGGTCAACCCACCACAGTCTTTTTTGGCGCCCAACGTGGGGCACGAGAAAATCGAGATAAGGACAGTAATTGGAAGAGGTAATGAGCAAAACATTGACTGAACGTAGATTGAGAGTGAAATAGCGGTGAAGGGACGAGAGGTGGATTCTGTGTGTATTGTCTACTCTTGTTTAGTGTTGTGATAGTGTTGCTTTGATTTTGGTGGGGGGAATTCTTTTTCTTTTTCCTTGTTGATGTGATTAGTGTGTGTGTAGTTTTTCTGTTGAATATGTTTTAATAATTCTTAAATATGTGATTCACAGAGGCGAGGGGTGGAATGTGTTGGGTTTGCGTGGCAAGGTTTTGGTAGCGGGGGGGCTACAGGGGTGGCTTCTGTGAGAAGCTGCTAGAAGCTCCCCCTGTGTCTGACAGAGCCAATGCCAGCCGGCTCTAAGACAGGCCCGCCGCTGGCCAAGGCCAAGCCAATCAGCGCCTCTGTGATAACATATTTAAGAAGTAGAAAAAACCCTTGGAGAGAGAGAGCTTTTGCAGCCAGAGAGAGGAGTGAGAAGCTGTAAGAAACTCTGCAGACACCAAGGTCAGTGCAGATGGAGGGGGAGGAGGAGCTCCAGGCGCCGGAGCAGAGATCCCCCTGCAGCCCGTGGTGAAGGCCATGGTGAAGCAGGCTGTCCCCCTGCAGCCCATGGAGGAAGGATGAGGGGGTGTAGCGATTCCACCTGCAGCCCGTGGAGGACCCCACGCCGGAGCAGGTGGAGGCACCTGAAGGAGGCTGCGGCCCGTGGGAAGCCCACGCTGGAGCAAGTTCCAGGCCGGACCGGTGGACCCGTGAAGAGGGGAGCCCACGCCAGGGCAGGTTTGCTGGCAGGACTTGTGACCCCGTGGGGGACCCCACGCTGGAGCAGTTTGCTCCTGAAGGTCTGCACCCCGTGAGAGGGACTCCATGCTGGAGCAGGGGAACGATGAGAGGAGTCCTCCCCCTGAGGATGAAGAAGCGGCAGAAACACCGTGAGATGAACTGACCGTAACCCCCACTCCCCGTCCCCCTGTGCCGCTGAGGGGGGGAAGGTTGAAGCCGGGAGTGAAGTTGAGCCCGGGAAGATGGGAGGGGTGGGGGGAGGTGTTTTAAGAGTTGATTTTATTTTCTCATTCCTCTACTCTGTTTTGCCTAGTAATAAATTAGATGAATTCCCTCTCTAAGTTTGGTCTGTTTTGCTCGTGACAACAATTAGAGAGTGATCTCTCCCTGTCCTTATCTCGACCTACAAGCATTTCGTTATGCCTTTTCTCCCCTGTTTGGTGAATAAGGGGAGTGAGAGGGCGGCTCTGGTGGGCACCTGGCCCCCAGCCAGGGTCAACCCACCACAGTCTTTTTTGGCGCCCAACGTGGGGCACGAGAAAATCGAGATAAGGACAGTAATTGGAAGAGGTAATGAGCAAAACATTGACTGAACGTAGATTGAGAGTGAAATAGCGGTGAAGGGACGAGAGGTGGATTCTGTGTGTATTGTCTACTCTTGTTTAGTGTTGTGATAGTGTTGCTTTGATTTTGGTGGGGGGAATTCTTTTTCTTTTTCCTTGTTGATGTGATTAGTGTGTGTGTAGTTTTTCTGTTGAATATGTTTTAATAATTCTTAAATATGTGATTCACAGAGGCGAGGGGTGGAATGTGTTGGGTTTGCGTGGCAAGGTTTTGGTAGCGGGGGGGCTACAGGGGTGGCTTCTGTGAGAAGCTGCTAGAAGCTCCCCCTGTGTCTGACAGAGCCAATGCCAGCCGGCTCTAAGACAGGCCCGCCGCTGGCCAAGGCCAAGCCAATCAGCGCCTCTGTGATAACATATTTAAGAAGTAGAAAAAACACTTGGAGAGAGAGAGCTTTTGCAGCCAGAGAGAGGAGTGAGAAGATGTAAGAAACTCTGCAGACACCAAGGTCAGTGCAGATGGAGGGGGAGGAGGAGCTCCAGGCGCCGGAGCAGAGATCCCCCTGCAGCCCGTGGTGAAGGCCATGGTGAAGCAGGCTGTCCCCCTGCAGCCCATGGAGGAAGGATGAGGGGGTGTAGCGATTCCACCTGCAGCCCGTGGAGGACCCCACGCCGGAGCAGGTGGAGGCACCTGAAGGAGGCTGCGGCCCGTGGGAAGCCCACGCTGGAGCAAGTTCCAGGCCGGACCGGTGGACCCGTGAAGAGGGGAGCCCACGCCAGGGCAGGTTTGCTGGCAGGACTTGTGACCCCGTGGGGGACCCCACGCTGGAGCAGTTTGCTCCTGAAGGTCTGCACCCCGTGAGAGGGACTCCATGCTGGAGCAGGGGAACGATGAGAGGAGTCCTCCCCCTGAGGATGAAGAAGCGGCAGAAACACCGTGAGATGAACTGACCGTAACCCCCACTCCCCGTCCCCCTGTGCCGCTGAGGGGGGGAAGGTTGAAGCCGGGAGTGAAGTTGAGCCCGGGAAGATGGGAGGGGTGGGGGGAGGTGTTTTAAGAGTTGATTTTATTTTCTCATTCCTCTACTCTGTTTTGCCTAGTAATAAATTAGATGAATTCCCTCTCTAAGTTTGGTCTGTTTTGCTCGTGACAACAATTAGAGAGTGATCTCTCCCTGTCCTTATCTCGACCTACAAGCATTTCGTTATGCCTTTTCTCCCCTGTTTGGTGAATAAGGGGAGTGAGAGGGCGGCTCTGGTGGGCACCTGGCCCCCAGCCAGGGTCAACCCACCACAGTCTTTTTTGGCGCCCAACGTGGGGCACGAGAAAATCGAGATAAGGACAGTAATTGGAAGAGGTAATGAGCAAAACATTGACTGAACGTAGATTGAGAGTGAAATAGCGGTGAAGGGACGAGAGGTGGATTCTGTGTGTATTGTCTACTCTTGTTTAGTGTTGTGATAGTGTTGCTTTGATTTTGGTGGGGGGAATTCTTTTTCTTTTTCCTTGTTGATGTGATTAGTGTGTGTGTAGTTTTTCTGTTGAATATGTTTTAATAATTCTTAAATATGTGATTCACAGAGGCGAGGGGTGGAATGTGTTGGGTTTGCGTGGCAAGGTTTTGGTAGCGGGGGGGCTACAGGGGTGGCTTCTGTGAGAAGCTGCTAGAAGCTCCCCCTGTGTCTGACAGAGCCAATGCCAGCCGGCTCTAAGACAGGCCCGCCGCTGGCCAAGGCCAAGCCAATCAGCGCCTCTGTGATAACATATTTAAGAAGTAGAAAAAACACTTGGAGAGAGAGAGCTTTTGCAGCCAGAGAGAGGAGTGAGAAGATGTAAGAAACTCTGCAGACACCAAGGTCAGTGCAGATGGAGGGGGAGGAGGAGCTCCAGGCGCCGGAGCAGAGATCCCCCTGCAGCCCGTGGTGAAGGCCATGGTGAAGCAGGCTGTCCCCCTGCAGCCCATGGAGGAAGGATGAGGGGGTGTAGCGATTCCACCTGCAGCCCGTGGAGGACCCCACGCCGGAGCAGGTGGAGGCACCTGAAGGAGGCTGCGGCCCGTGGGAAGCCCACGCTGGAGCAAGTTCCAGGCCGGACCGGTGGACCCGTGAAGAGGGGAGCCCACTCCAGGGCAGGTTTGCTGGCAGGACTTGTGACCCCGTGGGGGACCCCACGCTGGAGCAGTTTGCTCCTGAAGGTCTGCACCCCGTGAGAGGGACTCCATGCTGGAGCAGGGGAACGATGAGAGGAGTCCTCCCCCTGAGGATGAAGAAGCGGCAGAAACACCGTGAGATGAACTGACCGTAACCCCCACTCCCCGTCCCCCTGTGCCGCTGAGGGGGGGAAGGTTGAAGCCGGGAGTGAAGTTGAGCCCGGGAAGATGGGAGGGGTGGGGGGAGGTGTTTTAAGAGTTGATTTTATTTTCTCATTCCTCTACTCTGTTTTGCCTAGTAATAAATTAGATGAATTCCCTCTCTAAGTTTGGTCTGTTTTGCTCGTGACAACAATTAGAGAGTGATCTCTCCCTGTCCTTATCTCGACCTACAAGCATTTCGTTATGCCTTTTCTCCCCTGTTTGGTGAATAAGGGGAGTGAGAGGGCGGCTCTGGTGGGCACCTGGCCCCCAGCCAGGGTCAACCCACCACAGTCTTTTTTGGCGCCCAACGTGGGGCACGAGAAAATCGAGATAAGGACAGTAATTGGAAGAGGTAATGAGCAAAACATTGACTGAACGTAGATTGAGAGTGAAATAGCGGTGAAGGGACGAGAGGTGGATTCTGTGTGTATTGTCTACTCTTGTTTAGTGTTGTGATAGTGTTGCTTTGATTTTGGTGGGGGGAATTCTTTTTCTTTTTCCTTGTTGATGTGATTAGTGTGTGTGTAGTTTTTCTGTTGAATATGTTTTAATAATTCTTAAATATGTGATTCACAGAGGCGAGGGGTGGAATGTGTTGGGTTTGCGTGGCAAGGTTTTGGTAGCGGGGGGGCTACAGGGGTGGCTTCTGTGAGAAGCTGCTAGAAGCTCCCCCTGTGTCTGACAGAGCCAATGCCAGCCGGCTCTAAGACAGGCCCGCCGCTGGCCAAGGCCAAGCCAATCAGCGCCTCTGTGATAACATATTTAAGAAGTAGAAAAAACACTTGGAGAGAGAGAGCTTTTGCAGCCAGAGAGAGGAGTGAGAAGATGTAAGAAACTCTGCAGACACCAAGGTCAGTGCAGATGGAGGGGGAGGAGGAGCTCCAGGCGCCGGAGCAGAGATCCCCCTGCAGCCCGTGGTGAAGGCCATGGTGAAGCAGGCTGTCCCCCTGCAGCCCATGGAGGAAGGATGAGGGGGTGTAGCGATTCCACCTGCAGCCCGTGGAGGACCCCACGCCGGAGCAGGTGGAGGCACCTGAAGGAGGCTGCGGCCCGTGGGAAGCCCACGCTGGAGCAAGTTCCAGGCCGGACCGGTGGACCCGTGAAGAGGGGAGCCCACGCCAGGGCAGGTTTGCTGGCAGGACTTGTGACCCCGTGGGGGACCCCACGCTGGAGCAGTTTGCTCCTGAAGGTCTGCACCCCGTGAGAGGGACTCCATGCTGGAGCAGGGGAACGATGAGAGGAGTCCTCCCCCTGAGGATGAAGAAGCGGCAGAAACACCGTGAGATGAACTGACCGTAACCCCCACTCCCCGTCCCCCTGTGCCGCTGAGGGGGGGAAGGTTGAAGCCGGGAGTGAAGTTGAGCCCGGGAAGATGGGAGGGGTGGGGGGAGGTGTTTTAAGAGTTGATTTTATTTTCTCATTCCTCTACTCTGTTTTGCCTAGTAATAAATTAGATGAATTCCCTCTCTAAGTTTGGTCTGTTTTGCTCGTGACAACAATTAGAGAGTGATCTCTCCCTGTCCTTATCTCGACCTACAAGCATTTCGTTATGCCTTTTCTCCCCTGTTTGGTGAATAAGGGGAGTGAGAGAGCGGCTCTGGTGGGCACCTGGCCCCCAGCCAGGGTCAACCCACCACAGTCTTTTTTGGCGCCCAACGTGGGGCACGAGAAAATCGAGATAAGGACAGTAATTGGAAGAGGTAATGAGCAAAACATTGACTGAACGTAGATTGAGAGTGAAATAGCGGTGAAGGGACGAGAGGTGGATTCTGTGTGTATTGTCTACTCTTGTTTAGTGTTGTGATAGTGTTGCTTTGATTTTGGTGGGGGGAATTCTTTTTCTTTTTCCTTGTTGATGTGATTTGTGTGTGTGTAGTTTTTCTGTTGAATATGTTTTAATAATTCTTAAATATGTGATTCACAGAGGCGAGGGGTGGAATGTGTTGGGTTTGCGTGGCAAGGTTTTGGTAGCGGGGGGGCTACAGGGGTGGCTTCTGTGAGAAGCTGCTAGAAGCTCCCCCTGTGTCTGACAGAGCCAATGCCAGCCGGCTCTAAGACAGGCCCGCCGCTGGCCAAGGCCAAGCCAATCAGCGCCTCTGTGATAACATATTTAAGAAGTAGAAAAAACACTTGGAGAGAGAGAGCTTTTGCAGCCAGAGAGAGGAGTGAGAAGATGTAAGAAACTCTGCAGACACCAAGGTCAGTGCAGATGGAGGGGGAGGAGGAGCTCCAGGCGCCGGAGCAGAGATCCCCCTGCAGCCCGTGGTGAAGGCCATGGTGAAGCAGGCTGTCCCCCTGCAGCCCATGGAGGAAGGATGAGGGGGTGTAGCGATTCCACCTGCAGCCCGTGGAGGACCCCACGCCGGAGCAGGTGGAGGCACCTGAAGGAGGCTGCGGCCCGTGGGAAGCCCACGCTGGAGCAAGTTCCAGGCCGGACCGGTGGACCCGTGAAGAGGGGAGCCCACGCCAGGGCAGGTTTGCTGGCAGGACTTGTGACCCCGTGGGGGACCCCACGCTGGAGCAGTTTGCTCCTGAAGGTCTGCACCCCGTGAGAGGGACTCCATGCTGGAGCAGGGGAACGATGAGAGGAGTCCTCCCCCTGAGGATGAAGAAGCGGCAGAAACACCGTGAGATGAACTGACCGTAACCCCCACTCCCCGTCCCCCTGTGCCGCTGAGGGGGGGAAGGTTGAAGCCGGGAGTGAAGTTGAGCCCGGGAAGATGGGAGGGGTGGGGGGAGGTGTTTTAAGAGTTGATTTTATTTTCTCATTCCTCTACTCTGTTTTGCCTAGTAATAAATTAGATGAATTCCCTCTCTAAGTTTGGTCTGTTTTGCTCGTGACAACAATTAGAGAGTGATCTCTCCCTGTCCTTATCTCGACCTACAAGCATTTCGTTATGCCTTTTCTCCCCTGTTTGGTGAATAAGGGGAGTGAGAGAGCGGCTCTGGTGGGCACCTGGCCCCCAGCCAGGGTCAACCCACCACAGTCTTTTTTGGCGCCCAACGTGGGGCACGAGAAAATCGAGATAAGGACAGTAATTGGAAGAGGTAATGAGCAAAACATTGACTGAACGTAGATTGAGAGTGAAATAGCGGTGAAGGGACGAGAGGTGGATTCTGTGTGTATTGTCTACTCTTGTTTAGTGTTGTGATAGTGTTGCTTTGATTTTGGTGGGGGGAATTCTTTTTCTTTTTCCTTGTTGATGTGATTTGTGTGTGTGTAGTTTTTCTGTTGAATATGTTTTAATAATTCTTAAATATGTGATTCACAGAGGCGAGGGGTGGAATGTGTTGGGTTTGCGTGGCAAGGTTTTGGTAGCGGGGGGGCTACAGGGGTGGCTTCTGTGAGAAGCTGCTAGAAGCTCCCCCTGTGTCTGACAGAGCCAATGCCAGCCGGCTCTAAGACAGGCCCGCCGCTGGCCAAGGCCAAGCCAATCAGCGCCTCTGTGATAACATATTTAAGAAGTAGAAAAAACACTTGGAGAGAGAGAGCTTTTGCAGCCAGAGAGAGGAGTGAGAAGATGTAAGAAACTCTGCAGACACCAAGGTCAGTGCAGATGGAGGGGGAGGAGGAGCTCCAGGCGCCGGAGCAGAGATCCCCCTGCAGCCCGTGGTGAAGGCCATGGTGAAGCAGGCTGTCCCCCTGCAGCCCATGGAGGAAGGATGAGGGGGTGTAGCGATTCCACCTGCAGCCCGTGGAGGACCCCACGCCGGAGCAGGTGGAGGCACCTGAAGGAGGCTGCGGCCCGTGGGAAGCCCACGCTGGAGCAAGTTCCAGGCCGGACCGGTGGACCCGTGAAGAGGGGAGCCCACGCCAGGGCAGGTTTGCTGGCAGGACTTGTGACCCCGTGGGGGACCCCACGCTGGAGCAGTTTGCTCCTGAAGGTCTGCACCCCGTGAGAGGGACTCCATGCTGGAGCAGGGGAACGATGAGAGGAGTCCTCCCCCTGAGGATGAAGAAGCGGCAGAAACACCGTGAGATGAACTGACCGTAACCCCCACTCCCCGTCCCCCTGTGCCGCTGAGGGGGGGAAGGTTGAAGCCGGGAGTGAAGTTGAGCCCGGGACGATGGGAGGGGTGGGGGGAGGTGTTTTAAGAGTTGATTTTATTTTCTCATTCCTCTACTCTGTTTTGCCTAGTAATAAATTAGATGAATTCCCTCTCTAAGTTTGGTCTGTTTTGCTCGTGACAACACTTAGAGAGTGATCTCTCCCTGTCCTTATCTCGACCTACAAGCATTTCGTTATGCCTTTTCTCCCCTGTTTGGTGAATAAGGGGAGTGAGAGAGCGGCTCTGGTGGGCACCTGGCCCCCAGCCAGGGTCAACCCACCACAGTCTTTTTTGGCGCCCAACGTGGGGCACGAGAAAATCGAGATAAGGACAGTAATTGGAAGAGGTAATGAGCAAAACATTGACTGAACGTAGATTGAGAGTGAAATAGCGGTGAAGGGACGAGAGGTGGATTCTGTGTGTATTGTCTACTCTTGTTTAGTGTTGTGATAGTGTTGCTTTGATTTTGGTGGGGGGAATTCTTTTTCTTTTTCCTTGTTGATGTGATTTGTGTGTGTGTAGTTTTTCTGTTGAATATGTTTTAATAATTCTTAAATATGTGATTCACAGAGGCGAGGGGTGGAATGTGTTGGGTTTGCGTGGCAAGGTTTTGGTAGCGGGGGGGCTACAGGGGTGGCTTCTGTGAGAAGCTGCTAGAAGCTCCCCCTGTGTCTGACAGAGCCAATGCCAGCCGGCTCTAAGACAGGCCCGCCGCTGGCCAAGGCCAAGCCAATCAGCGCCTCTGTGATAACATATTTAAGAAGTAGAAAAAACACTTGGAGAGAGAGAGCTTTTGCAGCCAGAGAGAGGAGTGAGAAGATGTAAGAAACTCTGCAGACACCAAGGTCAGTGCAGATGGAGGGGGAGGAGGAGCTCCAGGCGCCGGAGCAGAGATCCCCCTGCAGCCCGTGGTGAAGGCCATGGTGAAGCAGGCTGTCCCCCTGCAGCCCATGGAGGAAGGATGAGGGGGTGTAGCGATTCCACCTGCAGCCCGTGGAGGACCCCACGCCGGAGCAGGTGGAGGCACCTGAAGGAGGCTGCGGCCCGTGGGAAGCCCACGCTGGAGCAAGTTCCAGGCCGGACCGGTGGACCCGTGAAGAGGGGAGCCCACGCCAGGGCAGGTTTGCTGGCAGGACTTGTGACCCCGTGGGGGACCCCACGCTGGAGCAGTTTGCTCCTGAAGGTCTGCACCCCGTGAGAGGGACTCCATGCTGGAGCAGGGGAACGATGAGAGGAGTCCTCCCCCGGAGGATGAAGAAGCGGCAGAAACACCGTGAGATGAACTGACCGTAACCCCCACTCCCCGTCCCCCTGTGCCGCTGAGGGGGGGAAGGTTGAAGCCGGGAGTGAAGTTGAGCCCGGGAAGATGGGAGGGGTGGGGGGAGGTGTTTTAAGAGTTGATTTTATTTTCTCATTCCTCTACTCTGTTTTGCCTAGTAATAAATTAGATGAATTCCCTCTCTAAGTTTGGTCTGTTTTGCTCGTGACAACAATTAGAGAGTGATCTCTCCCTGTCCTTATCTCGACCTACAAGCATTTCGTTATGCCTTTTCTCCCCTGTTTGGTGAATAAGGGGAGTGAGAGGGCGGCTCTGGTGGGCACCTGGCCCCCAGCCAGGGTCAACCCACCACAGTCTTTTTTGGCGCCCAACGTGGGGCACGAGAAAATCGAGATAAGGACAGTAATTGGAAGAGGTAATGAGCAAAACATTGACTGAACGTAGATTGAGAGTGAAATAGCGGTGAAGGGACGAGAGGTGGATTCTGTGTGTATTGTCTACTCTTGTTTAGTGTTGTGATAGTGTTGCTTTGATTTTGGTGGGGGGAATTCTTTTTCTTTTTCCTTGTTGATGTGATTAGTGTGTGTGTAGTTTTTCTGTTGAATATGTTTTAATAATTCTTAAATATGTGATTCACAGAGGCGAGGGGTGGAATGTGTTGGGTTTGCGTGGCAAGGTTTTGGTAGCGGGGGGGCTACAGGGGTGGCTTCGGTGAGAAGCTGCTAGAAGCTCCCCCTGTGTCTGACAGAGCCAATGCCAGCCGGCTCTAAGACAGGCCCGCCGCTGGCCAAGGCCAAGCCAATCAGCGCCTCTGTGATAACATATTTAAGAAGTAGAAAAAACACTTGGAGAGAGAGAGCTTTTGCAGCCAGAGAGAGGAGTGAGAAGATGTAAGAAACTCTGCAGACACCAAGGTCAGTGCAGATGGAGGGGGAGGAGGAGCTCCAGGCGCCGGAGCAGAGATCCCCCTGCAGCCCGTGGTGAAGGCCATGGTGAAGCAGGCTGTCCCCCTGCAGCCCATGGAGGAAGGATGAGGGGGTGTAGCGATTCCACCTGCAGCCCGTGGAGGACCCCACGCCGGAGCAGGTGGAGGCACCTGAAGGAGGCTGCGGCCCGTGGGAAGCCCACGCTGGAGCAAGTTCCAGGCCGGACCGGTGGACCCGTGAAGAGGGGAGCCCACGCCAGGGCAGGTTTGCTGGCAGGACTTGTGACCCCGTGGGGGACCCCACGCTGGAGCAGTTTGCTCCTGAAGGTCTGCACCCCGTGAGAGGGACTCCATGCTGGAGCAGGGGAACGATGAGAGGAGTCCTCCCCCTGAGGATGAAGAAGCGGCAGAAACACCGTGAGATGAACTGACCGTAACCCCCACTCCCCGTCCCCCTGTGCCGCTGAGGGGGGGAAGGTTGAAGCCGGGAGTGAAGTTGAGCCCGGGAAGATGGGAGGGGTGGGGGGAGGTGTTTTAAGAGTTTATTTTATTTTCTCATTCCTCTACTCTGTTTTGCCTAGTAATAAATTAGATGAATTCCCTCTCTAAGTTTGGTCTGTTTTGCTCGTGACAACAATTAGAGAGTGATCTCTCCCTGTCCTTATCTCGACCTACAAGCATTTCGTTATGCCTTTTCTCCCCTGTTTGGTGAATAAGGGGAGTGAGAGAGCGGCTCTGGTGGGCACCTGGCCCCCAGCCAGGGTCAACCCACCACAGTCTTTTTTGGCGCCCAACGTGGGGCACGAGAAAATCGAGATAAGGACAGTAATTGGAAGAGGTAATGAGCAAAACATTGACTGAACGTAGATTGAGAGTGAAATAGCGGTGAAGGGACGAGAGGTGGATTCTGTGTGTATTGTCTACTCTTGTTTAGTGTTGTGATAGTGTTGCTTTGATTTTGGTGGGGGGAATTCTTTTTCTTTTTCCTTGTTGATGTGATTAGTGTGTGTGTAGTTTTTCTGTTGAATATGTTTTAATAATTCTTAAATATGTGATTCACAGAGGCGAGGGGTGGAATGTGTTGGGTTTGCGTGGCAAGGTTTTGGTAGCGGGGGGGGCTACAGGGGTGGCTTCTGTGAGAAGCTGCTAGAAGCTCCCCCTGTGTCTGACAGAGCCAATGCCAGCCGGCTCTAAGACAGGCCCGCCGCTGGCCAAGGCCAAGCCAATCAGCGCCTCTGTGATAACATATTTAAGAAGTAGAAAAAACACTTGGAGAGAGAGAGCTTTTGCAGCCAGAGAGAGGAGTGAGAAGATGTAAGAAACTCTGCAGACACCAAGGTCAGTGCAGATGGAGGGGGAGGAGGAGCTCCAGGCGCCGGAGCAGAGATCCCCCTGCAGCCCGTGGTGAAGGCCATGGTGAAGCAGGCTGTCCCCCTGCAGCCCATGGAGGAAGGATGAGGGGGTGTAGCGATTCCACCTGCAGCCCGTGGAGGACCCCACGCCGGAGCAGGTGGAGGCACCTGAAGGAGGCTGCGGCCCGTGGGAAGCCCACGCTGGAGCAAGTTCCAGGCCGGACCGGTGGACCCGTGAAGAGGGGAGCCCACGCCAGGGCAGGTTTGCTGGCAGGACTTGTGACCCCGTGGGGGACCCCACGCTGGAGCAGTTTGCTCCTGAAGGTCTGCACCCCGTGAGAGGGACTCCATGCTGGAGCAGGGGAACGATGAGAGGAGTCCTCCCCCTGAGGATGAAGAAGCGGCAGAAACACCGTGAGATGAACTGACCGTAACCCCCACTCCCCGTCCCCCTGTGCCGCTGAGGGGGGGAAGGTTGAAGCCGGGAGTGAAGTTGAGCCCGGGAAGATGGGAGGGGTGGGGGGAGGTGTTTTAAGAGTTGATTTTATTTTCTCATTCCTCTACTCTGTTTTGCCTAGTAATAAATTAGATGAATTCCCTCTCTAAGTTTGGTCTGTTTTGCTCGTGACAACAATTAGAGAGTGATCTCTCCCTGTCCTTATCTCGACCTACAAGCATTTCATTATGCCTTTTCTCCCCTGTTTGGTGAATAAGGGGAGTGAGAGAGCGGCTCTGGTGGGCACCTGGCCCCCAGCCAGGGTCAACCCACCACAGTCTTTTTTGGCGCCCAACGTGGGGCACGAGAAAATCGAGATAAGGACAGTAATTGGAAGAGGTAATGAGCAAAACATTGACTGAACGTAGATTGAGAGTGAAATAGCGGTGAAGGGACGAGAGGTGGATTCTGTGTGTATTGTCTACTCTTGTTTAGTGTTGTGATAGTGTTGCTTTGATTTTGGTGGGGGGAATTCTTTTTCTTTTTCCTTGTTGATGTGATTAGTGTGTGTGTAGTTTTTCTGTTGAATATGTTTTAATAATTCTTAAATATGTGATTCACAGAGGCGAGGGGTGGAATGTGTTGGGTTTGCGTGGCAAGGTTTTGGTAGCGGGGGGGCTACAGGGGTGGCTTCTGTGAGAAGCTGCTAGAAGCTCCCCCTGTGTCTGACAGAGCCAATGCCAGCCGGCTCTAAGACAGGCCCGCCGCTGGCCAAGGCCAAGCCAATCAGCGCCTCTGTGATAACATATTTAAGAAGTAGAAAAAACACTTGGAGAGAGAGAGCTTTTGCAGCCAGAGAGAGGAGTGAGAAGATGTAAGAAACTCTGCAGACACCAAGGTCAGTGCAGATGGAGGGGGAGGAGGAGCTCCAGGCGCCGGAGCAGAGATCCCCCTGCAGCCCGTGGTGAAGGCCATGGTGAAGCAGGCTGTCCCCCTGCAGACCATGGAGGAAGGATGAGGGGGTGTAGCGATTCCACCTGCAGCCCGTGGAGGACCCCACGCCGGAGCAGGTGGAGGCACCTGAAGGAGGCTGCGGCCCGTGGGAAGCCCACGCTGGAGCAAGTTCCAGGCCGGACCGGTGGACCCGTGAAGAGGGGAGCCCACGCCAGGGCAGGTTTGCTGGCAGGACTTGTGACCCCGTGGGGGACCCCACGCTGGAGCAGTTTGCTCCTGAAGGTCTGCACCCCGTGAGAGGGACTCCATGCTGGAGCAGGGGAACGATGAGAGGAGTCCTCCCCCTGAGGATGAAGAAGCGGCAGAAACACCGTGAGATGAACTGACCGTAACCCCCACTCCCCGTCCCCCTGTGCCGCTGAGGGGGGGAAGGTTGAAGCCGGGAGTGAAGTTGAGCCCGGGAAGATGGGAGGGGTGGGGGGAGGTGTTTTAAGAGTTGATTTTATTTTCTCATTCCTCTACTCTGTTTTGCCTAGTAATAAATTAGATGAATTCCCTCTCTAAGTTTGGTCTGTTTTGCTCGTGACAACAATTAGAGAGTGATCTCTCCCTGTCCTTATCTCGACCTACAAGCATTTCGTTATGCCTTTTCTCCCCTGTTTGGTGAATAAGGGGAGTGAGAGAGCGGCTCTGGTGGGCACCTGGCCCCCAGCCAGGGTCAACCCACCACAGTCTTTTTTGGCGCCCAACGTGGGGCACGAGAAAATCGAGATAAGGACAGTAATTGGAAGAGGTAATGAGCAAAACATTGACTGAACGTAGATTGAGAGTGAAATAGCGGTGAAGGGACGAGAGGTGGATTCTGTGTGTATTGTCTACTCTTGTTTAGTGTTGTGATAGTGTTGCTTTGATTTTGGTGGGGGGAATTCTTTTTCTTTTTCCTTGTTGATGTGATTTGTGTGTGTGTAGTTTTTCTGTTGAATATGTTTTAATAATTCTTAAATATGTGATTCACAGAGGCGAGGGGTGGAATGTGTTGGGTTTGCGTGGCAAGGTTTTGGTAGCGGGGGGGCTACAGGGGTGGCTTCTGTGAGAAGCTGCTAGAAGCTCCCCCTGTGTCTGACAGAGCCAATGCCAGCCGGCTCTAAGACAGGCCCGCCGCTGGCCAAGGCCAAGCCAATCAGCGCCTCTGTGATAACATATTTAAGAAGTAGAAAAAACACTTGGAGAGAGAGAGCTTTTGCAGCCAGAGAGAGGAGTGAGAAGATGTAAGAAACTCTGCAGACACCAAGGTCAGTGCAGATGGAGGGGGAGGAGGAGCTCCAGGCGCCGGAGCAGAGATCCCCCTGCAGCCCGTGGTGAAGGCCATGGTGAAGCAGGCTGTCCCCCTGCAGACCATGGAGGAAGGATGAGGGGGTGTAGCGATTCCACCTGCAGCCCGTGGAGGACCCCACGCCGGAGCAGGTGGAGGCACCTGAAGGAGGCTGCGGCCCGTGGGAAGCCCACGCTGGAGCAAGTTCCAGGCCGGACCGGTGGACCCGTGAAGAGGGGAGCCCACGCCAGGGCAGGTTTGCTGGCAGGACTTGTGACCCCGTGGGGGACCCCACGCTGGAGCAGTTTGCTCCTGAAGGTCTGCACCCCGTGAGAGGGACTCCATGCTGGAGCAGGGGAACGATGAGAGGAGTCCTCCCCCTGAGGATGAAGAAGCGGCAGAAACACCGTGAGATGAACTGACCGTAACCCCCACTCCCCGTCCCCCTGTGCCGCTGAGGGGGGGAAGGTTGAAGCCGGGAGTGAAGTTGAGCCCGGGAAGATGGGAGGGGTGGGGGGAGGTGTTTTAAGAGTTGATTTTATTTTCTCATTCCTCTACTCTGTTTTGCCTAGTAATAAATTAGATGAATTCCCTCTCTAAGTTTGGTCTGTTTTGCTCGTGACAACAATTAGAGAGTGATCTCTCCCTGTCCTTATCTCGACCTACAAGCATTTCGTTATGCCTTTTCTCCCCTGTTTGGTGAATAAGGGGAGTGAGAGAGCGGCTCTGGTGGGCACCTGGCCCCCAGCCAGGTTCAACCCACCACAGTCTTTTTTGGCGCCCAACGTGGGGCACGAGAAAATCGAGATAAGGACAGTAATTGGAAGAGGTAATGAGCAAAACATTGACTGAACGTAGATTGAGAGTGAAATAGCGGTGAAGGGACGAGAGGTGGATTCTGTGTGTATTGTCTACTCTTGTTTAGTGTTGTGATAGTGTTGCTTTGATTTTGGTGGGGGGAATTCTTTTTCTTTTTCCTTGTTGATGTGATTAGTGTGTGTGTAGTTTTTCTGTTGAATATGTTTTAATAATTCTTAAATATGTGATTCACAGAGGCGAGGGGTGGAATGTGTTGGGTTTGCGTGGCAAGGTTTTGGTAGCGGGGGGGCTACAGGGGTGGCTTCTGTGAGAAGCTGCTAGAAGCTCCCCCTGTGTCTGACAGAGCCAATGCCAGCCGGCTCTAAGACAGGCCCGCCGCTGGCCAAGGCCAAGCCAATCAGCGCCTCTGTGATAACATATTTAAGAAGTAGAAAAAACACTTGGAGAGAGAGAGCTTTTGCAGCCAGAGAGAGGAGTGAGAAGATGTAAGAAACTCTGCAGACACCAAGGTCAGTGCAGATGGAGGGGGAGGAGGAGCTCCAGGCGCCGGAGCAGAGATCCCCCTGCAGCCCGTGGTGAAGGCCATGGTGAAGCAGGCTGTCCCCCTGCAGCCCATGGAGGAAGGATGAGGGGGTGTAGCGATTCCACCTGCAGCCCGTGGAGGACCCCACGCCGGAGCAGGTGGAGGCACCTGAAGGAGGCTGCGGCCCGTGGGAAGCCCACGCTGGAGCAAGTTCCAGGCCGGACCGGTGGACCCGTGAAGAGGGGAGCCCACGCCAGGGCAGGTTTGCTGGCAGGACTTGTGACCCCGTGGGGGACCCCACGCTGGAGCAGTTTGCTCCTGAAGGTCTGCACCCCGTGAGAGGGACTCCATGCTGGAGCAGGGGAACGATGAGAGGAGTCCTCCCCCTGAGGATGAAGAAGCGGCAGAAACACCGTGAGATGAACTGACCGTAACCCCCACTCCCCGTCCCCCTGTGCCGCTGAGGGGGGGAAGGTTGAAGCCGGGAGTGAAGTTGAGCCCGGGAAGATGGGAGGGGTGGGGGGAGGTGTTTTAAGAGTTGATTTTATTTTCTCATTCCTCTACTCTGTTTTGCCTAGTAATAAATTAGATGAATTCCCTCTCTAAGTTTGGTCTGTTTTGCTCGTGACAACAATTAGAGAGTGATCTCTCCCTGTCCTTATCTCGACCTACAAGCATTTCATTATGCCTTTTCTCCCCTGTTTGGTGAATAAGGGGAGTGAGAGGGCGGCTCTGGTGGGCACCTGGCCCCCAGCCAGGGTCAACCCACCACAGTCTTTTTTGGCGCCCAACGTGGGGCACGAGAAAATCGAGATAAGGACAGTAATTGGAAGAGGTAATGAGCAAAACATTGACTGAACGTAGATTGAGAGTGAAATAGCGGTGAAGGGACGAGAGGTGGATTCTGTGTGTATTGTCTACTCTTGTTTAGTGTTGTGATAGTGTTGCTTTGATTTTGGTGGGGGGAATTCTTTTTCTTTTTCCTTGTTGATGTGATTAGTGTGTGTGTAGTTTTTCTGTTGAATATGTTTTAATAATTCTTAAATATGTGATTCACAGAGGCGAGGGGTGGAATGTGTTGGGTTTGCGTGGCAAGGTTTTGGTAGCGGGGGGGCTACAGGGGTGGCTTCTGTGAGAAGCTGCTAGAAGCTCCCCCTGTGTCTGACAGAGCCAATGCCAGCCGGCTCTAAGACAGGCCCGCCGCTGGCCAAGGCCAAGCCAATCAGCGCCTCTGTGATAACATATTTAAGAAGTAGAAAAAACACTTGGAGAGAGAGAGCTTTTGCAGCCAGAGAGAGGAGTGAGAAGATGTAAGAAACTCTGCAGACACCAAGGTCAGTGCAGATGGAGGGGGAGGAGGAGCTCCAGGCGCCGGAGCAGAGATCCCCCTGCAGCCCGTGGTGAAGGCCATGGTGAAGCAGGCTGTCCCCCTGCAGCCCATGGAGGAAGGATGAGGGGGTGTAGCGATTCCACCTGCAGCCCGTGGAGGACCCCACGCCGGAGCAGGTGGAGGCACCTGAAGGAGGCTGCGGCCCGTGGGAAGCCCACGCTGGAGCAAGTTCCAGGCCGGACCGGTGGACCCGTGAAGAGGGGAGCCCACGCCAGGGCAGGTTTGCTGGCAGGACTTGTGACCCCGTGGGGGACCCCACGCTGGAGCAGTTTGCTCCTGAAGGTCTGCACCCCGTGAGAGGGACTCCATGCTGGAGCAGGGGAACGATGAGAGGAGTCCTCCCCCTGAGGATGAAGAAGCGGCAGAAACACCGTGAGATGAACTGACCGTAACCCCCACTCCCCGTCCCCCTGTGCCGCTGAGGGGGGGAAGGTTGAAGCCGGGAGTGAAGTTGAGCCCGGGACGATGGGAGGGGTGGGGGGAGGTGTTTTAAGAGTTGATTTTATTTTCTCATTCCTCTACTCTGTTTTGCCTAGTAATAAATTAGATGAATTCCCTCTCTAAGTTTGGTCTGTTTTGCTCGTGACAACAATTAGAGAGTGATCTCTCCCTGTCCTTATCTCGACCTACCAGCATTTCGTTATGCCTTTTCTCCCCTGTTTGGTGAATAAGGGGAGTGAGAGAGCGGCTCTGGTGGGCACCTGGCCCCCAGCCAGGGTCAACCCACCACAGTCTTTTTTGGCGCCCAACGTGGGGCACGAGAAAATCGAGATAAGGACAGTAATTGGAAGAGGTAATGAGCAAAACATTGACTGAACGTAGATTGAGAGTGAAATAGCGGTGAAGGGACGAGAGGTGGATTCTGTGTGTATTGTCTACTCTTGTTTAGTGTTGTGATAGTGTTGCTTTGATTTTGGTGGGGGGAATTCTTTTTCTTTTTCCTTGTTGATGTGATTTGTGTGTGTGTAGTTTTTCTGTTGAATATGTTTTAATAATTCTTAAATATGTGATTCACAGAGGCGAGGGGTGGAATGTGTTGGGTTTGCGTGGCAAGGTTTTGGTAGCGGGGGGGCTACAGGGGTGGCTTCTGTGAGAAGCTGCTAGAAGCTCCCCCTGTGTCTGACAGAGCCAATGCCAGCCGGCTCTAAGACAGGCCCGCCGCTGGCCAAGGCCAAGCCAATCAGCGCCTCTGTGATAACATATTTAAGAAGTAGAAAAAACACTTGGAGAGAGAGAGCTTTTGCAGCCAGAGAGAGGAGTGAGAAGATGTAAGAAACTCTGCAGACACCAAGGTCAGTGCAGATGGAGGGGGAGGAGGAGCTCCAGGCGCCGGAGCAGAGATCCCCCTGCAGCCCGTGGTGAAGGCCATGGTGAAGCAGGCTGTCCCCCTGCAGACCATGGAGGAAGGATGAGGGGGTGTAGCGATTCCACCTGCAGCCCGTGGAGGACCCCACGCCGGAGCAGGTGGAGGCACCTGAAGGAGGCTGCGGCCCGTGGGAAGCCCACGCTGGAGCAAGTTCCAGGCCGGACCGGTGGACCCGTGAAGAGGGGAGCCCACGCCAGGGCAGGTTTGCTGGCAGGACTTGTGACCCCGTGGGGGACCCCACGCTGGAGCAGTTTGCTCCTGAAGGTCTGCACCCCGTGAGAGGGACTCCATGCTGGAGCAGGGGAACGATGAGAGGAGTCCTCCCCCTGAGGATGAAGAAGCGGCAGAAACACCGTGAGATGAACTGACCGTAACCCCCACTCCCCGTCCCCCTGTGCCGCTGAGGGGGGGAAGGTTGAAGCCGGGAGTGAAGTTGAGCCCGGGAAGATGGGAGGGGTGGGGGGAGGTGTTTTAAGAGTTGATTTTATTTTCTCATTCCTCTACTCTGTTTTGCCTAGTAATAAATTAGATGAATTCCCTCTCTAAGTTTGGTCTGTTTTGCTCGTGACAACAATTAGAGAGTGATCTCTCCCTGTCCTTATCTCGACCTACAAGCATTTCATTATGCCTTTTCTCCCCTGTTTGGTGAATAAGGGGAGTGAGAGAGCGGCTCTGGTGGGCACCTGGCCCCCAGCCAGGGTCAACCCACCACAGTCTTTTTTGGCGCCCAACGTGGGGCACGAGAAAATCGAGATAAGGACAGTAATTGGAAGAGGTAATGAGCAAAACATTGACTGAACGTAGATTGAGAGTGAAATAGCGGTGAAGGGACGAGAGGTGGATTCTGTGTGTATTGTCTACTCTTGTTTAGTGTTGTGATAGTGTTGCTTTGATTTTGGTGGGGGGAATTCTTTTTCTTTTTCCTTGTTGATGTGATTAGTGTGTGTGTAGTTTTTCTGTTGAATATGTTTTAATAATTCTTAAATATGTGATTCACAGAGGCGAGGGGTGGAATGTGTTGGGTTTGCGTGGCAAGGTTTTGGTAGCGGGGGGGCTACAGGGGTGGCTTCTGTGAGAAGCTGCTAGAAGCTCCCCCTGTGTCTGACAGAGCCAATGCCAGCCGGCTCTAAGACAGGCCCGCCGCTGGCCAAGGCCAAGCCAATCAGCGCCTCTGTGATAACATATTTAAGAAGTAGAAAAAACACTTGGAGAGAGAGAGCTTTTGCAGCCAGAGAGAGGAGTGAGAAGATGTAAGAAACTCTGCAGACACCAAGGTCAGTGCAGATGGAGGGGGAGGAGGAGCTCCAGGCGCCGGAGCAGAGATCCCCCTGCAGCCCGTGGTGAAGGCCATGGTGAAGCAGGCTGTCCCCCTGCAGCCCATGGAGGAAGGATGAGGGGGTGTAGCGATTCCACCTGCAGCCCGTGGAGGACCCCACGCCGGAGCAGGTGGAGGCACCTGAAGGAGGCTGCGGCCCGTGGGAAGCCCACGCTGGAGCAAGTTCCAGGCCGGACCGGTGGACCCGTGAAGAGGGGAGCCCACGCCAGGGCAGGTTTGCTGGCAGGACTTGTGACCCCGTGGGGGACCCCACGCTGGAGCAGTTTGCTCCTGAAGGTCTGCACCCCGTGAGAGGGACTCCATGCTGGAGCAGGGGAACGATGAGAGGAGTCCTCCCCCTGAGGATGAAGAAGCGGCAGAAACACCGTGAGATGAACTGACCGTAACCCCCCCTCCCCGTCCCCCTGTGCCGCTGAGGGGGGGAAGGTTGAAGCCGGGAGTGAAGTTGAGCCCGGGAAGATGGGAGGGGTGGGGGGAGGTGTTTTAAGAGTTGATTTTATTTTCTCATTCCTCTACTCTGTTTTGCCTAGTAATAAATTAGATGAATTCCCTCTCTAAGTTTGGTCTGTTTTGCTCGTGACAACAATTAGAGAGTGATCTCTCCCTGTCCTTATCTCGACCTACAAGCATTTCATTATGCCTTTTCTCCCCTGTTTGGTGAATAAGGGGAGTGAGAGAGCGGCTCTGGTGGGCACCTGGCCCCCAGCCAGGGTCAACCCACCACAGTCTTTTTTGGCGCCCAACGTGGGGCACGAGAAAATCGAGATAAGGACAGTAATTGGAAGAGGTAATGAGCAAAACATTGACTGAACGTAGATTGAGAGTGAAATAGCGGTGAAGGGACGAGAGGTGGATTCTGTGTGTATTGTCTACTCTTGTTTAGTGTTGTGATAGTGTTGCTTTGATTTTGGTGGGGGGAATTCTTTTTCTTTTTCCTTGTTGATGTGATTAGTGTGTGTGTAGTTTTTCTGTTGAATATGTTTTAATAATTCTTAAATATGTGATTCACAGAGGCGAGGGGTGGAATGTGTTGGGTTTGCGTGGCAAGGTTTTGGTAGCGGGGGGGCTACAGGGGTGGCTTCTGTGAGAAGCTGCTAGAAGCTCCCCCTGTGTCTGACAGAGCCAATGCCAGCCGGCTCTAAGACAGGCCCGCCGCTGGCCAAGGCCAAGCCAATCAGCGCCTCTGTGATAACATATTTAAGAAGTAGAAAAAACACTTGGAGAGAGAGAGCTTTTGCAGCCAGAGAGAGGAGTGAGAAGATGTAAGAAACTCTGCAGACACCAAGGTCAGTGCAGATGGAGGGGGAGGAGGAGCTCCAGGCGCCGGAGCAGAGATCCCCCTGCAGCCCGTGGTGAAGGCCATGGTGAAGCAGGCTGTCCCCCTGCAGCCCATGGAGGAAGGATGAGGGGGTGTAGCGATTCCACCTGCAGCCCGTGGAGGACCCCACGCCGGAGCAGGTGGAGGCACCTGAAGGAGGCTGCGGCCCGTGGGAAGCCCACGCTGGAGCAAGTTCCAGGCCGGACCGGTGGACCCGTGAAGAGGGGAGCCCACGCCAGGGCAGGTTTGCTGGCAGGACTTGTGACCCCGTGGGGGACCCCACGCTGGAGCAGTTTGCTCCTGAAGGTCTGCACCCCGTGAGAGGGACTCCATGCTGGAGCAGGGGAACGATGAGAGGAGTCCTCCCCCTGAGGATGAAGAAGCGGCAGAAACACCGTGAGATGAACTGACCGTAACCCCCACTCCCCGTCCCCCTGTGCCGCTGAGGGGGGGAAGGTTGAAGCCGGGAGTGAAGTTGAGCCCGGGAAGATGGGAGGGGTGGGGGGAGGTGTTTTAAGAGTTGATTTTATTTTCTCATTCCTCTACTCTGTTTTGCCTAGTAATAAATTAGATGAATTCCCTCTCTAAGTTTGGTCTGTTTTGCTCGTGACAACAATTAGAGAGTGATCTCTCCCTGTCCTTATCTCGACCTACAAGCATTTCATTATGCCTTTTCTCCCCTGTTTGGTGAATAAGGGGAGTGAGAGAGCGGCTCTGGTGGGCACCTGGCCCCCAGCCAGGGTCAACCCACCACACCCAGTAAACTGTCCTTATCCCAACCCACAAGGTTTGCCTTTGTCTTCCCATTCTCCTCCCCATCCCACCGGGGGGAGCACAGGTGGGGGAGTGAGCAAGCAGCCACGTGGTGCTTAGCTGCCCGCTGGGGCTAAACCACAATGAGATTTGTCTGTAACAGAAGATTCTGTAAAGAAGCTGTCCAGACAGATGATTTGTGAGGGCAGTGAAAGATCAGACTGTGTCCTAGGGCACCACGATTTTTTTTCTCTGTTTCACAGTTTATGCAGCCAGGATAAAACTTCCAAGGTGGATAACTGTCTGGCATTCATTTAAAAGCAAGGTGGTGGGAATGACACAGTGCAAACAGCTACAGGCACAAACAGATTCATACCTCAGTATGATTATGTTATAAGGGGGGGTAAAAAATCACATTGAGAGTGGTGCAGCCCTGGGAAATGGCCCAGAGAGGCAGTGGTGTCTCCATCCTTGAGGATCTTCAGCATTTGGCTGAACAAAGCCCTGAGCAACCTAACCTATGTTGAAGTAATTTACATTTGGAGCAGGAGGGCTGGACAAAAGATGTCCAGAGGGCCCTTCTCACCTAGGTCATTCTATTAGAGACACAAATTCCCCATAATCACCCAGTTTATTATGTTGGGACGTTGTTGTAAGCTGTCTTACATAGAATTTAAAGGAGAAAGCAGGTGTGAGCTACTAGTTTGTGTTGGCTGCTTCTCACTCTAAGAACAAAAACACCTCGGAGGAAGAAAAGTTGTAGCTTTTCTGTCTGTATAGGATTCCAGGCTTCCTCCACCGTTTCTCCAAATACGTTGTGCAGCAAACCAAAGACATTGCCTTTGTATGTGCTCTCAGACAAAGCAATAGATGAAGGTGCAAAATTGGTCCCAAGACTGCGATGGCAATACCATTCTGTGTCTCTGTTAGGAGGAAGCAACATGTAGCAGAGAGTTGCAGACAAAGCTGGGATTAAAAACCTCTTTGATACAGTGAGGTGCTCCAGAAGCTTCTCTAACAAGGTGTCCCATTGTGTGCTGACAGATAAGGACAGGGCCAGTTTAGCTCATACTCAAGGCAAGAGGGAAACTCACTGCCAGGTCTCCTTCTAAGACTATGACGTGGTTTAGGCACAGCCAGCAGCTGAGCACCACGCACCCCTCGCTCACCCCTCCCCCAGCGGGCTGGGGAGGAGAACGGAAAAACAACGGCAAAACCTCGAGGGTTGGGATAAGGGCAGTTTACTGGCACAGCAAGGGAGAGGGAAAACAATCAACAACAGTACTGATAACAGATATTCACAATGGGTGATAACAGAGAACAATTTACCGATCCCACCACCGACCCACCGACCGGACGCTCAGCCTGTCCCGGAGCCACACCGAACCCAGCCCTGTCCGACTAGCCCCCCTTTTATGGTGAGCATGACATCACATGGTATGGAATAGCCCCCGGCCAGCTTGGCTCACCTGTCCTGGCTCTTTGTGAAATTAACTCTGTCCTTGCCAGAACCAGGACACTATCCACCCCTCATTCCATACCATCTACATCATGCTCAGATTATTTCACAGACACCATTCTCTTACTCCATGGGCCATCGCTCTAAAGTGTCCATCGAGTTCATTTAGTCCATGGCTTTGGGTTCCATCTGCCATTACAGTATCTCAGAGCAGGAACAATGGTGCGTGCTGCTGGATTGTTGCACGCTGCATCCGGATGGTTTTTTTTTTTCCACGGCTGGTGTATCTGGTATAGTCCATGCTCACAGTCTGGACGTAAAAGATGGGATTTTCGATGAAGTTCCTGGGCACCAGGTGAAGTCAGTTCTAGTTCCAAAGTCCATCCTTCATTAGTTTTGGGTGATTCTTATGGTCATACCATTGATACAGTATATAGCTATTCACATCATATAGTTTAATTTATTGGCTATTTTCAACCAAAATCAAATCCCCTTGGGGTACACACCGGACTTCCCCATCCTCTCTCATCACCCACCACGTGCACCCTGGTCCCTGGGCAAAAGCAATCCCGCAGATGGGCTTGCCTTTGCCTGAAGCAGGGATAACCCAAACTGTTTTCCCCAACATATTTTTCATGCGCACTACAGGAACTTTATCCCCTTCTACTGGGCGTGGAAAATTTAATTGGGCAGGGCCAGCTCGATTGGCAGATCCCCTAGTGTTAACTAACCAGGTGGCCTTTGCTAAATGGGTGTCCCAGTGTTTGAGGGTCCCACCACCCATTGCTCTCAGGGTAGTTTTTAGCAGTCCATTGTACCTTTCAGTTTTCCCAGAGGCTGGTGCATGACAGGGGATGTGATACACCCACTCAATGCCATGCTCTTTGGCCCAGGTGTCTATGAGGTTGTTCCGAAAATGAGTCCCGTTGTCTGACTCAATTATCTCTGGGGTGCCATGTCGCCACAGGACTTGCTTTTCAAGACCCAGAATAGTGTTCCGGGCAGTGGCATGGGGCACAGGATATGTTTCCAGCCATCCAGTGGTTGCTTCCACCATTGTAAGAATATAACGCTTGCCTTGGCGGCTTTGTGGGAGTGTGATGTAGTCGATTTGCCATGCTTCCCCACATTTATATTTCAGCCATCGTCCTCCATACCACAGAGGCTTTACCCGCTTGGCTTGCTTGATTACAGCGCATGTTTCACCTTGATGGATGACCTGTGAGATGGCATCCATGCTCAAGCCCACCCCTCGATCACAGGCCCATCTCTATGTCGCATCTCTTCCTTGATGGCCTGAGGTGTCATGGGCCCACCGAGCTATAAATAATTCACCCTTACGCTGCCAGTCCAAATCCACCTGAGCCACTTCAGTCTTGGCAGCCTGATCCACCTGCTGGTTGTTCTGATGTTCCTCAGTGGCCCGACTCCTGGGTACATGGGCATATACATGACATACCTTTACAACTAGCTTCTCTAGCCAGGCAGCAGTATCTTGCCACAATAGGGCAGCCCAGATGGGTTTGCCTCTGCGTTGCCAGTTGCTCCGCTTCCACTGCTGTAACCACCCCCACAGGGCATTGGCTACCATCCATGAGTCAGTATAGAGGGACAGTGTTGGCCACTTTTCTCTTTCAGCAATGTCTAAAGCCAGCTGGATGGCTTTCACCTCTGAAAACTGGCTCGATTCACCTTCTCCTTCAGCAGCTTCTGCAACTCGCTGTGTAGGACTCCATACAGCGGCCTTCCACCTTCGATGCTTTCCCACGATGCGACAGGACCCATCAGTGAAGAGGGCATATGGTTTCTCATCTTCTGTTAGTTTATTATATGGTGGGGATTCTTCAGCACGTGTCACCTCCTCCTCTGGTGACATTCCGAAATCTTTCCCTTCTGGCCAGTCTGTGATCACTTCCAGAATTCCTGGACGATTGGGGCTTCCTATTCGAGCCCGCTGTGTAATCAGTACAACCCACTTACTCCACGTAGCATCGGTTGCATGATGTGTAGAAGGGGCCCTCTCTTTGAACATCCAGCCCAGCACTGGCAGTCGGGGTGCCAAGAGGACCTGTGCTTCAGTGCCAATCACCTCTGAAGCAGCTCGAACCCCTTCATAGGCTGCCAATATCTCCTTTTCCGTTGGAGTGTAGCGGCGGGCCTCGGATCCTCTGTATCCCCGACTCCAAAACCCCAGGGGTCGACTTCGAGTCTCCCCTGGTGCTTTCTGCCAGAGACTCCAGGTAGGGCCGTTCTCCCCGGCTGCAGGGTACAGCACATTTTTCACATCTGGTCCTGCCCGGACTGCCCCAAGAGCTATGGCATGAACTGTTTCTTGTTTAATTTGTTCAAAAGCTTGTCGTTGCTCAGGGCCCCATTTGAAATCATTCTTCTTCCGGGTTACGTGGTAGAGGGGGCTTACCATCAGACTATAATTCGGAATGTTCATTCTCCAGAAACCCACAACACCTAAGAAGGCCTGTGTCTCCTTTTTGTTGGTTGGTGGAGACATGGCTGCTATTTTGTTGATAATATCCATTGGGATCTGATGCCACCCACATGCCACCTTATTCCTAAAAATTGGATTTCCTGCGCAGGTCCTTTCACCTTACTTCGTTTTATGGCAAAGCCAGCCTGCAGCAGGATTTGAATTATTTTCTTCCCTTTCTCAGAAACTTCCTCTGCTGAGTTGTCCCATACAATGATGTCATCAATGTATTGCAGGTGCTCTGGGGCTTCACCCTGTTCCAGTGCAGTCTGGATCAGTCCATGGCAAAGGGTGGGGCTGTGTTTCCACCCCTGGGGCAGTCGATTCCAGGTGTACTGGACGCCCCTCCAAGTGAAGGCAATATTAATCATGGCATACCATTTGGCTGCCTTTGACTCCAGTTCATACTGAAGTTCCAGCATGTCTGGCACAGCAGCACTCATCGGCGGTGTGACTTCATTCAGGCCACGATAGTCTACCGTCAGCCTCCACTGTCCATTGGACTTCCGCACTGGCCATATGGGACTGTTAAAAGATGAGCGGGTTCTGCTGATCACTCCCTGACCCTCCAGTTGATGAATTAGCTTGTGGATGGGAACCAGGGAGTCTCTGTTGGTGCGGTATTGCCGCCGGTGCACAGTTGTAGCGATTGGCACCTGTTGCTCTTCAACCCTCAGCAACCCTACAACGGAAGGGTCCTCCGAGAGACCAGGCAAACTAGACAATGGTTCCACTTCCTCCGCTTCCAAGGCAGCTATTCCAAAAGCCCACCGGTAGCCTTTTGGATCTTTGAAATACCCTCTCTGGAGGTGGTCTATGCCCAGGATGCACGGAGCCTCTGGCCCAGTCACAATGGGGTGCTTTTGCCACTCATTCCCAGTTAGACTTCCTTCAGCCTGCAGCAGAGTCAACTGTTGGGATCCCCCCGTCACACCAGAAATACAGATGGGTTCTGCCCCTTCAGAGCTGGATGGCATTAAAGTACACTGTGCACCAGCGTCCACTAGGGCCTTGTACTCCTGTGGGTCCAATGTGCCAGGCCATCGGATCCACACAGTCCAATACACCCGATTGTCCCTTTCCTCCACCTGGCTGGAGGCAGGGCCCCTCTAATCCTGCTCATCATAGTCACTACTCACTTATTGCAGAAAGGACGTAGAAGTCCCTTCAAGAGGATCATAAGTGTGATCAGGCCTTCCACTTGATCTGGGGGGGCTGCCCGGTGGAAACTGGAGCAGCATTCTTTCTGGAAGAGTCCCTTTGTACAGCTGTCTTGCCTTGTAGCTCATGTACTCATGCCCGCAGGGTTGAGGTAGCCTTCCCATCCCATTTCCTCATGTCTTCTCCGTGGTCACGCAGATAAAACCACAGGATACCTTGTGGTGTGTATGCTCTATATCCCCTCTCTGGAGCAGAGGAATGCTTACTCCTAACAGCTGCAATACGGGTCTGTGCAGGTGGGGAGTAAGATATATCCTCTTTGAGTTGCCGGACATCCTGTGACAGTTTCTCCACAGCCAAGATGAGGGAGGAAGAAAGGCTCTCTTCATATTGCCAGAGTCGGCCAGCCACTTCATCCACTGTGGGTGCCTCTTCACTTTTCCATTCAATGACTGCCAGTGAGTTGGTGTACAATGATGGTGCACTTCACACAAATTTTCACCACATGGGTTGGGTACACTGGACTTCATCGGGGTCTGTGGGCAACTGCGCATTGTCCGGATCATAATAAATCATTTCCCGCACAGCTAATTCCCTCAGATATTGGATACCTCTCTCCATGGTGGTCCACTGGCCTGGCCGGCATACGACATCTTCGCTGAAAGGATACCTTTCCCTCACACTTGACAGGAGTCGCCTCCAGAGGCTGAGGGCCTGTGCCTTCTTCCCAATTGCCTTGTCAATGCTCCCTTCCCTAGACAAGGATCCCAGCTGCTTGGCCTCTCTGCCCTCCAGTTCCAGGCTACTGGCCCCGTTATCCCAGCAGCGGAGCAGCCAGGTAATAATGTGCTCCCCCGGAAGGCGGCTGAAATCTTTCCGCATATCTCGCAGCTCACTCAGGGACAGGGATCGGGTGATGACCTCTGGTTCTGGCTCTTCTTCTTGTTCTCGTGATGGTCCCGGTTCATCATCATCTCTCACTAAGTGAACCAATTTCCTTGTGTATTTCTTTTTGTGTGTAGGGGTGACTGATACTGGTATGGGTTGATCTTTTGGCTTGGCTACAGTGCCTGTTGCGGGGGCTCGGGTAGCTGCAGGGCCTGTGGGTCCGCTCTCTCTCTCTCCTCCCTGGTGGTGCTGCCTATTATCAAGCAGTGTTGGATAGATTGTGGCCAGGGCCCAGCACAGCGCAGGAAGTTGTGTCTCCTTAGAATCCCCACAGCATTTTCCTTTCAAATATTCTACCACTTTATCAGGGTCTTGCAGTTGTTCGGGAGTGAAGCTCCAAACCATTGGGGGTGAAAAGGTCTCTAGATACCTGCCCATACTCTCCCACATGCCATGCCAGCCCTGACCACTCAGCCTTGGGGAAGATCCCTGGGTGGTATTCTTGAAACAATTTTTGCTAACCCTGAACAGGACTTGGAAAACATGCAGGAGACCTAGCAATAGGAATATACTGGCCTGAACAGTCCAAGGGTATTCAAAATTCTCAAAAATTGTTGTACCCAACCAAAAGGGAAAAGGGGAGGTGAAAGAGTGGGAGAAGGTATCCCCCCCGTCTTCCCCATAGATTGGGTGCAATTATTAATCAATTCTGAAAGATATTGACCGAGGTATGGGCCTGACAGAAATGCTACATACAAGTACCAGCTCAGACTGATGACCGTCGATGATATCTTATCATAAGTCATTATCACACAGTACAACAATATGAGAACAGGAACCCCTCTCCCAGAGGTGATGAACCGCGCTGCAGGCATTACATAGAGTAAACACGGGTTTACAAACCAGAGCCATGTGACCAAACAGAAGATCATTATGACCAGCAACTGTTTCAATAACATCATAAATGCTTATAACAACTTTGTTTTAACACACTTGGGTCAGACTTGTCATTATCACAACCCCTTGTGCCCCACGTTGGGCGCCAAAAAGCACTGACTTAGTTTAGGCCTAGCTGGCAGCTGAGCCCCACATGGCCGCTCACTCACCCCTCCCCCGGTGGGATGGGGAGGAGAACGGAAAAACAACGGCAAAGCCTCAAGGATTGGGATAAGTGCAGTTTACAGGGACAGCAAGGGAGAGGGAAAACAATCAACAACAGTACTGATAACAGATATTCACAATGGGTGGTAACAGAGAACAATTTACCGATCCAAGGACCGATCCAAGGCTCAGCCTGTCCCAGAACCTGGCCAAAAGCTCACCACCCTCTCCCCTGCCTGACTAGCCCCCCTTTTATGGTGAGCATGACAGTCACATGGTATGGAATAGCTCCAGGCCAGCTTGGCTCACCTGTCCTGGCTCCTTGTGAAATTAACTCTATCCTTGCCAGAACCAGGACAGACCAGAAGTACAAATTAGCCTTTTGCTTGAGAAAAGACCTTATCTGTGTCCTGTATTGGAAATCTGCAATACACACACATTAAAAATAATAGGGAGAGAGAGAAACTCTGATCAGAGAATGGAAATCCCATTTCCCAAAGATCTTTAAAATTTTGAATGTATGTTCACCCCCTTCACTCTGGGAATGAAAAGCTAAACATTTCTGTTTTCTGTGAAGAGAATTATTGTATATATCTCATCACAAACCTATTTAGATAAAAAAATAGTTTCAGTATTACTGAGAAATTGTCTGCAAAGACATCTATTCTGCATTTCCATGTCATGCGGTGTTATGCCTTACAATATGTAATATAACACAAAATAATGATAAAAGTGAGTTCAGCATCCCTCTTTCCTGTTTTTAACACTTTTGACTTCAGTATTGTGCAATACAAAATATAAAAGGTCTAAGTACAGTAAATCAATTTAAGAAGGCACTCAGTTTTGTTTAGTTTACAAGGGCAGGCTGGAATGAATCACTAAGTATTTAATAGGAAGTTAGAGAAATGGAAATGCTAAGCATAACTATTCTTAAAATGGCATAACAATGTGAAATGTGAAGAAGGGAGACAGAGACTGTATTGCTAACATTTTCTTAAAAGCCAAAATACTGAAATTAAATAAACATAAAGTCTCATGAAAGAAGTAGACTCCCTATTTTCTGAAGACTGTGCAATTAGATGTAATGGTTGTATAACCTTTAAAAGGTTATGCAACTAAACATTGTTTAGTGATGCAGCCTTGGTATGCCAGAATTCAACAGAAAAATGAGTCAACAATGTAATTTATAAGAGACTCTCTCCGCATTACCTCCTTACACAAATCAAATTTGGAGGCAGAATAATGTCTTATTATAGCAAGGTAGTACATGCTGAATATGCGGTGTGGCGGTTTGCAATATACCCTCATTTGAAATCACATTTATAAAGGAAATGTTCAATTCAAAACAATTTTTACTCTATTTGCTGACACCTAATACATAATTCTTGCTACCTTGTGTATTTCTGCATGCAAGACATTGCACCATGCAGACAGCAGTGAAAAACGAGGGCAACCTTGTGAGTGAAATAAAACTGCAGTTATGTTCCTCCTGCTTCCCACTGAGAAATGGTGGCTTCCAAATCCCTGGAAAATGAGGCATTTGGTGTGAAGGACTCTTCTTTGAATTGACTGCAGGCGTAAAAGGGCCAAGCAACACCAAGGAGCAGTCAGTTCCCAGTATGTGTGCCCTGCCTGAAGTACCCACGAGAACGGGATCATGAGGGCCAGCCACATCAGTGTCTCTCTCCACCAGCCCTCTCTTGCTAAGGCACAAGCATGAAGGATGTTGGTGCTGGGTACCTCAGCACAGAGGCTTTGCTTTTCCAGCAGGTTGTTGCAAAAGGCACATTAAAGCTGCTCACTGCTACTGTACCCTCTCCACCGCTTAGAAGCTCAGCTTGTTTGCTCTGCAGCTGTTAATATCTTGTGTCCCCAGTAATTCCACAGTGCAGGTGTAACCGTGGGATAGGGGCCGTGAAACAGAAACTATAGAATCAGGTTGAGATAATTAGTTTGTAACCAAGGTAATAGGTAATGAAGCTAACTGACCATGGCAAGGTACAATGCTGCTATGTTCCTTGTACAGTCCCTACCCAACCGGACAATAGGCCCGGGAATATTAATCTTATGAAGTAAGTTGTTAAGGACAGGTGCATCCACAGCAAGGATACTGCGCATGCCTGGAAGAAGAGGGTCATCCAGCGGACACAGGCGCAAGACCACTGACGACCACCAGAGACCCTTGAGGACCACCGACTCAAATCACTGAGCATGCGTAACAGGGAGGAGAATATGGAAATGATTTCCCAGAAATGATTATCATAGGACTGCCTGTTCTTGGAAATATAATGAATATGTATATTTTGATTCTATATAACCTGTGTGTTGGTGATCACCTGGCATGCACGTTGGGTGGAGCTATCCCCCGTGCATCCAGCGCTGCAATAAAGAATGCCTGCCTTTTAACACTACATTGGTGTTACGAGGGTTATTCCCGGAGTTCGGTGACACAGGGACAGGCCTTTAGATTTAGCTTCAGTGGGTCTGTGCAAACCAGAAGCACTTTAGGATAAAACAAATTTGCATTTGAAATAGAGTAACATTAGGGACACTGCTCTGACTGGATTATTCATTTTCACTTTTCATTGAATTCAAAACCTCCCACTTTTGGAGTTATCTGTAGCTGCCACAGAGTTTCCAGTTGGATTCACCAGAATGCTGCAGGAACCATGAATCTTTTAGCAGAATTCAGACTCATCTTTGGCTGGAAAGAACCATTGCCTATTTGACTGCCATCCTATCTATATGCCTGGTGCCATTTTCATCCCTCCTGCATGTTTTTTAATGGAGATAATTTCAGTCAGTCTAATCACAAGATGCAAACACAAGTTAACAAAGGAATGACTTCATTTATGTTGCCGGGGGAGGGGGTGGGTGGGTGACAGTGCTTTGTTGCTGTGATGTGAGCACAGTTATAAGTTCATTTTGAAGACAGCAGTTATTTCATACTAAGTATTGCAAAATTCAAACCTGTTGGCCTCTGGGGATTAGTTAGTGAGAGACTGGAAGAGTTTGGCAAAAGAGAGAAAAGAGGGGAAAAAAAATAAAAAGGACATAGATTTTCATGATATATACCAAGTCACTTGATTCAAATAAAGTTTTTCCACAGAGGAAAAAAACCAACCAGAGCCATCCATTTGCCCTCCTTTCTAATAAAATACATGCTGCTGACCCCATAACAAGCACCTGGATTCAGCAGCTCAGATGTGCTCACTCCTGCAGAATTGACTTTGAACAGATGATAGGAATCAGTAAGCTAATATTCTCACTTGACTCTCCTGTGCAACTTAGCTCAGGTGATTGTGTCATGCAACAGAATGAGGAACAGTTTATCAGTTGATACCATTCAGTTTTTAGAACTGAATTCAGCTGTGCATGTAATCCTGCTTTACAAAGAGATGCCTGACAAGAGTCTAAGGAGTGTTAACAGCTCTTTTAGTACCAAAGAATGCCTTTGGGTTATGAAGAAGAGCTATAGCTGACCCCAACTTGGTACTCTTGTTTACTGAGTAGTTTACTCAGGAGGGGTGTCTGTGAAAGCTGTTACAAAACATCAGTATTCATCCTTTCTGGATTTTTTTTTCTCTTTAGCATGATGGTGGCAATTAAAGGGGAAAGAACAATGTGAGGGGCCAGCACCTTCCCAGTGCAAGACATGGGAATCCCTAAAAGGAGCCAGCTAGCAAGAGAGATATCCTTCTCTCACCTGCATACTGCCACATGACATTTGACATGTCAAGTGTCTTGACTATCTTATCAGTATATGCCTCTTCAGGAAGCTTTTCTGCTGAGTCTGGTGGATGTTTTCTAACAACATGAATCACCAGACCTATGTCTAAGTAATGCTTTTCATGTTACCTCACCCAAACAATTCTTCCTGCCCCTCCCATGGATGCAATCTTCACTGTGACCTTTCAGTGATGCCTTGGTGCCTTTCTCACTGAAGTCTTATTTTGGGACTAGCTATGCTGGACTAGTAATTAGGTCCTTAGATATCAGATGTCATTGTGGAAGAAAAAAGATAATACCAGCATTTGAGCATGGTTCTGGGGTTTCCTAGACAATGATGTTTGTTTCTGCATGGTTCAAACCACAGTGATGGTGGAAGCTTCAGGAAATAACTCATGAAGTCAAGAGCTGTTCACTCAGGTGCTACACAAAGATTAAATGAGTCAGTGGCAAAGAGCTGGGACCAGAGCTCGGGTTTCTTAATCCCTTCAAATGCTCCATCCATTTGTCTTCATTGCTTTCCCTGGTTAATTTTTAACATCTGCAAAGCTGTAATTTACACTTTTAAACCAAAACTTGTAATTTGCTGGGTTTCTTTAATGTAGTTTAAATTGTACTTTTATGAACTGCAAAAAAATGCCTGGACAATTTGGATAGTGGATGACACTTCATAGCTACAATTAATGTATTTACATCTTTTTTTATTATCCCAAAGTTTGTGTGTGTAGGAACAGCAATATCAAGTGATGGTTAGGTACTGAGAACAACATTTCAAGGACAGATGGATTGTTACCTTTCTAGAAAAGTACTCATGTTTCTGCTCAGCAACCTTCTTCATCTCCTTTTATTACTAAAACTTAATGAGATAGTAATATAAAACATAATTAATTTTATGATAATTTTTAAATTTATGTGATAACCAAAGTGAGATTCTGTCTACAGAGCCCATTTGGATCTTTGGTCTCTCTGCTAAAAATCCCCCAAAATGTCTACCAATTACCACTAGGGCTAATAATGACCTCTGACCATGAGGGCCCAAAGTGGCCTCTGCCTTGGTTTCTCAGCTATGAAATATGACTGGGAACACAAATCACTGTAGACTGAAAGCCCTTTTCCTATTTCATCTTTTAAAGGTCCAGTTCTGCAGCGCATACAAGCACAATTTTATCACTGTGACAGAACTTCTGTCAGTGGAGCTGCTCTAGGAATAAGGTCAGCAAGCGCAAGCTTACAAGGCCATGGATTGAATAATATTTGGGATGAAATTTATTCCCCACTTAAGAACTTGAACCATGCCCAGCACAACAGATTCTTCAACTTGTTTGTGGCTTCAGCAGTAAAAACATTTGTAATAACAATAATAAAGTAAGAAATTCTATTTATTTTTATCATTTCACAGCACTGTCATATTTCACATCTGATACTGTGTTTGACTTTTATTACCAGCCCTGTTAATTTACGATATAAACATAGGACTGCAGACTCAGAAGTATGATTGGCCATTTCTAATAAATATTAAGCTCTAGTGTTATCCACTTGCAAATCAAAAGAAAGGAAAATACACCTGCTTTGCAGAGGTCTGAATTTCTAAAGTGCAGTTGACCAAATGGAACATGCAGGTTTCAATCAAAAGCAAATCTGTTTACATAGATTGATGCGCTTGAAAGACTAAGGACTGTTTCACTGGTTTTATTTCAGTTTCTTTTCACAAGACTGCACAGTACAATTATCAGGTATTGGGCATTGAGCAGCCTTTCATGTATTATTTAGGAAAAAGCTCAGCTGTTTTGGATGGCAAAAGGGTACAATGTAAACTGAGTATTATCCATTATTTTCACTTGAGCTGAGAATTATTTTAGCCCAGTTTCCTGTCTACAGAGAAACCTAGCTAGTGGGTCACTTCTTATTCTTATTACTGAGGCCTTGAAAGCTGCCTTAGTGAGTCCACTGCCAGGTCCCTGCTGATTATTGATTCCATCTGGCTCAGTGAACAGAAATAAGTAGTTCCTAATTTGTTGTGACATTGCATAGATGTGTTTGTTTATTAAAGGAAGGAGCAGTGGCAGCATCCTTCCCATTCAGCACTGGTATTACTTGGCTGGTATTGGCAGGTACTGGGGAGAGAAGGGTGGGACATGCCAGGTAGCTTGCATGGATGAGATGCTCTAAATTATTCCTCCTCAGCAGAGTTTCTGGGCTCCCTCTCCCTCTTTGTGCCTTTGCTTTCCTTCTCTAGTATTTAGACTGTTGAACACTTAAAGGCAGGGGATATAGCTTTGTTCTAGCTCTATACAAGACTGTCCAACCCCAGGTCACAACCTTCTAGTTACTACCTAGAAAGATGCTATTCACTGACCTCAGCAGCATCCCACAGCCCCATGTCCAGACCTTCTGACAGGCATGAGCCTAATGCCATTATCATGATGATAGTGTCTTAACTTCCCACACTTTTTCTTTGAAAGGAAATGAAAGAGAAACAAGCTACAGGCTGACTCTTGTTAAGCATTATTTTTATGATGTACAAGGTGACAAGAGAAGCCAGTAGGTGTGGAAAGGCTGGGCTTCAGTGAGTCTCCTGATTATAGCAGATTTGATACCAAGCTAATTGCAGCTGCCATCAAAGGCATTTTTCATGCCAAACACTTTTGTCCCATTCATTGCATTCCTGGGTCCTGTGTGACTCAGTGCCTTGGAACAGTCTTATGCTACTATGATCATACTGTCCTGGATCCAGAGCTAATTTGGATATGGCTGAACAGCCCTGCAATGTGGTCACTCTTAGGGTCTAAAATTCACTTTTTAACTCTAGAGTACTATGACATTCTGATATCTAGGGTGTGAAATTAATTCACAGAAAACTAATAATGGTCTGAAATCAGTTGAAGTTCAAGGGGCCGGGTGAGAAAGTAGTTTCCAAAGTTATCAGGTTTGGATTCAGGAAACATGGATTCAAATTCCAGCTTGATGTGTATTACCTGACACAGAAACTCAGTGTTATAGTTCACCAATCTGTAAAATGGGATCTTACTTGTTCTTTTTTCCCCCCATCTCTGCCTGTTTTATCCACTTACATTCAGTTTTCCAGGGCAGATAACATCCCTCACTGTTTGAGCCAGAACATTTTACAATGGCAACACCATCTCTGCTGGGGCCTTTAGGCAGGTCTGTGATTGATAGAAATAACAACGACACATTTTATTCAGAGGAAAAAAACAAAGGAATTAGGTGTGTTTTTCCAGAAGGCACTGTAGGCTGCAAAGATATTTTTCCCTTCTGTAATGAAATAAAAAAATGATACAGCAGTAAGTCCCAAACATGGTCTTCTTTCAGTAACATAATTTTACAGAACTCTAGCAAGACAACTGATGTTTCTTTCATTTATTTTCTCTAAAAATAGTTACTCAACCCTGTGAGTTGGAACTGGAATTAGATGTTCTACACTGATAATTAAATAACTAAATTAGCCCCAGATTTTATTCACTACATATTCTGGTTTGGAGTACATTTGGAACATATTCTTAGAGTTCTATTTGCAATTTTGTGGGCAATGAAGAGAAGTAAGTTGGAAGAGAGTTTCTGCCCTCAGCCTATACCTGATATCACTGCGATTTTGATAGCTTCAGGCCCTTCATTCTCAGGAATTTCTCTGGTTCTTCATACTTAGTCCAGAGGAGAAGTTGCATCAGAAATGCAAGAATGAAATAAAGCACTTCAGAGTATAGAGTAAATCTTCGTTCAGGGAACTCTGTACTGAATAAGTGATTATCAGACCTGTGTGGTTCACTGGCTGGCTATGGACTCAACTTCAGGAAAAGAGATGGTTCGCCTCTTGTACCCCATCAAGAGTATATGTAGTAAAGGTCCTCATCAGACGCTCTGCTTTCAGCCATGGGAGTAAACTACTCCCAGCTGCCTTGTTCGGAAAACCTTGTGAGCAGAAGTTTGTTAGTGAAATTTCTGATATACATCTGCAACAGTCTCTGATGGTACCACCTCTGTAATTCTATATTTAACTAAATGCAAAGCAAATCATGCAAGCCAGACAGCACCCAGATGTGCTGGGAGTCTGACATAGATTCCTTGCCCATTGCCAGTCAATACCTTTGTCAGATTATTTGGGTCAGGAAGAACAAGCCCTCTCCTGTTCTTCCCCATCCTCACCTCTGGGATGTAAGAGAGGTAATTCTGATGTCTTCTATATCCCTATCGTCATCCTTCTGATAGCTCTACCCAAGTTTTTGTTTCTCTCAGGTGCAGTGTACATTAATTTGCCTTCATATATCTTTTTCTTAATTTCTGAAGAAATGTCATTTGGTCCCTTTTATGTAACTCCATTTTGCCTTGTCTTTTGTATTGGCTGTTTAAAGACCTTAGCACTACTGAATTCTAGCAGCAGTCAACACCTTGAAACATTTGATATTGACATTCTTCATTAATACTTTTCAACAACCCATTAATTTTGGATTGTTGCAGCAAAGACATTTTTACATGCAAATTAAGACAATCCGTGTGCATATTATATCCATGCAAATTCCTCATGGCTTTTTTTAGTTCTCATAAAAGTAAGCAATCAAGATTTCCAACATAAATTGGCTATTCATGATGTGAATTGCAACAGCAGCCCTTTGCAGAGACTCCCAGCGCCTGTCACTTACTAAGAAAGCCATGCATGTTGTCCAGAGAGGCAGAGCAGCTTCTGGGCTGGCAGTACAGGGCTACTCAATCCACAGCAGGCTTTACCTACCTACACGGTAGGTAACACCTGCCCCTCTGGTCATAATTTGCAAAAGAGCTGGAGATACCTGAAGGATCCCATCCACGCTGTGTGGCTGGCTTACTGCCTGCCTGGCACCAAGGATGTCAGACAATAGAGCTTCACCACCTGGGCCCTGAGCAGGTTTCCTGGACATGTTCCCCGTGTTCCAGAGCTCCCTATGCTTTCTAGTAGTGAGTCAGAGAGTGAAGGAGGTGCGCCTAGGACTTAAGAAGGAAATGCATCTCCTTGCAGCTGGGATCCTGACTCAGCTGTCCTTCAGGCTCACCTGCCACCATCAGATACAAGACCCATGATATCTCCCATCAGTGTCCGGAGTTCCCATATCTTTAATAGCTCAGCTGAACCCTCCCAGCATGCTGATTGCCAATGATACAGCCTTAATTCTCATCTGCAAATTAATCCATTGTCAGGAAAACTTTGACTATACTCCTGGTTACATCCTCCAAATACTTCCTATACTTACAACTGATTTCTCCACAAACCAAGGCTTCCCACAGCCAGCACAATAACATGAAAATTAACAACAAATATGATAACAATCTTTTATTTGCATTTGTCAAACAACTCAGAAGTACCAACACAAAACAAACCCTGCTGCCATGATGGCTGTGTGAAGAACACAGGTTTGCTCTTGCAGCTTGGAGCAGTGCTGCTAGGGTGGGGCATGTCTGATGACTGAGAAAGATAACTAGAAAACTGTAAATGTGGGACTAGAACACTAGAAGTATTTTCAGGAATAGCAGGTCAGTCATGTGATAACACTGTTAATATGCTCTGCATATTGTAAAAGAGAGGTGATAAAGCACAGCTGCTTGATCCACTCCTGATGGTCCAAGCAGTTACTTCTCAGCAGAAGAAATACAGAATTTACCTAATGAATGAGCAATCCACACTCAAACGCAGCTCCTGGCACCTTTGGCTTTTCAAGGTAAAGATCATTACCCTGGCAGTCTCAGGGAGTGCCTCCTCTGCCATCAGTATTTCAGGAGTAATTAACTTGATAGGACAGTCAAAGGTTTTCAGTGAATATTAGATCAAATTTCTCAGCTCGTGCATTAAACAAATGATACAATGCTTTAATTCAGAAAAGACTAATCATGAAAGGAGGAACACATCAAACTGCTATACAATCAGGTGTCAAAGCTGTAACCTCACTAACTAGATATATATCCCAAATCAAAAATATGTTCAAAACATGTTTTAAATTCTAAGGAGATTTTAGGTGAACGAATTAAAACCATTCAGCCCTGGCACCCTTTGGTACAGAGCACAACCTCTTCCCCTCCCTCTGAGTAACGGATGCATTTTCCTATTTATGTAGTAGGCTGGAACAGCTCCAGAAGAAAAATGCTGTTCATTAAATGCTGTCATAGGTTTGGGTCAACAATTTGTCTAAGGTACAAAAAGAAAGCATGGCATCCATCCATGTCTATAGCGTGTCTTTCATGCAATAATTTTCAGTAATTAAATGTGTGTTAAGTGATGCAGATGATTACTTTGCAAGTTCCTGTGTATACTAAGGGTCCTGACAAATAGATTTTAATTGATCTCAAAGTTTCAGTTTTCTATTTTATGTATTAAGGAATTTTTATTACCCTTTGGGGGTATTAAACGCATGTTTGTGCTTAAACATAAAGAGATTTAATGAGCAATGCATTGGACACGGTCCTACTGCCATAAGCAGTCCTGCTAAGAGTCTGCAAACATGTGTCATGAGCTGATTCCTTACATACACTGGCACCAGCACCAACCCATTAGCATCAGCATCGGGCACCTTAACCTCATGTTTGGCTCATCCCCAAGCCCCAATTCTGTTCACCAGAGGTGGCACCTGAGTGTTTGTATTCCACAGTGGTTACAAAACAATATGGTGGCATTTCATCATCCACTAAAAATGTTTGGAATTAATTGACTTACTTTTTGTTGCTAACAAAGAAATCTCAAGTTAGGGTCTGTGTGTTACCATACCTATCAGGCCTTTAAATCTTTTTTCTGAGTTGCAATGTCTTGTTGGGGTCACATACTTCAAAGAAATATCATTTGTCTTTCAGTTAGGTTTAAGTGATGAACATTCTTCCTCCTGGCTTTAAAAATTTATACATCATTTGAAGCAGCTTCTTTTTTGTTTGTTTGCTTTTAATTCTATGTAATTGGTTGTCTAATCAAATTACTAGTTGCATTTAATTTAGTCAACAAAACTCAGTGTCTTTATCTCTGGTGGCAAACATGCTGATTTTTAATGAATTGGTTGATTATCTGGCAGTTTATGAACTGGTTTTGCTGAAATTATCAATTACCATCACTGTGTAATCAAATCTAGCAATCACATGACATTGGGTTAGTTCATTGAACAAATGCAAAGAAAAGCCTGTGACCAAAACTGCTGGGTCTGTAGTATTTCCCATGATAAGAGGAGAACAATTACTTTGTAGAGGTAATCCAGAAGGTCTATAATTCCTTTTAATTATCTTCTCTTTCTGTCATGAAAGCTGTGTCTTGGCTGGCATACCCCCACTCACAAAGTTAGACTGTGATCACCTCTCATTATTTTATAGGACAGAAGAGCTTTTTGCAAGCAATTATGAGACATACACTCCTGTCACAAGAAGATACCAAACTAGACGGAATAATATCAACAAAAATGGTTGTCAACTGTGACAGCTTTGTGACAAATTTATCTCCCACTCAAAATATTTTTCTCCCAGTCACTGATACTGATGGAACATGCTTTCTGGGAGGATTCCCCCCAAAAATCTATCCCCCTCTCCCCAAAATCCAGAGGACTCTCTTGTGAGAATTGCACATAAGAGGTTAAATACACTGGTGTCCACTTATCTCTTATGCAAAGATCCGCAAGGTTGGCATGAGAAGCAGACAAAGGAGGGAATCTTACAGTGGCAAGATGGCCCTGTTTTGGCTAGAGGATGCAGAATAAGCAGATAAATGGTTTCTACACACAATCTTGAAGGTCATGGTGCCCGGAATGAGACCTTTTGCTTAATTATCTGTGAAATGAATATCAAAGTTGACACCTGTAAGTATGATAATGAGCTTGAAGAAGTACATGCTAAACCTATATAACTATAGTACTTAACTGTCCACTCAAATCATGTTAAAGATCACCTCAGGGAGGGGAACAGCTAAGATTAGGGTATAAAGAATATTGAGGAAGTTACCCACCCCCCCCCCACACCCCCCCACCCCCCCCCGGGGGAAGATAAGAGATTGATGACCCAGAAGACGCAGTCCACGGGCTGTGCTCCTTCTCCTCCACCCAAGATAGGGACGCCCTCTTGGTAAACATTACACCTTCAACTTTTGGTGAAGGATACCCAGGACAGCATTTTACTAGCATTATAGTAATATATTAGTGCTACTGCAGTAAGTGTATTTATCAACAGCAATTCCAAACTTGTTATATCTGTCACTTTAATAAACTCTGTCTCTTTCTACTTGGTGAAACTGTGTCAGTGAAAGTCCTTTAGGGGGGCTCTGAAACAGGCAAACATTGATTCTGATAAGTGGCTACACACGTAATCCTTTAGAAATAAACAGTTGACCAAGTCTGGGAGTGAGACTGGACCTAGCCACACCTAGGCTCCTCTCTGAGAAAGAGTTTAGAAAGCAAGGGAGTCCTTTCTGAACCTCGTAACTCAGTGGGAGGGCCTCCCTCAGCCACACATCAGACTCATACCTTTTTACACAACATCTCTACATGTTCTTTTGACATAGGAAGCTGGTCATAAAAGATCTGGGATTTTAATACAAGCCTAGCCATTACTTTTAATGAGGAGAGTTATAAGAGAGGAGCTTGTTAATATCTGAAAACTTCGTACTTGTTATACAGATATGCCAATGAATCTCTGTGCTTCAATGGATACAGTGGTGGAAGAATTGCTGAGGTTATTTGTAAATGGCTGACAGTTCAGGTTCAGATACAAAAAATAAATTACAGTAGCCTACTAGGGGCTACTAGGATCTTTCATTCTCTCCACTTTGGAAACACAAGACAGGATTTAATCAATTATTGGTAATCTGGAGAGCAATCCCAAGACAAATAAGCTTCTAAACTATTTTAACACATGGTCCATCACATTTGGTGGCAAGGAGGCTCTAAGAGTTGCCTAGGACAGGTTGAAACATGACCCCAGTCCTCCAGGTACTTATAATGAAACTGACATTTCTGACCAATGGTATACACATAGTATGCCCTGTATCCCCTCTGTCGATATCCAATTTGTTCACTCATCAGAGAATCCACATTTCTAGATAATTATTTCAGAGATCTTGGATTGATTTGATCGTCACTATGGCAAAGCTTGTAGCCAGCACTGTTGAGGACAGAGTAATTGCTGGCCAGAGTAGGTGCAAGTAAAGGTTAGAAAACTTCCCAGGAGCTGATCCTTATTTCACCTGTGTGTCTTCATCCCCTTGAACACAGAATTAATTGGGACTGCCAAATTTGCCATCACATCAGATCTGTATTTCATATGCGTTTCATATGATCTGTGTCAGCAATTTGTCAAATATATAGAGAAAAAAGATGCCACAGTGATCATCACACAATTTTCATCTTCTCCTTCACACAGACACAATGGAAGCAGTCTTAAAACTACTAACAAAGTACCCTTTCCCTTTTCCTAAGTTTGTTTGAACAAGGAAAGAAGTAAGAAAAATAGCACTCTGAACTCAGATGCTCTGATTGGTAGTTCATGCCATAGGGAAATCTGCTTTCATGGATTGCCTCCAAACTTACATCAGGCTTATGACATCATCAAGCAAGATGCTTCATGCCTCCTACTTAGTCACACTAATGGCAGAATTCTGCATGGATAAGACGTGACTGAACAAAGAGGGAAAATGTTATCCCTCCAAAAAATTAACTTATTTTTCTACAAGAAATACAGTTACAGTTGCAAAGAGCATCTGCAAGGAGCACCTACAAAGAGCGTGAGCTCTTTGGGACATTGCTAGGATCCAGTCTCTTTGGAAAAGTATTTGATGTTATATCAGCAAAAGACTCTGTGCTCCTTGGGAAAAAAAATAAAGAAAAATAGAAGCCCTTCATGAATTTGAAATATCAAATATATATACATAAAATTAAAAGGCAAAAATACATTAGCATAAACTTTGACAAACCACGGTGATCTAACATTGGTTCCTACTTAATTTGGAGTCTTGTGAGAGGTAAATAGCAGAAAAGCCATGTTAAGAGCAAATGCCAGCTATACTTTCACATGATCTTCTATTACCCTGTCAACAGTATCTTCACTTTCTCATGAATCACATGTTTGGCCCCGATGAAATAAACTTTATAAGTTGTGCCTTGTCTCAGTTGTTTCTGTGAGACTACTCATTGTGGTTAAAGCTATGCATGCATAGATGTCTCTGTAGGACCTGTCATTGTTATTTGTAGCATTATTTATCAAGGTAACACAGAAAATACTAAACTGCAGCAAATAGAAGTCATTGTATAAACATGTTTTTAGATATTTCACCAAACATGTATGAGTTTGTAGGTCCATGAAATGTTCTAAACCACAGGTACCAAATCAGTAGGCTTTACACTTTCTAAACACAAAGAAAAGTGAAGAAAGTGAGTCTGGCAAAATAACAGAAGCCAAATCTTATATTCAAGTGGTTCTGAGCAGCCACTGACATCACTAGGGTTTTTTAATGTCTGAAGCCAAACTCACCTTTGAGAGCAGAAACCATGCTTACTGTGCTGTCACAGCACAAAATATGATATCATAACCAGAAACCAGAAGACAACTGTTTCCTGCAATAAGTATGCTGGAAACATAATGTATATTGTAGTGCATGTCATGGGTTGAAAAACATCTCCCTTAATCTTCCTGTGCATCTTCAGCTTGCAATTTTTTTAAAACTGTTTAACACTGCACTAGATGTATTTTGGTTTTTTTTAATCAAACAAAACCCAACAGTATAGAACAGGCTAAATGACAAAATAATCAGTCTGCAGCAAAACCACAAGAGCCGTATTCAGGTACTTGGATCTGATTCTGTGACTGCACACCTTGCATTTCCTTCCCCACACCTAAACCTGGAGCAACAAACTGTCTATAACCTGTAGCAAGACTTTTCTGACAGAGCTGGCACCCAGCTGAGCAGACTGATTTGAAGGGCTCCCAAACTCTGTTTCTTCTCAAAATCATTAATGGATGTGCAAAAGATTGATACCGCTGTGGTAGGAGGAAAGCACACGAATACACAGACTGCAAATAAACACAGCCTGATTTCTGAGCTTCACAGAATTTCTCTGATAGGTTTTCAACTGACACAAACTCAATAAGCCCATTATAAACCATGTGTCTCTTCAAAAACATTTCTCACAAAAGAGTCTTCCCAGCACAGTCATGGAACTCGCAGCTCTCACCTGTGAATCTCTAGTTGCATTGGCATGACTGGGACATTTCACATTTTTTTCCCCAAATCCACATTTCAGGCAGACTAGTCAAGGGAGAATTCACTGAGCAACTCTAGTACATAAAAACCAGCAGAGAGTCACAAATCAAAACAAATAAACATCAAAACATGTTATCTGGACACATTAGCTAAGAAAACATGAACTATGGAAATGCCAAAATGTTGTTGTTATGATGTTTGCTCAAGGAACAGTTTACACTGGCAATTTTTGTTTTCTTTCAAATTTAACAAAATCAGAAGGCTAAACAAAAGTGATTTGGGAACTCCAAAGGAACACTTCAAAGTACTCAAACTTGAAATGAACTTGCTGGTTGCTCCCAGCTGAAGGATCAAGGATTTGGGGGCCATGAAGAAAGCAACTGGGGCTGAGGGTGTGTACAGATCTGGTTAAACACTATGCCACCAGCACTATAAACTTTTAGAAATCCCCTTCAGTAGGAAAACATCTTCTTTCTTCTCCTCAACAAGAGGTTTTCTGCAGCCAGTCTGAAAGCCACATACAAAACATACAGCTATACAAGTTTCCAGTACATTCCCGCATGGACAATGTGCCCTTCTCTTTCACGGTCTCTTGAGGAATGAGACCACAAACTTCAACACACATAAAGACTGATGCCACTATGGTAGGCGGAAAATACACCAATACATGGATTGTGAATGAACATAATTTGATTTCTGAGCTTCAGAGAACTTCTCTGATGGGTTTTTAACTGACATGAACTCAGCAAGTTCATGAATATCATTAAGATTCTGCCTAACCTCAGTTTTGCATCAGCACTGCTTGGAGCACCTGCTCTCTGCACACGCCAAACCACAGATCCAGTGCAGTGGAGCTAAACAAGCAATTTTAGTCCTTTGACCTTCTGCTGTAGTGAAAATTAGCTCCCTTCCATGCTTGTGAAGCATCCTCGTGAATAAATTTATATATAAATGTATGTTTATTTATACATATTTATTTTTCCTATCGCAAAAGTCTTTAGGGAAACTCAGCATTGTTAGATGTAGGTAAACAAAGCTGGACTGATGGTATTTGTTTTAATCATGACAGTTGGTTTGCAATTATGGAAAAATGCAATGATAAAACTGTGTGAAGCTTACTCAAAGGAACAAACTAAAGGGTGTCCTTGGTGCTATGCTTCATCCGTCTGCCCTGAAAAAGCAAACCTTTTTTACCCCATCTAGGTTGCTTATCATATGGGAGAATCATATGCCACAAGGAGATGGCTCGGGAAATAGTTTCTTTCAGAGGTGCTGTTGAAGCAGTATCATGGTGGGGTATCTGGGAGCCCCACTGGGCTCTGTCATCCACATCAAAAACTATTGCCAGACACAGAGCTGCTGGTGCTTCCAGGGCTTCTCCCAGGAGAGGCAGAGGTCTCTGTCTGCAAATGTTGCAAACTCTCCTTATTCCAGTGAATCCCTGAGGAATGCGTGTACGTGTTTGGGGTTTTTTTCCTTGGTAGTGCACCCTGGTTTCCTTGCAGCCCTAGATAGCAACGTTGGAGGAAAGCCATACAGATAGGTAGCCCAAGTCTACCTTCTTTGTCAGAAAGTTCAGTAAAAAAAGATCTCTTTATGACAGTGTTGATATCAGTGACCTTTTACTAAGCTCCTGTCCTTTCCCAAGACAGAGAATTTGTCTCCCTTCGGTTCTTGGTTTGAAGTGATAAGCTTGTTCCTTTGCTATGGGACTGGACAATGGATAAAAATCAATTTTCATTTAAAAGGCTACAGCAGTTTGTCTTTTCCTTTTCCTGCTGCCTTTACTGATTCCCTGAGCTCTCAGAGACACTATCAATTCTGCTGCAGCCCAGCTTTTTTTGAAGAGCAACTGTGATGATGGCTACAGTTCCTGAGAAAAGTGCCTTCTGTCTCCTTCTTGCTCTTCTGAGAGCCAAACCAAGGTCATTTATCCCATCTGTGGTAGTGTGCAGAGAGACTCTTGGAGGAGTTTATGCTTTGTGCCATGATTCTAGTGAGTTCTTGTCATTGCAGCTCTCTTGTTTATCTGGACCAGCAAAAGAACAATTAAATTTACTCTGGGGAAGAAACAGAAATGAGACAGGTTTTTCCTGATGCTATTTTAGCTTTTAGTCCCTTGACTGTCAGTTGCTTTGGGATAGTCAACATGTCTCCAGCATCCTGTCCAGACACTGCCCATGTATCTGCCATGTCTCATAACACATTTTTTTAATTTACATGAGCTACTGGACCATCAATTAGCTCATACTCAATACTCCACTGTAAATGATATCTGAAATGTTATTCTCCATGGACATTACACTAATGTAAATGACTACACAGGGTAAGGAGACAATGGAAAGTCAGGACCCCATGATTTCAAATATCCATGCTCTTACAGATCACTAGGTAAGTGTCCTCATCCCTTTTTCACAAACAGAAAATCCAAGGCCAAGGAATTCTGGTGCAGCAGGTTAGTTATGGCATTGTTACGACATAGGAGATCCAGCTTTTATTGATTGTGGCAAGGTTGACTGGTTCCTTTTCTTACACAACTATCAATATTTCTTTAGTTGCTTGCTTTGCAAGTTAGGCGATTTTAGCTGTTCCAGTATAGCCCAGAAGAGAGAATAAATGGTTACCACCATCGTTAAAACAAAACTCTGACTTGCTTTAATGACTTCTATACAGGCAGTTGGGCACCCTGTGATCAGTCTTTTTCAAAAGCATCATCTTTTTACTCCACAACTTTACACTAACTAGCAGAACAGGACCCCTGTCCATAACTAGAGCTCTTACATGCCCCAATAGGACAAAAACATTTCCATAATCAAAGTGGTCTTTATCTGGATATATGTATTTCCTATTCTGCTATCCCAAGCTACCTAGTCCCTAGCACAAAAAATAGTTATTTGTGTTCTTTGCCTGGTAACCTGTTGTTCCCACAGAAACTCTTGCAGCCCATTAGTACACTTCTAGATTAGATGTGGTATCTTAATTAAACTGGAGTTTGAATCAGGATGATGTGGCTGACATCTTCCCAGAAAAGATTAAACTAGTGTGAATAGGCTGGAAGAAAAAAAGCATGTCATTTGGGGTTGTAATGCAAACACTGTTAGGACAACATTGTTTAGCGTGCCAGAGAATGCCCTATCATATTGCCCCAAGCATGCAATTATGATGTTGCCACATAGAAAGCACTGTAGCCTAGAGTTCTGCCACAGCCATGTCTGCATGTCTTCTCTGATGGAAGGGAAAAAGCTGATGGACCAATGATCTACAGGCATGCCTGTCTTGCTGTTGTGTCTGCCTGAAAAACTTCTATTATGTTCTGCTTGTATCCACTGATTATCTGGACTAAAGGGTCTTTCCTGTTCTTCTACTGACCCTTTATTTCATGCCAATGCGGATGTTTCAGGAGGAAGCATTAAACCTCTTAGCATCAGCTAATGAAATATGCCACTCTATGTCTTGGGATGCAGCTGCAGATGCACGGCTCGCCCAGACAGTTCCAGGCTGTCTGTACTGAACTCCTGTCCTGATTTCATGACTGACAGGTTTCCTATCTGAACTGCATTAAGCACCGTCTTTAAAATGGTCTCTTTATGCACATGAAATAAGCTGCCTCTTTAATTTTCCCATACTTTTCTGCAGACAACAAGGTCTGTAGAGAAAAAAAACACAACAAAAAAAAAACAACAATGAGGAATTTGCATTAGGTGCCTCAAGCACCTGTCATCATGCAGGATTTATTTATAGACACAGCTGTAAGACATCACCCATTGCATGCATCTCCACATATACTTCCAGATTTCAAAAATCAAAACCATTCTGCCGTGGCTCTTTGCAGTGGGAATTCTCTGCTGTTTTTCCCTGGGCCTTATTGATAAAAACTCTGAAATTGGCAAGAAATATGAGACTGATACCAAAGGCTCAATACGTTCCTGCTTAATACTAGGAATAAGAAAGATTTTCTATTGATAATCACCTGAGAGGATCTCTATGCCCTTCCTGCAGATTTTTCTCCACACTCTCTAGTTCCTCCTAGACTTTACTTACAAAAGCTCTTGTTCTGCACAGGCAGATGTATGCCAGGTTGCAGCAGCTACTTTCAGTTGTTACTGCATCACGATGAGTTTAATTAAATTGTTTTGGTCACTTCAGCAGATATTGGACTTGACTTTTATTTTCCAGTAACAAAAAACCAATAGGGCTGCTAACACTACAAGGTTACTATAAAACCCAGATTCCTGGTGCTGGATGCAGTAAAGTTCTGCAAGAGTAGGAGCTATCACTGGCTGAACATAGGGTTAACCTTTCAAACTATTCACAACTGCATCTTAGCTTCTCATTTGAAGGTAGACTTCTGTAAAGTAATCATTCCTACTTGTAGAATAGGCCCAGTTGTACAAGGTTCACTAGGCAGATATTGGTACTTTGTTCTGATTTTTACTACAGGTGAAACATGTTAATTATTTAATTAGTTTTGAAGTGCATAAATGTGTTTCCTTCTCAATGAAAAATTTATGCTATGGGACAATTAACAGTTTTTCGTCTGTCTAGTCAATAAGAAGGTTTTTAGACATATGAAAATGTTAATCCATAGGGGAGCATTGAGGATCAGTAGTGTATGTGTGAGAAGGTCTCTCATTTTGTCTTATTTGAAATTTGCAAAAATGTATTTGAAAACTGCTGAAATGAAGAAGTTGGCCATGCGAATTTCTTAGCACATTTTGGGGGATAGTTTTCTAAAGATTTCCATTTTGGTTTTAGATCTGCTGCATATATAGAGCCATACAGAAATAAGCTTAAAGGTGCTAGGATCTAACAATGATAAAGAATTCAGTGAGGCTCTGCAATTAACAAATAAAGGGAGGTTTTCTGTCACTCAGAAATAAAAATTTCCTGTACTTCCTTCTCCTTAACATAATTCAAACAAAGTACGCACTCAAAGTTGGGTGTTTTTGGCAGCAGGAAGCTTAAGTTCCTCATTTGCCCATCAAGGTCTATGCAGAGTTTTATGCTCTGGCTGTGGTGTTTTGAGAGGTGGTTTACTAGTCAAATTCTTTACACTCAGGACAATGCTCTCGTGCAAGCTTAGGGATGCTGATACACCCAGAGGAAAATCTTGTGTTCCTCCTGCACTTTGTAGCACACCCGAACACAGAATCACAGAAGCCATCATGTAAGGCATTTATACACACAAATCTCTATTCAGTAAGTCTGGCTTCGGTGTAAAGGCTTAAGTCACAGATTGGTAGGGATTGAAAGGGACCTCTAGAGATCATCTAGGCCAACCCCCCCTACTAAAGCAAGATCACCTAGAGCATGTTGCACAGGATTTCGTCCAGGTGGGTTTTGAATATCTCCCGAGAAGGACACTCCACAACCTCTCTGGGCAACCTTTTCCAGTGCTCTGTCACCCTTGCTGTGTGCGTTGGTGTATGGGCATCTCAGAGAGGTAATCAAGCATGGAGGTTTCCTTGGAGACATGCAAGAGGGTCCACTATAACCATACACACCCTTGAGGTGGTTGGCCTTCTGGTTCTCATCTTGGGGCTCAGCTAAGTGTAAGGCCCTGATAACAAGTGAATGTCGCAAACACCCGTCTTGACATGGACAGGGATGGGCTGATGATGACCAGGGAGTGTTGAACAAGAACGGAGCCTACGGAGGCAGGATAACGTCTTGTGAGACCACTCCTCTATTCCTGAAGCATGTAAACAATGACCATCTGTGCCCTGTGCACCATGTGCCTGTGACAGATCACCACTCACTTGGTCAGCCCTGAAGGGGGGGGGGGGGGCAGCGAGACCCCCAGGACCCCCACAACCCACCGACTCATTTCTGGAACATTTCTGAACATTCCTGAGCACATACTGCACCTGCTCAGTGATGACAGACCCCCGCCTATGGGGAGGGCACATCGGGTTATAAAAAGTGGAAACATAAGTTTTTGGCGCGCGCCCACCACCTGAATACTGCAACTACGAGCAGAGAACATTGCTGGATCCAAGGGTGGTGATATCTTTTCTCTCTCTCTCTCTCTTTTCTTTCTCTCTTTCTTTTCCTCTCTATCACTCTCTTTGTCTCCAACTTAATTTTCGGCACATTAGGGTAATATTGTCACACGTTTTGCTAAACGCTTACCTTTCATAGTTCTGCTAAGTTTTGAGCATTGTTATGACTTTTGCCAAGCCCCTATCTTTTGTAGCTCCACTGAGTTTTAAGTAAATTTATGATTGGTTTGAACCTCTGAAGTAATTGTCGTTACTTCGGATTACCGTGCAGAGAATTAAAAATTTAACCTCACCCTCACCCCCTGAGTGGGATGGGACACCTCCCTAACAGGTTATTGTCATCAAAGACTGTCCCATTGTCATAAAAGCCAAAACCCTCACGACGGCACCAGCCACGTAGCCAGGAGTTGATATGCATTATACGTCTATTTCTGCTGCTGCCTTTCCTCCAAGTGATAGAATGGAGGAAAAGATAACTTGGACACTAATATTTTTCACTTGCACTCCCAGGGCTTTATAGTCTTCCTTGATTCTGCCCAGGTTCTGGCTTGCGGTGTCATTCATACCCACATGAAAGAGTAACAGTAGATAGTAGCCTGTGATCTTGACAAGTAGTGGCACCCTCACGGCAATGTCTTGGATCTTGGCTCCCAGAAGGCAGCATACCTCTCGTGACTCCCTGTTAGATCGGCAGATGGGTGCCTTGGTGCCCCTTAACAGAGAGTCACCCACTATGAGCACTCCTGGTTTCTTTTTACGGTATCCGCCATGTGCTGCTGGTACAGTTTCTCCTTGCAGACCTTGCTCGTGGGTGTCTATAGCTGTTAAAGCTTCATACCTAGTTTTGGTTGTGAAGCTGGAGGGTGAAGACTGAAGCAGAGTCCTGCTTTTGTGGGTCACCAGGGTCTAAGGTGCCTCATTCTCAGTGGTGCCCACTACAGGAACTTGGTTATGAAACCACCTATCTCCGTCTAGGCTCCTCTAATACTGCACAGCCTTTTAACTGTGTCCTGCAACTCCACTGCCTGACATAACAGATCATCAACCTGTGCACACCTTGTGCAAGTACTTACCTTTTCACCAGGAGAAGGATCTGGGCACTCACTGCACCCTACTGCCTGTACTGAAGTCTCCTTCCTTACCAGTTCTGTCTGGGTGGATGCATCAGACTTCTCAGGTGCTTTCTCTGTAGGAACACTGGTTCCTGAGGTGAGTGCCCACCATTTTGGCAGAGACCTAGAGCACTTCCCTGGCCTGTGGACCTACAAGCAGTTTGCAGGGCCCTCCCTGCGTGCCCTCCCTGTACACCCTCCGTGCAAACCGCTACGCAAACTGCCACGCACGCCCTGGCTGACGTGCCATGCCCTGTTTGCCTGCCCTGTTTGCAGCAGTCCTTGTTGCTAGCACTCCCTGGGGCTGTTTAAATCTCTCGCGGTTGCTCCAGGCAGTGCCCAAGCCACGTCAGCCTCTCTCAGGAGAGCTGCCAGCTCCTGGCAGGTTTCTCTGCTCTTCCTCTGATTTCCCTGGCTCTGGGAACCCATCCTGTCCACCTCAATCTAGCGTTCAGCCACAGAACTTACCGTTGCCACTGCTGTGTTCCTTGCCGACTGAGCGCTGCTTTTGGTTTCACCACAGTGGATGGGATGTGTAGGCAACCTGTGCTGAACTGGGTATCTCGTGGCCTTGCCAAAAGATGGTGTGGTTGGGCTGGATGTCTATGCTGTGGAAGGGTAAATGGACAAATAGTTGATAGTGGAACCCATCAAGGCTATAAGATGAAGAAACACTGAACCTGGCTCAGAAGTAATCTTGGCAAGGAGTGTTTGCATAGGAAAGCTAAAATTGTTTATCCCGCAATTTTTTTTTATATGCATTCTTTGGTAAGTGGATAACTGTCCTGGTTTCAGCTGAGAGGGTTAATTTTCTTCACAGTAGCTAGTATGAGGCTATGTTTTGGATTTGTGCTGGAAACAGCGTTGATAATATAGAGATGTTTTTGTTATGTGGACCTGTTGTTGAGCAGTGCTTACACAGAGCCAAGGCCTTTTCTGCTTCTCACACCGCCTTGCCAGTGGGACGGCTGGGGGTGCACAAGGAGTTGGGAGGGGACATAGACAGGACAGGTGACCCAAACTAGCCAAAGGGGGTATTCCATACCATATGACATCATGCTCAGCATAAAAGGGGGGCTAGCCGGGGAGGGGGGTAGCAGCTCCAGGACGCGTGGCTTGGGGACAGTCCGGTTTCGGGACAGGACTGAGCGTGCGGTCTGAGTTGTACGGTCCTTGGGTGAGAAACTGCATTGTGTATTACCAGTTTCGTATACTCTGTTAAGTACTGTTTTGTTTTGTTCTGTTTTGTCTTCCCTTCTCCCTTTGCTATCCCAGTAAACTGTCCTTATACCAACCCACCAGGTCTTGCCTTTTCCTTCCCATTCTCCTCCCCATCCCACTGGGGGGGGGGGGGGGGCGGGGAGTGAGTGAGTGGCTGCGTGGTGCTCGGCTGCCGGCTGGGACTAAACCACAACAATAACACAGCTGCCTTGGCTAACCAGCCAACTTATTTTGAGAGCCTTGCGGAAAGGTTTCCAATTTTTAAAGATTATGTGTGTGTATATATGTATATATATAAAAAAATAAATAAAAATCAGTGCTAAACATAACAAATGAAGAAGGGTTCCAACACCACATATGGCAAGGAGAGAAGGGATCTGGGGAAAGCCTGTGTGGAGAGCTGCCATGCTGCCATGTGAATGAGCAGGATGAAGACAGAGGCATCTTGTTTCCATCACTGTGGATGCATAAAGCACAGAAAAAGGGAGTACATAATAGTTTACATGTTCTTCCTCTATGCCCTTAAACTACCTTTTTAGATTTAGCCAGTGAGATATAGTATACAGGTGCAGTACAAATGTTACCCCATGTGTCATTTTCCTCCACAGGAGATCTAGATCTTACATTTTTAATGCTGTCTCCATCTAATCTAAACTTACAATTTAGAAACAGAACATAAATTCTCTCCATAGGCAGAAAATAAATCAGTTACTTGGGCTTCAGTTTACTCTCAGAGGTCCTGACTATGAGGACAGCAAAACCCCACCCAATTCCCACTCTTAGCCAGCTGCCTTAGAGATGAATTGGGACAATACTTCTGAAAAACATGTGTACTTTACCTGAGAAAAGTGGAACTGTAAAAATTTCTAATTTTGCAAAGCATATAGTCTAGCAATCTAATTATGTCAGCTGAGAATAGGCAGCAACAGCAAAGCAGATCTATCTACGTCTTTCCTAGTCAAATAAAAATCCCTGTGAGAAGTGGAATACCATCACAGAATGTTGCATCCCTAATTACTATATAAGCTTATATTACTATTATATAATCCTTCTCCTCAGGGCTGCTTTCAATCCATTCTTTGCCCAGCCTATAGTCGTGCTTGGGAAACCACGTATCTATCTCCATCTAGGCTCCTCTAATACTGCACAGCCTTTTAACTGTTTAAATCCATGGGGAGTGGTTGGTGATGACAAGGAGAAGGACCCATGATGGAGAGATTCAATTTGAACTTTGTCTTCTCTGTCCCAATCCTCCTCTTCTTAGACAGCACTCAGCCCCTGGCTTCCCTTCTCATACCAGTCCATGTGCCTGGCCTTTCCCAATACCATTTATCCTTCCTCCCTCCCCTGAGCACTGATCTCACCAGCTTCTTGTCCCAGAGTCAGCTCTCATCATTTGTTGCTCAACACCTGACAGTGGGTGTTATGCCAGAGCAAAACCACAGTGGATGGTGAATTTTGCACACAAAAAAAAAAGTAGTGCGATGCCCTGGAGAAACCAGGTCTTAGACACTGGGTGGGGTGGCAAAACTGGACTGTTTTGCAAGGAAAGAAATTGGGGGACCAGTTTTCCCCATGTCCATAGTCTTCCATGTAGACGTCTCTAGGACAGCAAGCCCTGGTATGGTTTCACTCCCTCTGCTTTTCATAGTGGTGCCATCAGGACTAGAGTGATTTACACCAGCTTTGCAGAGACAGTAGCAACTGAGCAAGGCAGTAGTATCACAAAGTGTGGCAGTGTATTGGAAAGAGTTAAAAGAGTTTAAAAGAAAGATTAAATGGACAGAGACATAGTTTTGTTGTCCTAATCACCACACAGCTGCTTGCTCCCCCCTCCCCCCACCCCCTAAGGCAATGGAAAGGAGAATGAAAAAAACCCCAAACCTCCTGGTTGACATTTGACATAAAGACTGTTTAATAGGATAACAAAGGAAGAGAAGAAGAAGAAGAAGAAGAAGAAGAAGAAGAAGAAGAAGAAGAAGAAGAAGAAGAAGAACAACAACAACAACAACAACAACAACAACAACAACAACGACGACGACGACGATGACAACGATAACAATAATACAAGTGATGCACAAATGCAATTGCTTACTACATGCGAAAGGAAAATAAAACAATCTGACATCCAGTCTGTTTCTGAGCAGTGAGTCTACTTCCCAGCTAGTTTCCTCAGTTATATACTGAGCATGAGCATGACGTTATAAGGTAGGCAACATCCCTCTGGCCATCCTGGGTCAGCCGTCCTGGCTGTGCTTTCCCAGCTTCTTGTTCCCATGGCAGGGCATGAGAAGCTGAAAAGTCCTTTACTTGGTGTAGACACTAGCAACAATTAAAAGCATCAATGTGTTATCAACATTATTCTCATACTAAATCCAAAACACAACACTATACCAGCTACTAGAAAGAAAATTAAGTCTACCTCAGCTGAAACCAGAACAAGCTGTTACAGGGTGACCGCCAGCTTGCTCACTGGGATGTTTGCAGCTATCTGCAGTCACCAACCTCCCTGTTGCTGTCCAATAATTAAAGAACCATGGGTGAAATAAAAGTAAATTGTTTCCACTTCTGTATAAACAAACAATGTTAAATTGCTACTGACAAGTGTTTTCTTACTGTCTTTTTAAAGCTAATTGTAATTAAAAATTTCAATAGCAAAATTATGTTACATATAGGGAATATGTCTTCAATAATGGATTGTACTCAGTGCAGTACATTAGGTAGTAGTATTGAGTGGAGAAAAAGCAAAACAAGTTATTTATACTTTCAACAATTTTTGTTTCTTTACAATTTAAAGATTTCACTGAGTTAAAGCCGATAATAAAAATTCAACCGTTTGTATCATGCTTTCATACTTATCTGGGTATCTACAGCAAATAGATGTTTTTTAACAGCATTAAGGACTTTCTTCTTGAATGTCAACTTACAAACAAGACAGTAAGTGTAAACTTGATTTATGACAATGTAGGCTGAATAAACATGGTTCAGAGCAAGGAAGCTAGAAGAAGTCAGCTATGGACATACTGACTTAAGATGTGAGCCTACTTCAGGTGTGAACGTGTTCATATCTGAAATATTGTTGTGCTGTTGAAAAAAACCTAATTGCAGTATTTTGGTTTATATCATGCTAGCTACAGCAAGTGCTTGCCTTTTAGTGGTAGTGAATATGTCCCTCCATATTCTCATGTGAAAACCATTTGAATGATGCCATCTTTGATTTAGGCTAACCTGTAGTGGGAAATAACTGGTTTGGGAATTATGAAATGAGGTGTGTTTCAAGTTAGTATCTTGCTGAAACCAATAAAAGAGAGTGAAAGGTGTGCAATGACCAGAGGAGGGGTGAGCTTGCAGATAGTTGGAAATAAATGTTCATCCCCCATTTACAAAGGAGAAACTATGAATTATATATGACATATGGATGTTGAAGCAAAGGTTTGATTTTTGAAAAAGGCATTGATTTCAGTAGTGGGATTCTACCTGTGGTTTCTCTCCTATTGTCACCATGCTTGTCTGTTTTTCCAGTCTCTGCTAACTTAGATTAAGTCAATTATGTCATAGTTTTTCTCACATTCAAATCAGTGTTGATTTTCCAGACAAATTGCAAAGCACATTCCTGTGATTAGAGCCTCTTTCTTCCCCATACAGTGAAACTTCAGGAACTTGGCATTGTTGTGAACTTAACCACTTCGTCACAGTGGCCTTGAATCCTTTAGGATTGGAAATGCTACTATGAGAAGCACCCTGAACAGAAGAACTTAATGCTTTGATATGTTGTGGATGCTAATTTTGCAAATTAATTTAAGAAAGCAATTGAACCAATTCATTGAAGAAAAATCCACCAGGGTTACTTAACACTAAGATACTGCTACTTGCTCTGCTGCACGTTGCTGGTAGCTGGGAAGGTGTAACTAGGGAAATACTACCACATAGCTTGCTATAATATTTTGCCCCCCAGGCATCCACTACAGTACACTATTGGATGCATAATGCAAATCTAGATGATCCAGTGTGACTGAGTTAATGGGATCCTTTCAGCTATAGTCAGGATACACACATTATGAGAACACAAAATGGGTATATGCATTATTTATTTTATTCTGTTGCTCAAATGCCAAAGTTAAGTAGACTTTCTTTAAAGGAAGTGGAATGGAAATTTATTCAGGATAGACCCCAAGTTCAACAAGTCTGAAAAAGGTGAGATTAAAGTCAGGGCAGTAGTTCAACATTGACTGTATTCTTTGCTCTGTCTACCACTGTAATCATTCACTCCCAAGTGTTGGATGTTGGCTCTAGACTGACCAGAGTGTAAGAACTCCCACTGGCCCCATGAGCGTCACTAGGATGAACAGTGATAAATTAACATGTTTTGCTGCTGCCACCTTTGATCGACTAAGAAGCAAAGTTATGTACTGAACACTGTAGTTACTAAAATCACATTTGTCCTGGGAAAAAAAAAAAAGAATGGAAAAAGAAGAGATTGAGAACTGAAAGATTAGTAGGAGACCAAGATACCTATATTTGTCATCTTTATCTCTAAGGTAGTTTATTTTCTTTTTTTAAAAAATAGATCTCCATTGGATTGGACTTGGAAAGGATGAAATAAAGAAAGGTGAAAGAACCAAAACCAGTTTGAGTTTGTGGTATTGCCCTCTTCTAGTCCAAGTAGCTAATTGTCATGCTTATATGGGGGCATGCTGCAAGGACAGCTGAAAATAGCTCACAGCAAATAATGTCTATTGCAATGACTGGATATGCAGGCTCCCTCCACCCTATATGGCTTGTTTATCTGTTTGATGTTGAGTCTTATGGAAGTATTAATGGTGGATGTTAGTGTGCTTCAAAGGCAGCTGCACACCATATATATTCTAGCCATGCTTGGGCAGCAAAATTTGAAGCCTCATTTCCTATTCAGACCATACACTAAGAGCCAGGGCAGACGCAGATATCCTCGCCGTAGGTTCAGTGCCACTGGGAACAAGTGGTGGTAATCACACCACATGTCTCTCACAGCACTATAATGAGAGCATTGTTCTTTTTCACTTAGGACCTCTGATGCTATCATTATTCATATTCAGAAAGCAGTGCCACCAGAGGTCAATGCAAATACAACCTTCTTCAATAAATTTCTGCTCTCTCATGAAGCTCACCAAAGAGAAATTGAAGAACAAAAGGATTTTATGTGTTTCATTCACAATCAGGGCCATAAATTCAGGGGGGAAATGTGACCTATTAGCTTAGTTTAGGTTGATAAAAGTGGTCATTGCTTCCGCCAGACGAGATAAATTCTACAGTCTGTGCTTCTTTTGTGAAGTGTGTAAAAACACACCGGGCTTCTTTTGAGCCTCTCCTGCTTTCTGTTAAGTTGACAATATTTGCATAAACAGAATAATGGATCATCTTTACTCACCATAGCCATCCAAGCTCAGAGTTTCAATCGGTACTGTGGAGTAACCCATACTATAGAGCCCTTTGCTTTTTTCCTCAGGACTGATTCTCAGCTGATACCACAAAACTCAGAAAGACAAATCTGCTGCAGTGAATGCTGTGGACAGCAGGGTTTGGTGTGCTGCATATCTGATGATGTTTCAGAAGACGAAACTATCTAAATAGCCTTAAAGGACCAAGTTTTTAGTAGGGGATGAGCACATAGCAGATCCTCTTTCTTTCACACATTAAGGGTCTTGGTGCATTAGTTATACTTGGTATTCTGGGTGCAGAGCTGGTTTGAAGAAACTGGTTCACATAGCTTTAATGTCACCTGCCATGTGAGCAGGGTCTGCCCTCATGTTGACAGCAAATGGCTTTCCCCAGGGCAGTAAACCTGGTGCTGACTACTCAAATATCCAAAATGGCTGTCTGGATACCTAATTATCTCTGAAATCAGGGGAAGCTGAGGGCCTAATTAACTTTGAAATTAGGCCACAAAGCCTTCCTGTCATGAGGCACTTACAGTCTGTACATTTGGTCACTAAAGAATTAGCCTGTCCTGAAGGCTGGGGTTACATTAGGTAGCATAGCAGCTGGAAAGATTAAAAAGAAAAAGGCTGCAGGCCAAGGTGGGAAAGCCTTGCAGAGGTAGAGGAATGACTTGAGAGACATTCAACCAGAGTGAGAGTGACTGCGGGTATGGAAGGTAAGAATGTGAGTTATTTTGTGAAATACAAAGGAATCAGCTGTAGAACCTCAGATGGAGACCCCTGCCCAGTCCTGGAGAAACAGAGCCCTGGTAAAGCTGCATCAGTCCTGCAAAGACAAAGGACTCAAAATGCAAGATTGATGATCCTTGTATTTGGTTTCTGACTCCTATTCCCCAAACGTTTTGTGAGCTTGATGGGGAAGAGACTTTTAGGGCATCCCCAAGGGGAAGAAGTCTACTAGGGAGCTGACTAGAGGAATGGAGTTGTAACCAAACCTTAATCTAGGTAATAGTGAATGTACATTCATCACAATAAGGTGTCTTTGGGAAAAAAGCTGATGGTAGCTGTACATGCCTCTGAGTTAAAAAAAAAGGGGGGGGGAAGTGTGAAAAACATCATTTATATATGTGTGTGCATATGTATATACACATTTTAATCCCCTTTCTCGTGCATTTTTCCTTGAGTTATTCTCCTTTCTACTTCTTTTCTACCTCTTTTCCTCTCCCTCCTTTATTTTTCTGCTGAATTTTTATCATTTAAGAGGCAAAACCTGCCCCCTGCAATTGTACTGAAGTCAATAGGCAGCTTTTCCTATTTGTAGGCTGAGTAGAGATTTCAGCAATTATGATTTTATGTGTCTTTTCTTCCTTTCAAAAGGTCTAGGAAAACTAGAATGGCCTTTACTTGAAAACCAGCGGAATGGTTTTCATCAACAAATGAACAGGAGCTGTCTGAAAGAAGTCTGACAGCTTTCAGAGTAGTTTTATGAAAACAGTTTTTAGCGGGCAATTTTCATTACCTTTATAGGGAGACCTTTGAAAAAACATTCAGTTCACTCACAGAAATGACTTGCACTCCTTTCAACCTCAGTTGCTGTGTTTATTAAAGCCCAGCTAGACTTACAAAGCAAAAAGGAAGAACAATACTGGGTCTGAGCAGTACAAACAGTATAAATGTAAGGAGAATCCTCTGAACTTAAAAGAAGACAGTAAGTCTTGCTGCACAACAAGAGAGTTCAAACAGCCATGTCTTCAGTGCGGTAATTCTCTACATCTCTTGACTGCAATGATAGTTCTGTTTTAATGGCCCTCATGGCATGGGCCTGGTTGCAGTGTGGAACAAGTAGCAGGATTTATGTTAGCATGAGTCTTTTCCAGGTCAAATGACCCCCTGTGAATTCTTGTGGATGATCTGGGCTGGTTCAGGAGACACAAAATTTCATCATTTTCAAAAGTTTTAAGGTTGGAAAGACCTTCAGGAAGCTTTAAAGGAGGTCAGCATGGAAGATCTGTCTATTTTGTGTTTTCAGCCAGGTGCTAGCTTTGCTAATGAGCCCTGTCTGACTCAGAGACTAGGTAACCATGTTACTGGAGTGCTGAGCACAAATAAAAGCTCTGTAGAAGTGTAGCTCAATGCCTTGGTAAAGGACTGAACAAAGTTCTACTTCATAAGAAGATAGTAATTTGGTAGGTAAGGTAAAGGTCTGCAACAACAAACCTGCAGCTGTATTGCTATTGCTTTTTACCACCTGGCTGCCAGAACCATTACATCTGTTTCAAAGTATTAATAACGCATTTTGTTAGTCTGTCGTATTCCGTCACCTCCCTTAGCTTAGGGACAGGAGCGTCTCTACTGACAATTACAAATTGGCCTGCTGGACTTGTTCAGCCCTATAATATTAGTGACTTGACCCTGATACATCTCCTAATGTCATTTCCATCTACTCCTTACTTCCTATCACTTAGATGTCTCTATTTGGCCTCTAGTGTATATCTTCTCATTTTAGTCATAAATCCTTTCCTTTGGGTTAGAAGTCGAAGGTATCTTGGTGTCCTATCTTACAAAACATAGCTATGAAACTGCTACTAAAGGTCACACTAGTAAATTTTCTGCCTGAGATTTTTTTGGGGTAAAATATATCTATTTCGCCTATATTCATCTAGATATCCATTGTTAAAAAGCGACGGCATATAAACATTTGATTTATAATCAATCCATGCACAGCACCAAAGTTGAAGTTATGTGCCTAATGTACTATATGTCATTGAGGATGATTGATAATCTTTTATCTAGCACACGTGAATTCTGTACTGCAGTGCACAGTGAAAAACAGTAAGTAGAAGTTTAGGTGCAAATTTATCTCAATGTCTAGTTGGCCACCTTCTTCCTATTAATGCTAATAGTGTTGTTGCATGCATACATCAGACAGTAAGGTCACATCTTTACAGCTTTGGAGCTGGAACCAGCCTTGACATGAGGAAAACCTCTAAGGTACAAGAAAAGGTTGAAAATATTTTAAATGGGATGTGAAAGTTGGTGTATTAAGCCTATACACTGTTTCACTATTCTAGATCTATCTTCCCTTCTACCCATTATCACCTCTTTGCTTATTTCATTCTTTCTTCAGAGGATATGGGACACTGAAATTAAAACTACTTGTCCTGGTTCTGGCTAGGATAGAGTTAATTTTCACAAGAACCCAGGACAGGTGAGCCAAGCTGTATCTGTAATATGTCTAGGATAGGAAAATATGAGTGGAAGTATTGAAAGGTTATTATTTCAAAACTTCCAAAGGGGGGAAATGTAACCGTGGGATAGGGGCCATGAGACAGAAACTATAGAATCAGTTTGAGATAATTAGTTTGTAACCAAGGTAATAGGTAATGAAGCTAACTGACCATGGCAAGGTACAATGCTGCTATGTTCCACGTACAGTCCCTACCAAACCAAACAATAGGTTCGGAGATATTAATCTTATGAAGTAAGTTGCTGTGGACAGGTGCACCTACAACAAGGATACTGCGCATGCCTGCAAGAAGAGGGTCACCCAGCCGACACGGGTGCAAGACCACTGATGACCACCAGAGACCCCTTGAGGACCACCAACTCAAATCACTGAGCATGCGTGATGAGGAGGCAAATATGGAAATGGATTCTAAGAAATTATTATCATAGGACTGCCCTTTCTGAGAAAAACAATGAATATGTATGTTTTGATCCTACATAACCTGTGTGTTGGTGATCACCTGGCATGCACGTTGGGTGGAGCTATCCCCTGTGCATCCAGCGCTGCAATAAAGAATGCCTGCCTTTTAACGCTACATTGGTGTTACGAGGTTTATTCCCGGGTTTCGGTGACACTGGGACAAAGTTGAAACTGCTGAGTTATCTTACTGTTACGTCTGCCTTAAGGGGCTTATCCAAAGCAGAATGAAATCAAGAAGGCCCACTTAGCCTTAAAGCGTTTTCAAATCAAGCTGCTAAAACCTCTATTAGATAATGTCATGGGTTAGAGCTGGCTATAATATCAAGTCAAAGTCTGCACTTACAGCTTCTATAATATCCTTCCTCTGTGGATGGCAGTGCAAGTTACCATATTAATTCTCACTGTCCTGCTGGGAAAACTATTATTGTGCCTATCTCCTCCGTGAGGAATATGCTGAAGCATGTTGAGAGCTAACTCCGAATATCCAAGGTCACACCATAGAATGGGGAAAAAGTAAGCATGGAATGAGAAAGGCTGGTTGAATAGTTTATTGTTGCAAAATGTTTTGTAGTTTTTAATGGCAAGCCTTCCCTCCACCCCCACCCCTATCCCCACCCCCTCCTTTAGCTCGAGTTTGCACCTGCCTTGAAGGAACTTTTAATTTGAAATAAAACTATTATTAGCCAATACCTACCCCCCCCCCCCCGCCTCCCCCCCCCACTTCTTTCCTCGTTCGCAGCTATTTGTCAGTATTTTATATGGGTGTGGTTAAATGTTTTGCCTCTGATCCCTCAGTGAAGTTGTAATTCCTAGGAAAATGGTGAGGTCAGGTTCAGTTTCATTACTGGTGGGTTTAGGAACATATGGGCAACTTTTTTTCTGGTAGTTTTTTGGGGAAGGATAGGTCTGGAAGATACAGAATATACTTGATGAAAGACCAAAGATTTTCTCTGGATGACTTGCATTGATAGTGCCGGTATCTAAAAGTCAGATTCTTTGTATTACCATTAGCTGATTTTGCCTCGAGTGAGTTACATAAAGTGCCAGCATGATTGCTTTTCAACAGCCAGAATAAACTGAAAGAGAAGATAAATGCTTTCTCCCCAGTGAGTGTCAAATCATATGTCTTGCACTTCTGCAATATTAAATTCCTCTTCTAGGATCATGGTTACTCCCCTCTGCATAATTCCCAGTTTCCCATGAGGCTTGAAAGTTAAGTTTACATTCCCTTGGAATGAGAAAGGCAGAAATATCTGAATTGGTTGTATAAGCAAGAAGATTTTGAGATGTATATTTTCCCCTATGGAGCTAGACAGATTATCAAGGGCAGCTGGCCAATCCCATCATCAATTCTGGGGGAAAAAAAAAAAAAAATCTTATTTACAGAAGTCTTAATGGTCATTTTTAAAAGGACGACTCTTCCATTATGCTAAATTAAAGTATGTAAGCTGAAACTGTTGAAAAATGCAATTTTAGGATGATTCTCCTGCATTTTTCAATGTTGGGTTGATACTAAATAAAGATCAATAGGAAATGAGATTCTTCTACTGGACCATTGTTATAAAAGGTAAAAGGGCAGTTACATATGCAGTGAAATGAAAATGCATTCCTGAATTCCTCCAAATCATACCAACACTTCTTTCTGTATGGAAGGGAACAGGGCTAGTATCTGTACAAACTGTATACAACTAATATACATCAGGTTTTTATTCCTAAAATGATGGAATAGGAATGCTCCATTTTTCTAAAATCCCAACATCTGCTTGAAATTAATTTTGGTGGGAAAAGGTGATTGAGGTGCCACTTAATAGAGAAAAATATTAGAAATTGAAGAACTCTTTATCTTCAGGGGAAAGGCATAGCAAGAACCTCAGTTCAGGAACAAAAGACAAAGTTCAGCTGATAAATAAAAATGCATGTTTATGATAGGAAGGATGATTGAGGAAAATGAGTGTCCTGGGTTTTGCCCAGGATAGAGTTAATTTTCACAAGAAGCTGGAAGGGGACACAGCCAGGACAGGTGACCCAAACTAGCCAAGGGGGTATTCCATATCATCTGATGTCATGCTTAGCATATAAGGGGGGCTGACCGGGGAGGAGTGGTGGCTCGGGGATGGGCTGTGTGCCCATTGGGTGAGCAAATTGCATTGTGTGTCACCTACTTTGTATATTCCTTTATAAATACTGCTGTTGTTATTTTCCTCTTCCTTTGTTGTCCCAGTAAACTGTCCTTATACCAACCCACAAGTTTTACCTTTTTTTTTTGGATTCTCCTTCCCATCTCGGGGCGGGGGGGGGGGCAGGGGGAGAGCACAGGGAAGGGAGGGCCTGGGTGTGGTGTGTGAGTGAGCGGCATGGTGCTTAGCTGCTGACTGGGGCTAAACTACAAGAATGAGGAACAAATTCCTGAAGGAAGTTCTGTGTTCATCATCTTCAGCGATGCCTTTCTGAAAGGCAGGATTGACACCAGCACAAAAGATACTGCTTGATGCAAGAGTAATGTGACTCTGCCTTGAAATAAGATTGGATAATCATAAGGAACTTTTTTGTCTTTAAATGGCATGACTGATATCCCAGACATGCACAGCTCTTAAGTGGAGTTTCTTTGGCACTTGCCTACCCAAATTTTCAGGCTAGAGCTGTGCAAGATGAGTGAAGCAGAGATATTTTACCTAGACTGTACCTCCACCTGTGGAAGAAAGGATGGGAAGTATTGTACCACCCTCGACAAGCCACTCTCCCATGCTGCCAATGGCCATTCAAGTCTCACCCTTCATTTCCTGAATTGGGAAGAGTCAGTGCACAAGAAGATGTAGTACTGTCTGTTTTCTTTCAGCAGTGTAACATGAACATGTTCATGATTATCTGACATCCCTGTATACTGCTCCACTGAAAAATTCACCTTTAGTGTCAACAGAAAAGGGAGTAAATGTGACTGCAACATACAGAAGGACACTGAGAAAAAGAGAATTAAAAAAAAACAGTTCAGAAAGGGACTGTTGTTGAGCACCCTGTGCCTTGGCACATGCAGCCAGCCCTCAGAGATGTTTGCAAGGAGGAAAATCTTTGTGTGTACAGAAGCAGCAGGGCAGCTTTTGCATTGCAGCTGCAGAAAAACAATACACATCATCTGCATGAGCTGTTCACACAAAGGAGAACCTGTGGTATTATGGCGTCTTCCATAAGTTGTGTGCAAGTTTGTAGTTCAAGGTTCAGAGGACAGTGGTGCATGCTCAAAGAGACAATGTGAGAATCTAAGCCTATATCTCTCCCTGTCTGTTCTTATTGACCATGGATGGAAAAGTAGAGGGAATTACACAGTGACAGGAACAAGACAATTGGTCTGCAGGAAAACGTCGAGTGTCATGACCAAAAAGCATGAGTATTTGGTGATTTAAATCTATATTGGAAGGCAACTCTTCTTTCACTCAGTTGTGTCTCGGTAATGGTTCCTGGTAAGTCTTACAATAAAACACTTCTCCCTTCCCCATACACTTCAGACAGCATCTAAACCTGCTCTGAACCAAGGCACCTGATGGCCATTTGAAACTGCATCAGCAGGGTGAAAGAAACAGTAGTAACAGAAACAGGCTGTAAAAATATTCAGGGCAAACAAATCCGTTACCATTAGTTTATTGTGCATTGAACTTATATGCTAGGGAGATGAACAACTGCCAAAAGTACATCCTTTTCCTTCATTTTAGCAAACAAGAACAACATAAAAGAGTGGCTCAGCTTTAAGAGAATGTATCCTCAAAGATTTGTGTAAGCAAACCACTTGTGTAAGCAAATCCCACTAATCTGGGATTAACTGGAAGAAAACTGCTATTAAATGACTGCAGCTTCATATGGCCTTTCTAATCAGTTCTCTCCTATTATTTGGACAAGGATTTGACAGATGGGCCTATATAATCTTGCATTAAAGTCCCATTTTACAGTGATGAGAAAGTATAATTTGTACTCACATTGCAATGTTCACATAACTATCTTTATAACTATTTATATCTGACCTAATTATCTAACTGCTTCATATGATATTAGGGAGTTCCCCTACTACTCATGAGTTATCTTCATGGGAATCCTAGGAAAGTTGATTATATGGAGGGAGGGAAAAGCATCAGAATAGGGTAGACCAAACAATTAGAATTCCAAATTATGCTTTTTAATGAGTTAGTTTTATCATGGAGATGCAAGAGCCTTTTTTTAATTTACAGCTGAACTTTAAGTCCTACATAATTTTCTGATTTTATTATGTAAAGTGTTGATAGCATTGAGAATTAGATTTTAATCAAGAAAAACTTACTCCTGGGCACTAGATCTCTGATTAATAAACCAATCCAGGAAAGCACTGAAGCATGTAATTTTATCCCCGCTTGGCAGTGTATATAAAGTCACACTTAATTTTAAGCATATGAAAAGTCCCATTGACTGTTAAATTAAGCATGTACCTAGATGCTGTACTTGTTTAGAGAATCTAGAAGAATCCAGTACATAAATTCAGTAGTAAATAAAATGAGATCAAGTGTAGAAAGTAAAAATTACTAATTTATTCTCTCCCATTCTTCTCAGAAGTTGCCCAAGAGGCAGGTATTCTGCAGTCATGATATTAACATAATTCATGATTTGTCTAGGAGTGCCAGTTTTGTACTAAGAGCCCTCTTTTGTATGAGATGCCATATGAACACCAAACAATAATTATCCTGCCCCAGGTAGTTTGAAGTCCATTTCTATCTGATACTGCAGTATCTGTCACTGCCCTTATCTAAAAGCAACTAAATATATGAATAAGATACTGGGGTACTGGAAGCCCACTCAAGGGTGTCCTACCTCCCCACTAAAGATGGGAGGAAGTTCATATATTTCACTCAAAGCAGTCCAAGATCTTTCTAATGTAGGGAGAGACCTTTCATGCACATGCTGCTAAAAACTTCATGCAAGAACTTCACATGGACTCCAGGTATCTCCTCGCAGGTAGCTGTTTGCAAAGTTGTGATTGTGTTGTTAATACATTAGAAGCTTCTTTTTAATCTTAGTAAAGTCACTGAGGGTCTTTCTATTGACTCCTTAGGTGCTTTGTTTAAGGTTTTTGCAGGCCAGAGGTTGCACTGGGACCAAAATTATAGTCCTTGTCATAGATGTCTTTCAAACTCCTAGCGCATAAAAAGAAATGGCTTGTTCTTTTAAAGAGTGATGAAGTATTCTCCAAAAATCAGAATTAGGAAATTAAATAAATAAATAAATAAATAAATAAATAAAGCAGTGTATGTGTATCTTTGAGGCCTGTCTTGCACTTCTGTATTTTTATTAATGATACATGGTTTTGCAACAGAAGTTGAATTTATAGGCTAGACTGTGTTCTGAGCATTGCTAAAAACCCAAACATGAAGCTGAACTCATATATGGTGTCTTACAAAACTGATTAAAAAAAATAACATGAAATTGCTAAATACTGCCCAAATTAACACAAACCAAAGTTCATTACATGGCATTGGGAACAAATTTATTGCAATCATTATGCCTGCTGTTATAGAGAACCATATGCCAACTCCAGAAATAACAAGCATTCTGAATTAGGGTCATTGCTGTCATATTTGCATGTGAAATACATTAATTGATATCCTGTGTATATTAAAATTAAACCCACATTTTTTTGTTTCTAAATGTTGTCTGAGAGATTTGTTGTGTGAAGGGACAGACTGGGTGGAGAGAGAGGAATACTTATTCCAAACTATGGTATATATGGTATATACACGGTATAACTTGTTCTGCTTAACTAACTGAGGTCCTAACCATCTTTTGGTTTCCACAGTAGGAAGATATGCAGTCATACATGTCAGAGATGTTGAACACCATGTTCTTACCGATGTCGTCTTGTTCTGGTGGTCTTCCAAGGGATGTCCTAAGGAGGCTACAGCTGTAAGAGCTAATGGATGAACAGCACAGTGTTTAGAAAAGTTGGCCATTGGCCCTTCCAATAAGGTTTGCTGCCCCATGGAAAAAATATAATAAATTTTATTGTTCAGTCACACAGAGTAAGAATGATAGCATCATGCCCTTCAACTGTAACTCCCGGGAGACACCGCTCCAGTACAAATTAAAAGAGTTAAGCAATCAAAATAAGTATTTTGATATTTCAGGTTTTGTCCAGATCTTCCATATTGTCTATGAATAAATAAAAGATGAAAAGAAAATCCTTATTTCATTTGAGGAAAAAAATTGTGTGGGAGAAAAACGACAATGCCCTCCCTTCCCCCAAGCACTTTTGACATGGACAAAGGCAGTGGGACACTTCACATGAGAAAAAAGAAGCAGCTCTTTCTGAGACAAGGGGAGGTTATGGGAGAGAAGATGGATGTGAAGTAGCATGGTAGAAAAGTCTTGGAGCTGATGTTAGAGAGTTGACTTTGTGACTTGGACCCTGTGAATATATGGGAGGAGGAGATGAAATATTTTGAGAATAGCAAAGAGGTGATTAAATTAGACAAGCCAGACATTGGACTTGGAGGGGGAACCCTGACATGGGCAAGGAGGGTGAAAAATACTTGAGAGAATCAGGGACTGGGAAAGGGATGTGTCAAGAGACAGTTAAGGCCAGTGAAAGGATTAAGTATGACATAGGAGGAGTAAAGAGGGCAGCTGTCCCATATTGTTTCTCCTGTAGCTGGTGCCAATGAATTGAGCATGAAGAAATTCTTTCCCTTTCCCTCTTCCCTCTTGAAAAGGAAGAGGTACCCCTCAAGCTGTTGTCCACAGAAGTCCTTAAGGACTTCCGGCCTGGTTAAGGTTTTCACTGTCAAGTCCCATGGGTTGCTCTAACCTGTACCTTCCTTGGTTCCTACAGGCCAGAAAGAATGGTTAAAAAATGCAGAATGAGTATGGATTGCTTTCCTCCACTCTGCCTCTCTGAGAGCAGACTTTCTGGAGCATATTCTCCAGGGTTCCTAGCACCAGTACAAACCAGTTCTACCCTATGAAGACAAGTCACATGCCTTTCTATATATCCTTTACCAAGTGAAGACAGCATTTCTGTTGTAGTGTGTGAAATCTGAGTGGCTGGCACCCTTAACAACAAAACCAGAAATAAATTAGAAATTAATAGCTTGAACAAATAAAACTGCTATACCAGCATGACTAAAATAGCCCAGAAAGCCTTAAAACTTTTCTCAGTTAATGTGCAAATGATGGCAGTCCAATGTTAGCAGGGCAAGCAGCTGTTGTTCTTACCTAGACAGAGGGTAACTTCTCTGTAATGATGTGGGTTATTAAAATCTTTGGAGGTAACATTATCAGGAGCAGCACACAATGCTACAGCATCTATTGTTCACCTACACTATTCTGGTCAGTGCAGAGAACATAAACACCTTGCTTTCTATGCAGTAAGTTAGATAGACTGAAGCAAGAATTTCAGAGCTCGGTGCTATTGACCTTCAGAAAAAAATGAGGATATCGAATACACTTTAACAATTGCATGAGGAAAGTAAGTCTGTGCTTGCAACCGTGTTATTTTGCACTTCTTACCAGTACATTTAGCTACTGACCTCCACATCCAGTCACTGAACTCAACACTGCACAGACATCTACCATCCCAGTCAGCAAGTGATGCATTAGAGATGGCAGAGACTGATGGATTATTATTCCTATTGGGAGGTAGGGGCTCTGAGTCCCAGTAAAGCATTTTGATACCATTATGACATCCAGACTTCTGGGCGAGCATCCAGGCTTCCTGTACAATGCATGGGAGAATTGGGTCACTCTGACCAGGATACACATCAGCTTGTGTGCTGAGCAGGGAGTCATATACAGACAGCCAAAATGAAGAGCTGCAGGGAAGGAAATGGCTGAAGCCATCTAGGATGCTGAACAAACCAGTACTACCTCCATAAGATCTGCAGCATAAGAGACTCCTTATGGGGTGTTTAGACAAACAGAACATTACTTTTGCATCTGCTTTGGGTTGAGTTGGGAAGTGTTGAGCTAGGAAAGTGCAGACTGTGGGCAAGAGCTTCTCTTCCAGTGGCTTTAAAGATCAAGAGGAAGATGCTGAGTGCCTTTTGCAACCAGTCAAGAAAGAGTTCCCAGACAGTAGTGCTGCAAATGCACCCCTTGATTCAGTCTAAATCTATGTCTGAGTTGCCTCCTTCTTTTTCCATCCTTTCCAATGTCTTTATGGGTAGGGTGATGGGTAAGGCAGTGATGGTGTTCCCTGTAACATCCAGTTGTGTCCCAGGATAGTGGCATGCAGGGTTCCCATGAGATGTTTTCTCTTCCAGACAAAGTGAAGTCTAATAACCTAATGCCTATAAGGGAGTTTAAAATTTGCCTTTAGTCCTGCTTAGCCCATATTGCAATGCATTCTTGCTAAATGCACTTTGTCTGCATAAATACCAAGATGAAATCAAGACACGTTTCTGAAACGTCAATGTTCATTTCCATGCTGATTTGATAGTCTGAGGCTACTACTGTTAGATTACAGAAAAATTCAAGGAAACAGGGGCTCTCTTAGTTCTGGAGATAAGAAAAAGCCAGGACATGTGAGGCAGTATGACAGCAAATGTCAGGGCACTTCAGGGGCATGTTGCTATCCTAGGAGTACAGAGGAAGGCATTTGGGAAGGGTTGTTCCAGTATATCTAAAAAGAGTTACACTAGCTCTGTTAGTAAAGTTAGCAATTGATATTATGGTAACAGTTCTTATCCTGATTAATTTCAAAAAGTGAGTGAGAAATATCTTGGAGAGAAGCTAATTTAATATTTATGGACAAATTGCTTATCCAACAGGGGATTCAACCAGCTAGATGAATATGATATAGTAATCATTTAAATACATTTTTATGCTCTTCTCCTGACATCATTTCACAGTTGTTTTCTGTCACTTGCTAGGTGTTTGAAATATGGGACCGAGTACCCATCCCATTGGTACAAGCTCTGTGTTTCTTGTATTCAGCCATGGATTTATGCCAGGAAAGGGCTTCAAAGCTCAGGTCACTCTTTTTGTATGTTATTTTCTTCTACTTTGTTTCAGGCTATAGCAAGTGGAATCTGGCTGGAAGAGTTATTAAAAGAATGTGTGAATTCTGCACTGTATACAGACAGGAGTTTCCCTTTCTTTCCTTAACAGCTGTGTATGACCCTGCCTGGTACAGTGCTGCTAGGTACCTGGTGCTCAGGGAGCATAAAGACAAAGGGCTTGTTCCCAGGGTTTGCACATATGCATCTGGGAAAACAACCTGATGTTCCTACAGAAGGCCAGAAGACCAACATAACATAGCAGTGACTGGGTAGGCTCAGAGCAGAGCCTAGTACCTTTCCTCCAAAAGCGGCCATAACTAGGTGCCAATAGAAGAGTAAGGAATAGGGACAGTTTCTCTTTTCCTTCCCTCAGGGACCTTGGAAAATAATTAATCCTCAAGCCTTTATATTGCCATTAATTCTCTGGAGAACTGTTAGGTCTCTCCCTTTCAGCCTCTAAAGGCCCAGCCACTTCCACCCAGACTGCATATTTCAAGCACGTTCAGAATTCTTGTAACTCTACATAGCAGGATGTGCAAAACTGTCCACCCAATTGAAACAAACCTGCAAGTGCTGGGGATCTTCCCTAGGGCCCAATTCTCACCTTATAGAATGCTAGTCAAAAGTGGTCTGTGGGTGTGGGGGGGTGTGTGTGTCAGGTAAAGTTAGATGTCCCTCATCAGAAGTGCTCACAAGTTGTATAATGCTTTAAATGGGGCACCTAGTGGCCCCCCAGCACTGAGGAAAGCAGTGTTACATTCTGTGTCTTATGAAGACAGTCATTTACTCTCAGTATGATTTTTTTTTTTTCTTTTTTCTGTAATAACTTCAAAATACTTGTTTGGCAGGTAGTTCACATTTTGGATACTTTTCTGCTGAATTGTCATCTCTTCCCTGGTTTTGTGTACTTGCCTTCCCTATCTGACTCTTTAGTTTTACTGAGATGATTTTGAAAGAACGCCTCACACTCCATTCTGAATACATCCTCCAAATGATTTACAGCTCCTCTCAGTTTAGTGTCTTCTCAAAACTTAATTAATACTCTCTCTGTCCCATTAACAATGAAAATAATTAATATATAAAACCCAGGGTAGAGACTTCTGATGTCTATCCAGCATGAGAGCAAAAGACTGGTACCCAATCTCAAAATTTCTGTACCTGCCTGACAGTATTTACATGTAGAGCATATTTCCCTGGCTTGCTTACGAGAGTGTCATGTGGGACAGTATCAAAAGGCATACAGAAGTCTAAGTAGTTCATCTCTACTACTTACTTCCTTATTCATGAGGCCAGTTACCTTGCCAAAGAAGAAATTTACTTATAAAGGCAAATGTGCTGATTTTGTCTGGGATAGACTTAATTTTCTTCCTAGTAGCTAGTATGAGGCTATGTTTTAGATTTGTGCTGAAAACAGTGTTGATACTACAGGGATGTTTTAGTTACTGCTGAGCAGTGCTTACGCAGAGTCAAGGCCTTTTCTGCTTCTCACACCACCCTGCCAGCGAGTAGACTGGGAGTGCACAGGATGTTAGGAGGGGATACAACTGGGGCAGCTGACCCCAACCGACTAAAGGGATATTCCATACCATATGACATCATGCTCAGCATATAAGGGGCTGAGTGAAGAAGGAGGAAGAGGGGGACGTTCAAAGTGATGGCGTTTGTCTTCCCAAATAACACTTATGTGTGATGGATCCCTGCTTTCCTGGAGATGGCTGAACACCTGCCTGCCAATGGAAAGTAGTGAATGAATTCCTTGTCTTGCTTTGCTTGCATGCGCGTCTTTTGCTTTACCTATTAAACTGTCTTTATTTCAACCCATGAGTTTTCTCACTTTTATTCTTCTGATTCTCTCCTCCACCCCGCCAGGGGGGACTGAGCAAGTGGCTGCGTGGTGCTTAGTTGTCGACTGGGATTAAACCACAACAGCAAAGAAGGAGTAATACCCAGTAAATTCTCTCATCATCTTTATAAACTTAGAATACATGTACAGCTGGATACATATGTATCCTACCCAACAGACCCAGTTTGCTGATGTTATTTAGCATACATAAAGAGTATTCTTGATAAAATATTTATTTCTTTCTCAAGTTTCGTTTGATGTTTTGATTTCTAGAAGTATTTGTAGTAATTTCAGGAAGCCCAGTAGGCCATTTTTTTATGTTTTCAGATATTTATTCTGCTTACATGGTGTCCCATCCCACTCAGGGGGTGAGGGTGAGGTTAAATTTTAATTCTCTGCACAGTAATCCGAAGTAATGACAATTACTTTAGAGGTTCAAACCAATCATAAATTTACTTAAAACTCAGTGGAACTACAAAAGATAGAGGCTTGGCAAAGGTCATAACGATGCTCAAAATTTAGCAGAACTATGAAAGGTAAGCGTTTAGCAAAACGTGTGACAATATTACCCTAATGTGCCGAAAATTAAGTTGGAGACAAAGAGAGTGATAGAGAGGAAAAGAAAGAGAGAAAGAAAAGAGAGAGAGAGAGAGAAAAGATATCACCACCCTTGGATCCAGCAATGTTCTCTGCTCGTAGTTGCAGTCTTCAGGTGGTGGGCGCGCGCCAAAAACTTATGTTTCCACTTTTTATAACCCGATGTGCCCTCCCCATAGGCGGGGGTCTGTCATCACTGAGCAGGCGCAGTATGTGCTCAGGAATGTTCAGAAATGTTCTAGAAATGAGTCGGTGGGTTGTGGGGGTCCTGGGGGTCTCGCTGCCCCCCCCCCCCCCCCCCTTCAGGGCTGACCAAGTGAGTGGTGATCTGTCACAGGCACATGGTGCACAGGGCACAGATGGTCATTGTTTACATGCTTCAGGAATAGAGGAGTGGTCTCACAAGACGTTATCCTGCCTCCGTAGGCTCCGTTCTTGTTCAACACTCCCTGGTCATCATCAGCCCATCCCTGTCCATGTCAAGACGGGTGTTTGCGACATTCACTTGTTATCAGAGCCTCACACATGGTACTCACCAAATATTTTCTGTGGCAGCACAAATTATGTCTTATAAAATTGCATTCTCTTATCAAATGATGATATCTTAGGGTTAAAACTTACCCTGAGATGAGGAATAAATTGAAACTAGTAGTGTTTAACATAGCACACAGTGCCAAGCTCTGCACCAAATTAATACTAAATCCATCTTTGATATATACTTATGCTGTTTGGAGCACTGACCAGCTATGTTTGCTCTTAACTGAAAAACACTCTCTGCAGTTTAATATTTAATGTAACCTATGGTTCTAGAAAGCACAAAAAGAACTATTTCTTTTAATGAATAAAACAATCTGGAAATCACTTTGGGGCATAAATGGATTGTATAACAACAAGGGAATGAAAAGTCATTTCTTGATTTGTCTAGCTCCTTAGTCTTTCTATTTTAGTATAGTAAAATAAGGCCAGGGTTTGATCAATTCTTTAAATGCTTTGGAAAAAAGCTTACTGAGAAAAGCAGCTATTACATTTTATAGCTTGTTCTACTGGAAGCCAACTCAGGAGCAGGGGTGAAACATGACAGAACTGAGTTTACCACCTCTGCACAGGTCCTGGGGAGACAACAGAGATACAAACTTCAGGCAGTGCTGTTCATTATTAGATGGTTGTCCATTGTTTGGAAAGCCCACCAAAGGAAGTGGGAAGAGCAGTCTTGTAACTCTCTAAACTGTACTATCAGCCTTCAAGTCTCTAAAACTGCCAAACCCTCAAGCATGGATGGGGGCCAAAGTTGAACAAGATCAGAATTCAGAGTCATAAGGATTTCCAGCAGGTGTTTAGGTACCTCTTTCCTCTTAAATGGCAAATGTCTTGGTATCTAGACAACTCTTGACACTACATGTACAGATCATGAAGACAGTGGGGAGAACACTGTAGTAAATGGCAAAAATGAATCAACCGTTTCCTCACTAACTCAGCTCTTTATAGAAATCCAAGAAAAAGCCATTTTTGACATGGATTGTAATACCATTATTATGTGGGATGAGGAAGCAGATCACTTTTCACTCGCAGATGAGGAAACCTACTCCCTAAGACTGTTTATATTTACATGGTGTCTGTATTTTCAAACAGTTTATGGTGGAAAATTAGCTACTCCTGGGCAGTTTTTCCTCAGCTATGGAGATAAAGATGGCAGCATTAGTAAGCCACCCTAGGGAGATATGGGTTAAGATTTGGTGCATATTATATCTTCTCATAGTTGAGATCATATCATGGTTCATAGGGTTTATATATGCTGTTAAACAGCCTATGTTTCTCTCTGAGTTCGAGCTCATTGACTGTGTTGTAAAACAACCCTTTCTAGTACTACAACATGACTGTGCCTGTAAGGCCTTTGTAGCTAAGCAGGGAGGGAACGTGTCTCCCTAGGAGAAAGTCCTATTATGCAACTTAGAGGACAACATACCAGAACTGTTCAGCCTGGGCGACAGTAAAGGACAGCTTTCAGCCATGAATGACTCTATGATCACTTAAAATACCTTTCAGTGCAAAATCGAACTGTTCTGTTAAACCCAGTGCCAAAGTTGTTTCTCTTATTAGTGGATCTTCTATCTCTGCAAGGAATGACTTAAATACTTAAGCAGTATGCTCAGGACAATGAAATTACCATTGTCTCTGTTTCTGGGCAGAACCTGGCCCGAACATGCAATGAATGTCGACCTGAGAACCAGAGATCATTTGTCCTGTGATCCTAAAATAACACCCCTCTGCACTGCTACCTGCCCACTTCTCAAAGTGCCCATGTATTCCCAGGACAGTGAAGGAGACTAAACTGCCAACCTCTTACTGTTCGCGTCATACTTTTTCAAGGTTAGCCCTGGAATAAATGCTTAATAACAGAAATAGAAGAAGAAAAGAACTTTATCTAAGGCTTATATGGTTTTGTATTTTGTAGCTGAGAGGGGAAAAATGAAAGAAAGCTGCAGTGGAAAATTACATTTGAAGTCTGATATCCCTATCATGAAATAGAAAGGAATGGATGAAATTATTGGGAGGTACAAAGTTCAATTTCATATGACCTGATCTTAATGTAGTGGCAGCTACTTGTGTGAACTTCGGTATTATTTCCCCTTGCTTCCCTCCTTCAAGATTGCAATCACACTGCAGATCCTGCTCTAAGGCTCACAGGGATTACTGGTGAGATATAGAATCATAGAATCATAGAATGGTTAGGGTTGGAAGGGACCTCAAAGATCATCTAGGCCTGCTCGTAAGGCGCGGTGAAAGCTGCGCAGAGTTGGGCTGGGGAGACGTCTCAGGTAAAATGCTCTGCTAGGCGAAAGCCTGTGGAGCAGGGCCCACAGGGGAGGGGAAGCCTCCAAGGTTGGGATTTCTGGCGGCAGGAGAAATCCCTGGGATTTCTGGTGGCAGGGGAAATCCCTGAGGGAGCTCTAACACGGGTTGGGGTCCCTCTGACTAAGTGCTTGTGATAGTGCACAATCACAACCACTAAGTCCCTGGGAGATGGGTACTTTTCCGAGTAAGAAACGAATCCCACGAAAAACACCACTGGGATGCATTCTGGAGCACTGGAAAGATCTGGGAAGAATTGATCCTTTGACTCAGAAACAATTGATTGAATATTGTAATCATTGGTGGTCACTGTACACTTTAAAGAGTGGGGAAAAGTGGCCAGAAAATGGGATATTGCAATATAACACAATTTTGCAATTAATGTTATTTTGTAAGAGGGAAGGTAAATGGAATGAAATGGCATATGTAGGTTTGTTTTTCACACTGCGAAATCATCCGGAATGGCAGAGGCAATGTGAATTGGTTTCAGCTAGTTCTGTGGTAACGGCATTAAAGGAGCAGGAACCTGATAAAAATTTGGAAAAGGTTGCTCAGCTTATGATATTGGTAAACGGTGTTTTAAATGTGAGTTTGAAGAAGATGATGTTGAATTATTGGTTGAATATTGGATATTTTGTTGGAAGATACTGAAAAGAAAATGGTATTAAATACGGCCAGAAAACAAGTAGAAGGAGCTCATGCTAATGGGATTATACAAGGGACAGTGGACCAGAATTTTCCATCCACAAATCCTGAGTGGGACCCTAATCAACCGGGACCCAGAGGGATGCTGACTAGATCTCAGAAGTGGATTTTGTTTGGTGATAGACATGCAATGCCAAAAGCAATTAATCGGTCTAAACTTTATGAAGTGAGACAAGACTTAAATGAGTCCCCTTCAGCCTTTATGGAAAGACTGAAGGTGACTGCTAGAAAATACACTAATTTGGACCCAGAGGAAAAAAAAACCAAAAACAACACCAAACAAAAAAAAAACCCCACAAACAAAACCACAAACAAAAACCACCACGGAAGAAGCTATACAATTGGCCTCTATTTATGGGACAATCAGCCCTAGAAAAAAACTCCAGAAACTGGAAGGGGCTGAGTCCAGGGACTCCCCGACTCCCCCTAACCGTGGGATAGGGACCATGAAACAGAAACTATAGAATCAGTTTGAGATAATTAGTTTGTAACCAAGGTAATAGGTAATGAAGCTAACTGACCATGGCAAGGTACAATGCTGCTATGTTCCACGTACAGTCCCTACCAAACCAAACAATAGGTTCGGAGATATTAATCTTATGAAGTAAGTTGCTGTGGACAGGTGCACCTACAACAAGGATACTGCGCATGCCTGCAAGAAGAAGGTCACCCAGCCGACACGGGTGCAAGACCACTGATGACCACCAGAGACCCCTTGAGGACCACCAACTCAAATCACTGAGCATGCGTGATGGGGAGGGAAGTATGGAAATGGATTCTAAGAAATTATTATCATAGGACTGCCCTTTCTGAGAAAAACAATGAATATGTATGTTTTGATCCTACATAACCTGTGTGTTGGTGATCACCTGGCATGCACGTTGGGTGGAGCTATCCCCCGTGCATCCAGCGCTGCAATAAAGCATGCCTGCCTTTTAACACTACATTGGTGTTCCGAGGTTTATTCATGGATTTCGGTGACAAGAGCAGGAACAATGCTGCGTGCTGCTGGTTTGTTGCACGCTGCATCCGGATGGCTTTTTTTTTCCCCGGTTGGTGTATCTGGTATGGTCCATGCTCGCAGTCTGGGTGTCAAAGATGTGATTTCCAATGAAGTTCCTGGGCACCAGTTGAAGTCAGTTCTAGTTCCAAAGTCCATCCTTCATTAGTTTTGGGTGATTCTTATGGTCCTACCAGTGATAGAGTATATAGCTATTAATATCATACAATTTGGTTTATTGGCTATTTTCAAACAAAATCAAATTCCCTTGAGTACACACTGGACTTCCCCATCCTTTCTCATCACCCACCAAGTGCACCCTAGTCCCTGGGCAAAAGCAATCCCACAGATGGCCTTGCCTTTGCCTGAAGCAGGGATAACCCAAACTCTTTTACCCAACATATTTTTCATGCGCACTACAGGAACTTTATCCCCTTCTACTGGGCGTGGAAATTTTGATTGGGCAGGGCCAACTCGATTGGCAGATCCCCTAGTGTTAACTAACCAGGTGGCCTTTGCTAAATGGGTGTCCCAGTGTTTGAGGGTCCCACCACCCATTGCTCTCAGGGTAGTTTTTAGCAGTCCATTGTACCTTTCAATTTTCCCAGAGGCTGGTGCATGACAGGGGATGTGATACACCCACTCAATACCATGCTCTTTGGCCCAGGTGTCTATGAGGTTGTTCCGAAAATGAGTCCCGTTGTCTGACTCATTTATCTCTGGGGTGCCCATACCAGTATCAGTCACCCCTATAGACAAAAGGAAATACACAAGGAAATCGGTTCGCTTAGTGAGAGATGATGATGAACCGGGACCATCATGAGAACAAGAAGAAGAGCCAGAACCAGAAGTGATCACCCGATCCCCGTCCCTGAGTGAGCTGCGAGATATGCGGAAAGATTTCAGCCGCCTTCCGGGGGAGCACATTATTACCTGGCTGCTCCGCTGCTGGGATAATGGGGCCAGTAGCCTGGAACTGGAGGGCAGGGAGGCCAAGCAGCTGGGATCCTTGTCTAGGGAAGGGAGCATTGACAAGGCAATTGGGAAGAAGGCACAGGCCCTCAGCCTCTGGAGGCAACTCCTGTCAAGTGTGAGGGAAAGGTATCCTTTCAGTGAAGATGTCGTATGTCGGCCAGGCAAGTGGACCACCATGGAGAGAGGTATCCAATACCTGAGGGAATTAGCTGTGCGGGAAATGGTTTATTATGATCCGGACAATGCGCAGTTGCCCACAGACCCTGATGAAGTCCAATGTACCCGACCCATGTGGCAAAAATTTGTGCAAAGTGCACCATCATCATACGCCAACTCACTGGCAGTAATCGACTGGAAAAGTGAAGAGTGGATGAAGTGGCTGGCCGACTCTGGCAATATGAAGAGAGCCTTTCTTCCTCCCTCATCTCAGCTGTGGAGAAACTGTCCCAGGACGTCCGGCAACTCAAAGAGGATATATCTTACTCCCCACCTGCACAGACCCGTATTGCAGCTGTTAGGAGTAAGCGTTCCTCTGCTCCAGAGAGGGGATATAGAGCGTACACACCACGAGGTATCCTGTGGTTTTATCTGCGTGACCACGGAGAAGACATGAGGAAATGGGATGGGAAGGCTACCTCAACCCTGTGGGCACGAGTACATGAGCTACAAGGCAAGACAGCTGTGCAAAGGGACTCTTCCAGAAAGAATGCTGCTCCAGTTTCCACCGGGCAGCCCCCCAGATCAAGTGAAAGGCCCGATCGTACTTATGATCCTCTTGAAGGGACTTCTAAGTCCTTTTTGCAAGAGGTGAATAGTGACTATGATGAGCAGGATTAGAGGGGCCCTGCCTCCAGCCAGGTGGAGGAAAGGGACAATAGGGTTTATTGGACTGTGTGGATCTGATGGCCTGGCACATCGGACCCACAAGAGTACAAAGCCCTGGTGGACGCTGGTGCACAGTGTACTTTACTGCCATCAAACTATGAAGGGGTGGAACCGATATCTATTTCTGGTGTGACGGGGGGATCCCAACAGTTGACTCTGCTGGAGGCTGAAGGAAGTCTAATTGGGAATGAGTGGCAAAAGCACCCCATTGTGACTGGGCCAGAGGCTCTGTGCATCCTGGGCATAGATTACCTCCAGAGAGGGTATTTCAAGGACCCAAAAGGCTACTAGTGGGCTTTTGGAATAGCTGCCTTGGAAACAGAGGAAAATGAACCATTGTCTAGTTTGCCCGGTCCCTCGGAGGACCCTTCCGTTGTGGGGTTGCTGAGGGTTGAAGAGCAACAGGTGCCGATTGCTACCAGAATGGCGCACCGGCGGCAATACCGCACCAACAGAGACTCCCTGGTTCCCATCCACAAGCTAATTCATCAACTGGAGGGTCAGGGAGTGATCAGCAGAACCCGCTCACCCTTTAACAGTCCCATATGGCCAGTGCGGAAGTCCAATGGAGAGTGGAGGCTGATGGTAGACTATCGCGGCCTGAATGAAGTCACACCACCCATGAGTGCTGCTGTGCCAGACATGCTGGAACTTCAATATGAACTGGAGTCAAAGGCAGACAAGTGGTATGCCACAACTGATATAGCTAATGCATTTTTCTCGATCCCCTTTGGCAGCAGAGTGCAGGCCACAGTTTGCCTTCACTTGGAGGGGCGTCCAGTACACCTGGAACCGACTGCCCCAGGGGTGGAAACACAGCCCCACCCTTTGCCATGGACTGATCCAGACTGCACTGGAAAAGGGTGAAGCCCCAGAGCACCTGCAATACATTGATGACATCATTGTATGGGGCAACTCAGCAGAGGAAGTTTCTGAGAAAGGAAAGAAAATAATCCAAATCCTGCTGCAGGCTGGCTTCACCATAAAACGAAGTAAGGTAAAGGGGCCTGCGCAGGAAATCCAGTTTTTAGGAATAAGGTGGCATGATGGGCGGCGTCAGATCCCAATGGATATTATCAACCAAATAGCAGCCATGTCCCCACCAACCAACAAAAAGGAGACACAGGCCTTCTTAGGTGTTGTGGGTTTCTGGAGAATGCATGTTCCGAATTACAGTCTGATGGTAAGCCCTCTCTGCCATGTAACCCGGAAGAAGAATGATTTCAAATGGGGCCCTGAGCAACGACAAGCTTTTGAACAAATTAAACAAGAAACAGTTCATGCCATAGCTCTTGGGCCAGTCAGGGCAGGACCAGATGTGAAAAATGTGCTGTACCCTGCAGCCGGGGAGAATGGCCCTACCTGGAGTCTCTGGCAGAAAGCACCAGGGGAGACTCGAGGTCGACCCCTGGGGTTTTGGAGTCGGGGATACAGAGGATCTGAGGCCCGCTACACTCCAACGGAAAAGGAGATATTGGCAGCCTATGAAGGGGTTCGAGCTGCTTCAGAGGTGATTGGCACTGAAGCACAGCTCTTCTTGGCACCCCGACTGCCAGTGCTGGGCTGGATGTTCAAAGAAAGGGCTCCTTCTACACATCATGCAACCGATGCTACATGGAGTAAGTGGGTTGTACTGATTACACAGCGGGCTCGAATAGGAAGCCCCAGTCGTCCAGGAATTCTGGAAGTGATCACAGACTGGCCAGAAGGGAAAGATTTCGGAATGTCGCCAAAGGAGGAGGTGACATGTGCTGAAAGGGGCCCCACCGTATAATAAACTAACAGAAGACGAGAAACCATATGCCCTCTTCACTGATGGGTCCTGTCGCATCGTGGGAAAGCATCGGAGGTGGAAGGCCGCTGTATGGAGTTTTACACGGCAAGTTGCAGAAGCTGCTGAAGGAGAAGGTGAATCGAGCCAGTTTGCAGAGGTGAAAGCCATCCAGCTGGCTTTAGATATTGCTGAAAGAGAAAAGTGGCCAACACTGTCCCTCTATACTGATTCATGGATGGTGGGCAATGCCCTGTGGGGGTGGTTACAGCAGTGGAAGCGGAGCAACTGGCAACGCAGAGGCAAACCCATCTGGGCTGCCCCATTGTGGCAAGATATTGCTGCCTGGCTAGAGAAGCTAGTTGTAAAGGTATGTCATGTAGATGCCCATGTACCCAGGAGTCGGGCCACTGAGGAACATCAGAACAACCAGCAGGTGGATCAGGCTGCCAAGATTGAAGTGGCTCAGGTGGATTTGGACTGGCAGCGTAAGGGTGAATTGTTCGTAGCTCGGTGGGCCCATGACACCTCAGGCCATGAAGGAAGAGATGCGACATAGAGATGGGCCCGTGATCGAGGGGTGGACTTGAGCATGGACGCCATCTCACAGGTCATCCATCAATGTGAAACATGCGCTGTAATCAAGCAAGCCAAGCGGGTAAAGCCTCTGTGGTATGGAGGACGATGGCTGAAATATAAATATGGGGAAGCATGGCAAATCGACTACATCACACTCCCACAAAGCCGCCAAGGCAAGCGTTATGTTCTTACAATGGTGGAAGCAACCACTGGATGGCTGGAAACATATCCTGTGCCCCATGCCACTGCCCGGAACACTATTCTGGGTCTTGAAAAGCAAGTCCTGTGGCGACATGGCACCCCAGGGAGAATTGAGTCAGACAACGGGACTCATTTTCGGAACAACCTCATAGACACTTGGGCCAAAGAGCATGGTATTGAGTGGGTGTATCACATCCCCTGTCATGCACCAGCCTCTGGGAAAACTGAAAGGTACAATGGACTGCTAAAAACTACCCTGAGAGCAATGGGTGGTGGGACCCTCAAACACTGGGACACCCATTTAGCAAAGGCCACCTGGTTAGTTAACACTAGGGGATCTGCCAATCGAGTTGGCCCTGCCCAATCAAAATTTCCACACCCAGTAGAAGGGGATAAAGTTCCTGTAGTGCGCATGAAAAATATGTTGGGTAAAAGAGTTTGGGTTATCCCTGCTTCAGGCAAAGGCAAGGCCATCTGTGGGATTGCTTTTGCCCAGGGACCAAGGTGCATGTGGTGGGTGATGAGAAAGGATGGGGAAGTCCGGTGTGTACCCCAAGGGGATTTGATTTTGGTTGAAAATAGCCAATAAATTAAACTGTATGATGTGAAGAGCTATATACTGTATCAATGGTATGACCATAAGAATCACCTAAAACTAATGAAGGATGGACTTTGAAACTGAATAAAGTGCCATGATGATGGAACTAGAACTGACTTCAACTGGTGCCCAGGAACTTCATTAAAAATCTTTGACATCCAGACTGTGATCATGGACCACACCAGATACACCGGCCGTGAAAACTCTGGATGTAGCATGCAACAATCCAGTAGCACGCACCATTGCTCCTGCTCTGAGAGACTGTAATGGCAGATGGAACCCAAAAGCCATGGACTAAATGAACTTGACAGGCATTTTAGAGCAATAGCCCGTAGAGTTAAGGGAATGAGATCTGTGAAATAATCTGGGCATGACGTAGATGGTATGGAATAAGGGGTGGATAATGTCCTGGTTCTGGCAAGGATAGAGTTAATTTCACAAAGAGCCAGGACAGGTGAGCCAAGCTGGCCGGGGGCTATTCCATACCATGTGATGTCATGCTCACCATAAAAGGGGGCTAGTCAGACAGGGCTGGGTTCGGTGTGGCTCTGGGACAGGCTGAGCGTCCGGTCGGTGGGTTGGTCGTCGGATCGGTAAATTGTTCTCTGTTATCACCCATTGTGAATATCTGTTATCAGTACTGTTCTTGGTTGTTTTCCCTCTCCCTTGCTGTCCCAGTAAACTGCCCTTATCCCAACCCTCGAGGTTTTGCCGTCGTTTTTCCGTTCTCCTCCCCAGCCCGCCGGGGGAGGGGTGAGTGAGTGGTGCGTGGCACCCAGCTACCGGCTGGGGCTAAACCACGTCAATGGTGCTGTCTACTATCAAGCAGTGTTGGATAGATTGTGGCCTGGGCCCAGCACAGCGCAGGAAGTTGTGTCTCCTTAGAATCCCCACAGCATTTTCCTTTCGAATATTCTACCACTTTATCAGGGTCTTGCAGTTGTTCGGGAGTGAAGCTCCAAACCATTGGGGGTGAAAAGGTCTCTAGATACCCGCCCATACTCTCCCACATGCCATGCCAGCCCTGACCACTCAGCCTTGGGGAAGATCCCTGGGTGGTATTCTTGAAACAATTTTTGCTAACCCTGAATAGGACTTGGAAAACATGCAGGAGACCTAGCAATAGGAATATACTGGCCTGAACATTCCAAGGGTATTCAAAATTCTCAAAAATTGTTGTACCCAACCAAAAGGGAAAAGGGGAGGTGAAAGAGTGGGAGAAGGTATCCCCCCCTGTCTTCCCCATAGATTGGGTGCAATTATTAATCAATTCTGAAAGATATTGACCGAGGTATGGGCCTGACAGAAATGCTACATACAAGTACCAGCTCAGACTGATGACCGTCGATGATATCTTATCATAAGTCATTATCACACAGTACAACAATATGAGAACAGGAACCCCTCTCCCAGAGGTGATAAACAGCGCCACAGGCATTACATAGAGTAAACATGGGTTTACAAACCAGAGCCATGTGACCAAACAGAAGATCATTATGACCAGCGACTGTTTCAATAACATCATAAATGCTTATAACAACTTTGTTTTAACACACTTGGGTCAGACTTGTCATTATCACAACCTCTTGTGCCCCACGTTGGGCGCCAAAAAGGACTGACTTGGTTTAGGCCCAGCTGGCAGCTGAGCACCATGCGCCGCTCACTCACCCCTCCCCCGGCGGGCTGGGGAGGAGAACGGAAAAACAATGGCAAAGCCTGGAGGGTTGGGATAAGGGCAGTTTACTGCGACAGCAAGGGAGAGGGAAAACAATCAACAACAGTACTGATAACAGATATTCACAATGGGTGATAACACAGAACAATTTACCGAGCCAAGGACTGACTGGATGCTCAGCAAGTCCAGAAACCAGGAAACCGAGCTGCCTCCTCCCCTGCCTGACTAGCCCCCCTTTTATGGTGAGCATGATGTCACATGGTATGGAATAGCCCCCTGGCCAGCTTGGCTTACCTGTCCTGGCTCCTTGTGAAATTAACTCTATCCTTGCCAGAACCAGGACATCAAGGCAAAAGTCAAGGCAACAAAAGGAAAGGGAAGACAAAGTGAGACAAAGCAAGACAAGGGAAGGCAAAGCAAGGGAAGGAAAGAAAAGTCAGTCAAAGGCAAGACTGTCCACATCAAGGCAGTCTACATTAGGGCATGTCAAGGCAAGTGAAGGTAAGTCAAGGAAAGTCAAGGCAAGTAAGGTCAAGGCAGGTCAAGGCACGTCAAGCCGATGGAAGTCAATGGAGGTCAACAGAGAACAATGGATATTAAAGGAAGGGAAGGTAAGGGAAGGGAAGGTAAGGGAAGGGAAGGGAAGGGAAGGGAAGGCAAGGCAAGGCAAGGCAAGGCAAGGCAGTGGAAAGCAAGGGAAGGCAAGGCAAGGCAGTGGAAAGCAAGAGAAGACAAGAGAAGACAAGGGAAGGCAAGGCAAGGCAAGGCAAGAGAAGGCAAGGCAAGGAAATGCAAGGTAAGGCAAAGCAAGACAATGAAGGCCTAAGCAATGCAGTCCAAAGCAAGGCAAGGTAAGTCAAGTCAAGATAAGTGAAGGCATGTCAAGGTAAGTCAAGTCAAGCCAGGTCAAGCCAAATCAAGACAAGGCAAGGAAAGAAAAGTCAAGACAAGGCAATTCAAGTCAAGTAAAGTGAAATTCCTACAAGGCGAGGCGAGGTGAGGCAAGATGAGACAAGGTAAGGTAAGGCAAGGTGAGACAAGGCAAGGTAAGGCAAGGCAAGACCATGTAGTCCCATGTAATAACGTCCAAGTGAACACAAGTCAAGGAAGGTCAAGTCAAGACAAGTCAAGACAAGTCAAGGGAAATCCAGGTAATTCAAGATAAGTCAAGGCAAGGCAAGGCAAAGCAAGGCAAAGCAAGGAAAGGCAGACAAGGCTAGAAAAGGCGTGGCATGGAGGGGCAAGACAAGGCAAGGAGAGGCAAGGCAGAAGAATGAACTACAAGTCAAGTCTATTCAAGTCAAGTCAAGTCTAATACAAATAAGGCAAGGCAAGGTAAGGCAAAGCAAGGCAAAGCAAGGCAAGGCAGGGTAGGCAAGGTAAGGCAAGGCAATACAAGGCAACGGAACTCAAATAAATATAAGGCAAGGCAAGGAAAGGCAAGGCAATTTTTTTTTCCACAGACTGTTTCTCTTTTACCCAGTGTGCGCTGCTTAGAGAATGAGAGAATGAGCACTCCATTCTTGGTTGTGTTAAAATTGGGCTTTTTGGTTCAATTAGGTTTGATAGCAGAACTCTCTGAAATGCACTAAGAGATGTGCCTTTATGTTACTGGTGTTAAAGTCACAGCCATTGAGGAAGAGGAAGGAATTCCTCATGGAGGGGCAAGACAAGGCAAGGAATTCCATGAAAGGAATTTTAAAGTAGTTTTGTCCCCTGAGAATTCAATACCTCATCTAAATATTTTCCTTTTCTAAATATATTAGATTATTTTGTCTCCACTGGAAAATGATATGTCATTGTGCAGTTGGACTGAGATACTAGGTCTATAGTGCCCTGGCTTTTATATCTGGGGAGCGCTTAAGAAAAGTTACAGATCTCTCAGCATAAGATTCCCAAATACAGCGTAGGCTCTGGACTAGATGCCACTCTAGTACAGAGTCCACATTGGCATGCAGGGAAACACAGCTTCAAATCTCCCGGGTAGCTGAGTTCCTCTGGCTGGTGCCCATGGAGATACAAGAGAGAAATTCATAGTAAGCCTTTTCTTGTTCCTGGGCTGCACTGTAAAAGTCTACCATCAAGACTAATTTTCAATTAAAAACTGTTCAAATGTATTTCACAACATATTATAGCTTTCTGTAGAAAATGCAGAAGATTCTGTTTCTCATCAAGAAATCAAATGACCATAAATATTATCTGCATTTTTATAATAAAAAAGTGGGGGATGTAAATGCTGAAGTGGCACTGGGAGTTACTATATATCTGTCTTATGCACAGTTGTCCTTGCAGGCCACACTCACCCATGATGGATCTCATCATGAGATACAGAGTTGAGAGGAAGAGAGATTAGATGGGAGGCAAAATCTAACCCTTGGGACCAAAGCTCCTGTAAAGCGTCTTGTAGTATTTCAGAAGAGAGCTATATGGAAATTAGCTGAAACAATGTTTTCTTTTCTCAGTCTTATGATGGTGTTGAGGGGGTGCTTAGCAATGAGAGGGGCTGGGAACAAGGTCTGCTGTGTGTTTCAACCAACCTGCTGTCACAGAGAGGACCTCTGAAATACCCAAGTCATTGACAACAGCCAGAACTGATATGGTCAGTGAAGGGGTAACATCACTCGATAAAAATTAAAGCCTTCTGTCACTGTCACAATTGCCAAGGTCATTGAAATGGGCCTTGCTCTATTTAATCCTTATAGGTTTCCCCACTCCTCAATTCTGAATTGCCATTTTTGCCTTTTCCACTAAAGCTAAAGGCATTTTAAACCTTACGCTTCGCACAGTGAGTTATGAGTCATTTTAAATTGGGGTGTATTGAGGGATAGTTTACCTCTGGCTTTCACAGATCTGATCTGAGATTTGTTCCTTAAGCTGCAGCAGAGTGAGAAATTTGTAACTTGAAAGGATTGAGTTATATTTATATTCTGACATAGCCTCAACTGTAATAGACTGAGAAATGTTTTATCGCTAGCACTTGCAGTTTGCTCTAAGATTTGCACCTTTTAAAGGCGACTGAAATTGATCTGTACTTGTAGCTTTTCTCTGATAAATGGCTTGAGCTTCTGAGATCTTAGATGAGTGCCACAGTGAGAAAATGCTAAAAATTAACAATATGTAACTCTGTGGAACAAATAAGATGCTGACCTCTTTTTATTCAGTATGCACCTATCTTTCTAACAGTCATCTGGAAAGGCAAATGAGGAAAAAAACCTTAATTTAAGGGACAGTGACACCCTTTATTCTGCCATCTCAGTAAAGGCAGAGGATGGAGATTCATGCAGCAGCAAAGATGCAAGGGTTATTGATGTGTTAGAAACCATGGAAGGGCCTGAAAATGATCATGTAGGAGTTAGGACTTCTCCAAATAAAGGTGGTGGGATCAATAATCCAACTGAAGTGCATCTACATCAATGCACACAGCATGGGAAACAAACAGGAGGAGCTGGAAGCCATTGTGCAGCTGGAAGTCTATGATATAGTGGCAGTCACAGAAACATGGTGGGACAACTCGCACTACTGGAGTGCTGCAATGGATGGCTCCAAACCCTTCAGAAGGGATAGGCAAGGAGGGAGAGGTGGTGGAATAGTCCTGTGTGCTAAGAAGTGTTTTGATTGTTTAGAACTTGATCATCATGATGATAGGGTTGAGTGTTTATGGGTAAGAATCAGGGGGAAGGCCAATAAGGCAGATATCCCAATGGGGTGATACCACCCAAACAGAATGAAGAGGTAGTCTAAATATTCTATAAGCAGCTGGGAGAAATCTCACAGCTGGGAGACATCTCATGATCACTAGCCTTTGTTCTCGTGGGGGATTTCAACTTACTAGACGTCTGCTGAAAATACAATACAGCAGAGAGGAAGCAGTATAGGAGGTTCCTGGAGTGGGTGGAAGATATCTTCCTGACACAGCTGGTGAGTAAGTGTCGTGGTTTAGGCCCAGCCGGTAGCTGGGTGCCACGCGGCCGCTCACTCACCCCTCCCCCAGCGGGATGGGAGAGGAGAAGTATAACAAAAGGCTTGGGTCGAGATAAGGACAGGGAGAGATCACTCACTAATTACTGTCACGAGCAAAACAGGCTGAATGTAGAGAGGAGATTCATCTAATTTATTACTAGGCAAAACAGAGTAGAGCAATGAGAAAATACAATCAAGTCTTAAAACACCTCCCCCCACCCCTCCCATCTTCCCGGGCTCAACTTCAGTCCCGGCTTCAACCTCCTCCCCCCTCAGCGGCACAAGGGGGCAGGGAATGGGGGTTGCAGTCAGTTCAGCACACATTGTCTCTGCCGCTTCTTTGTCCTCAGGGGGAGGACTCCTCTCAACATTCCCCTGCTCCAACATGGAGTCTCTCCCACGGGCTACAGTCCTTCACGAACTGCTCCAGCATAGTCTCTCCCACAAGGTGCAGACCTTCAGGAGCAGACTGCTCCAGCGTGGGGTCTCTCCCACAGGGTGCAGACCTTCAGGAGCAAACTGCTCCAGCGTGGGGTCCCTCCCACAGGGTCACAAGTCCTGCCAGCAAACCTGCCCTGGCGTGGGCTCCCCTCTTCACGGGTCTACCGGTCCGGCCCGGACTTGCTCCAGCATGGGCTTCCCACGGGCCACAGCCTCCTTCAGGTGCCTCCACCTGCTCCAGTGTGGGGTCCTCCACGGGCTGCAGGTAGAATCTCTACACCCCCTCATCCTTCCTCCAGGGGCTGCAGGGGACAGCCTGCTTCACCATGGTCCTCACCACGGGCTGCAGGGGGGGTCTCTGCTCTGGTGCCTGGAGCACCTCCTCCCCCTCCTTCCTCACTGACCTTGGTGTCTGCAGAGTTTCTCACATCTTCTCACTCCTCTCTCCGGCTGCAAAAGCTTTTTGTTAACTCTTTTGTTTTCCTTCTTAAATATGTTATCACAGAGGCGCTGATTGTCTTGGCCTTGGCCAGCGGCGGGCCCGTCTTAGAGCCGGCTGGCATTGGCTCTATCAGACACAGGGGGAGCTTCTAGCAGCTTCTCACAGAAGCCACCCCTGTAGCCCCCCCGCTACCAAAACCTTGCCACACAAAACCCAACACAGTAAGCTGGTGAGTAAGCCAACTAGTGAAGGTGCCCCACTGGACCTGTTGTTTGTGAACAGAGAAGAACTTCTGGGTGATGACTTTTTAGAGATCATCATGGCTACAAGAAGATCTTCTGTGACCTAAAAATGAGCAAGTAATTGGACAGAGTGCAAAAATAAGGCTGCACACCAGATGACTATAAGAGGAATGTAAGTATGAAGGGATCACAACAGAACACTTGCACAGAATAGAGTCTCTATTAGCAAGGGAGACTAAAGGAAAGAGGAAAAGGTTATACACACATAGTAGTAATGAGAGAAAAGCAAGCTCAAACATGGGACAAGACGACTTCTAAGGTTTTCAAGAACTGGTTTCTGAGCATCAGTGATGCACTGAGAATACTTCATTTTTGCCTCAGAAGAGCATTGAACATGGAAGGTCCTTGCAACTTTCCTTATAGCTCACCTTTCTCTGATCTATGTGACAAGGGAAATCAGGATTTTTTTGCTCTTGAATCACAAAGCACCAGTAATTATACCACAATCCTTTATAAAAATGAAGTCTTTAATTATTTTTAAAATTATTTATTTCATTCTGAAGCTAGCACTCCTTGACTGAATAGCAAATTTCTGAAAGCATAAGTCAGTATACTCAGTTAAAAACCCATATTTTTGAGGGAGGGCAGGACTCATAGTTTTGAACAGAAAATAGTGATTGTCAGATGTGACTGTGAATTAATGCCTGTTACTGACTGTCAGCAGTCGTGTGACAACTAGCTGCCATTCACCCATTTCCAAATGTGCTTCATAGAATCATAGAATGGTTTGAGTTGGAAGGGACCTCAAAGATCAATCTAGTTCCAACCCCCCTGCTGCAGGCAGGGACACCCTCCACTAGACCACGTTGCCCAAAGCCTCATCCAACCTGGCCTTAAACACTTCCAGGGAGGGGACATCCACAATCTATCTGGGCAACCTGTTCCAGTGCCCCACCACTCTGACAGTAAAGAATTTCTTCCTAACATCTAATCTAAATCCACCCTCCTTCAGCTTAAACCCATTACCCCTTGTCCTGTCACTACACTCCCTGATAAACAGTCCCTCGCCATCTTTCCTGTAGGCCCTTTTAGGTACTGGAAGGCCGCAATTAGGTCTCCCTGGAGCCTTCTCTTCTCCAGGCTGAACAATCCCAACTCTCTCCGCTTGTCCTCACAGGAGAGGTGCTCCATCCCTCCAATCAGCTTCGTGGCCCTCCTCTGGACTCGCTCCAACAGCTCCATGTCTTTCTCGTAGTGGGGCCCCCAGAGCTGGATGCAGTACTCCAGGTGGGGTCTCACAAGAGTGGAGTAGAGGGGCAGAATCACCTCCCTCGACCTGCTGGTCACACTTCTTTTGATGCAGCCCAGGACACGGTTGGCTTTCTGGGCTACAAGTGCACACTGCCAGCTCATGTAGAGCTTCTCATCAATCAACACCCCCAAGTTCTTCTCCTCGGTGCAGCTCTCGATCCATTCTCCTCCCAACCTGTAGTTGTGCTTGGGATTGCACCGACCCACTTGCAGGACTTTGCACTTGGCCTTGTTGAACTTCATGAGGTTCACACAGGCCCACCTCTCAAGCCAGTCAAGGTCCCTCTGGATGGCATCCCTTCCCTCCAGCATGTCAACCGCACCGCACAGCTTGGTGTCATCGACAAACTTGCTGAGGGTGCACTCGATGAACATGAAGTCTTGACGGTGCCCAGCTTGAATTCACAGTGGGAGAAACTGTATGCTCCAAACCTTGAGTTCATCCTGCTGAGATCACTGGGTTATTTAATTCTGATTCTGCACACGTTGCTGCAGTATTTAATCTTTTCCGTGGCATCCTCTAAGCAGTAACTTTTCTCAGTTAGGGTAAGGAAAACAAAGAGCCAATCCTTGCCTTTCATGTGTTTTACCTGTTTTCAGTCATCTGGACCATACTAAATTATGTCTGTATTACCCCTCCTCTCTGTGCCCATTTTCGTTCTTGTCCTGGTTCTGGCAAGGATAGAGTTAATTTCACAAAGAGCCAGGACAGGTGAGCCAAGCTGGCCAGGGGCTATTCCATACCATGTGATGTCATGCTCACCATAAAAGGGGGCTAGTCGGGCAGGGGCGGGTTCGGCGTGGCTCCGGGACGGGTTGAGTGTCCGGTCGGTCAGTCAGTCATCGGATCGGTAAATTGTTCTTTGTTATCACCCATTGTGAATATCTGTTATCAGTACTGTTGTTGATTGTTTCCCTCTCCCTTGCTGTCGCAGTAAACTGCCCTTATCCCAATCCTTGAGGCTTTGCCGTTGTTTTTCCGTTCTCCTCCCCAGCCCGCCGGGGGGAGGGGTGAGTGAGCGGCGCATGGTGCTCAGCTGCCAGCTGGGGCTGAACCATGTCAGTCCTTTTTGACACCCAATGTGGGGCTCGAAGGGTTGTGATAATGACAAGTCTGACCCAAGTGTGTTAAAACAAAGTTATTATAAGAATTTATGATGTTATTGAAACAGTCGCTGGTCATAATGATCTTCTGTTTGGTCACATGGCTCTGGTTTGTAAACCCATGTTTACTCTATGTAATGCCTGTGGCGCTGTTTATCACCTCTGGGAGAGGGGTTCCTGTTCTCATATTGTTGTATTGTGTGATAATGACTTATGATAAGATAACATTGACAGTCATGAGTCTGAGCTGGTACTTGTATGTAGCATTTCTGTCAGGCCCGTACCTCGGTCAATATCTTTCAGAATTGATTAATAATTGCACCCAATCTATGGGGAAGACAGGGGGGGATACCTTCTCCCACTCTTTCACCTCCCCTTTTCACTTTTGGTTAGGTACAACAATTTTTGAGAATTTTGAATACCCTTGGAATGTTCAGGCCAGTATATTCCTATTGCTAGGTCTCCTGCATGTTTTCCAAGTCCTGTTCAGGGTTAGCAAAAATTGTTTCAAGAATACCACCCAGGGATCTTCCCAAGGCTGAGTGGTCAGGGCTGGCATGGCATGTGGGAGAGTATGGGCGGGTATCTAGAGACCTTTTCACCCCCAATGGTTTGGAGCTTCACTCCTGAACAGCTGCAAGACCCTGATAAAGTGGTAGAATATTCGAAAGGAAAATGCTGTGGGGATTCTAAGGAGACACAACTTCCTGCGCTGTGCTGGGCCCTGGCCACAATCTATCCAACACTGCTTGAGAGTAGACAGCACCACCCAGAGGGAGAGAGCGGACCCACAGGCCCTGCAGCTGCCCAAGCCCCCGCAACAGGCCCTGCAGCTGCCCAAGCCCCTGCAACAGGCACTATAACCGAGCCAAAAGATCAACCCATACCAGTATCAGTCACCCCTATACACAAAAAGAAATACACAAGGAAATCAGTTCGCTTAGTGAAAGATGACGATGAACCGAAACCATCACGAGAACAAGAAGAAGAGGCAGAACCAGAAGTGATCACCTGATCCCTGTCCCTGAGTGAGCTGCGAGATATGTGGAAAGATTTCAGGCGCCTTCCAGGGGAGCACATTATTACCTGGCTGCTCCGCTGCTGGGATAACGGGGCCAGTAGCCTGGAACTGGAGGGCAGGGAGGCCAAGCAGCTGGGATCCTTGTCTAGGGAAGGGGGCATTGACAAGGCAATTGGGAAGAAGGCACAGGCCCTCAGCCTCTGGAGGCAACTCCTGTCAAGTGTGAGGGAAAGGTATCCTTTCAGTGAAGATGTCGTATGTCGGCCAGGCAAGTGGACCACCATGGAGAGAGGTATCCAATACCTGAGGGAATTAGCTGTGCGGGAAATGGTTTATTATGATCCGGACAATGCGCAGTTGCCCACAGACCCTGATGAAGTCCAATGTACCCGACCCATGTGGCAAAAATTTGTGCAAAGTGCACCATCATCATACGCCAACTCACTGGCAGTAATCGACTGGAAAAGTGAAGAGTGGATGAAGTGGCTGGCCGACTCTGGCAATATGAAGAGAGCCTTTCTTCCTCCCTCATCTCGGCTGTGGAGAAACTGTCCCAGGACGTCCGGCAACTCAAAGAGGATATTTCTTACTCCCCACCTGCACAGACCCGTATTGCAGCTGTTAGGAGTAAGCGTTCCTCTGCTCCAGAGAGGGGATATAGAGCATACACACCACGAGGTATCCTGTGGTTTTATCTGCGTGACCACGGAGAAGACATGAGGAAATGGGATGGGAAGGCTACCTCAACCCTGTGGGCACGAGTACATGAGCTACAAGGCAAGACAGCTGTGCAAAGGGACTCTTCCAGAAAGAATGCTGCTCCAGTTTCCACCGGGCAGCCCCCCAGATCAAGTGAAAGGCCCGATCGTACTTATGATCCTCTTGAAGGGACTTCTAAGTCCTTTTTGTAAAAGATGAGTAGTGACTATGATGAGCAGGATTAGAGGGGCCCTGCCTCCAGCCAGGTGGAGGAAAGGGACAATAGGGTTTATTGGACTGTGTGGATCCGATGGCCTGGCACATCGGACCCACAAGAGGACAAAGCCCTAGTGGACACTGGTGCACAGTGTACCTTACTGCCATCAAACTATGAAGGGGTGGAACCGATATCTATTTCTGGTGTGACGGGGGGATCCCAACAGTTGACTCTGCTGCAGGCTGAAGGAAGTCTAACTGGGAATGAGTGGCAAAAGCACCCCATTGTGACTGGGCCAGAGGCTCCGTGCATCCTGGGCATAGATTACCTCCAGAGAGGGTATTTCAAAGATCCAAAAGGCTACCGGTGGGCTTTTGGAATAGCTGCCTTGGAAACAGAGGAAAATGAACCATTGTCTAGTTTGCCCGGTCCCTCGGAGGACCCTTCTGTTGTAGGGTTGCTGAGGGTTGAAGAGCAACAGGTGCCGATTGCTATCAGAATGGCGCACCGGCAGCAATACTGCACCAACAGAGACTCCCTGGTTCCCATCCACAAGCTAATTCATCAACTGGACGGTCAGGGAGTGATCAGCAGAACCCGCTCATCTTTTAACAGTCCCATATGGCCAGTGCGGAAGTCCAATGGAGAGTGGAGGCTGACGGTAGACTATCGCGGCCTGAATGAAGTCACACCACCCATGAGTGCTGCTGTGCCAGACATGCTGGAACTTCAATATGAACTGGAGTCAAAGGCAGCCAAATGGTATGCCACAACTGATATAGCTAATGCATTTTTCTCGATCCCCTTTGGCAGCAGAGTGCAGGCCACAGTTTGCCTTCACTTGGAGGGGCGTCCAGTACACCTGGAACCAACTGCCCCAGGGGTGGAAACACAGCCCCACCCTTTGCCATGGACTGATCCAGACTGCACTGGAACAGGGTGAAGCCCCAGAGCACCTGCAATACATTGATGACATCATTGTATGGGGCAACTCAGCAGAGGAAGTTTTTGAGAAAGGGAAGAAAATAATCCAAATCCTGCTGCAGGCTGGCTTCACCATAAAACGATGTAAGGTAAAGGGGCCTGCGCAGGAAATCCAATTTTTAGGAATAAAGTGGCATGATGGGCGGCGTCAGATCCCAATGGATATTATCAACCAAATAGCAGCCATGTCTCCGCCAACCAACAAAAAGGAGACACAGGCCTTCTTAGGTGTTGTGGGTTTCTGGAGAATGCACATTCCGAATTACAGTCTAATAGTAAGCCCTCTCTGCCATGTAACCCGGAAGAAGAATGATTTCAAATGGGGCCCTGAGCAATGACAAGATTTTGAACAAATTAAACAAGAAATAGTTCGTGCCATAGCTCTTGGGCCAGTCAGGGCAGGACCAGATGTAAAAAATGTGCTGTACCCTGCAGCCGGGGAGAATGGCCCTACCTGGAGTCTCTGGCAGAAAGCACCAGGGGAGACTCGAGGTCGACCCCTGGGGTTTTGGAGTCGGGGATACAGAGGATCCGAGGCCCGCTACACTCCAACGGAAAAGGAGATATTGGCAGCCTATGAAGGGGTTCGAGCTGCTTCAGAGGTGATTGGCACTGAAGCACAGGTCCTCCTGTCACCCCGACTGCCAGTGCTGGGCTGGATGTTCAAAGAGAGGGCTCCTTCCACACATCATGCAACCGATGCTACATGGAGTAAGTGGGTTGCACTGATTACACAGCGGGCTCGAATAGGAAGCCCCAATCGTCCAGGAATTCTGGAAGTGATCACAGACTGGCCAGAAGGGAAAGATTTCAGAATGTCGCCAAAGGAGGAGGTGACATGTGCTGAAAGGGGCCCCACCGTATAATAAACTAACAGAAGATGAGAAACCATATGCCCTCTTCACTGATGGGTCCTGTCGCATCGTGGGAAAGCATCGGAGGTGGAAGGCCGGTGTATGGAGTCCTACACGACGAGTTGCAGAAGCTGCTGAAGGAGAAGGTGAATCGAGCCAGTTTGCAGAGGTGAAAGCCATCCAGCTGGCTTTAGATATTGCTGAAAGAGAAAAGTGGCCAACACTGTCCCTCTATACTGATTCATGGATGGTGGGCAATGCCCTGTGGGGGTGGTTACAGCAGTGGAAGCGAAACAACTGGCAACGCAGAGGCAAACCCATCTGGGCTGCTGGAGCAGGTGGAGGCACCTGAAGGAGGCTGTGTCCCGTGGGAAGCCCGCGCTGGAGCAAGTTCCTGGCAGGACCTGTGGAACTGTGGAGAGAGGAGCCCATGCCGGAGCAGGTTTGCTGGCAGGACTTGTGACCCTGTGGGGGACCCACGCTGGAGCAGTCTGTTCCTGAATGTCTGCACCCCGTTGGAGAGACTCACGTTGGAGAAGTTTGTGAAGGACTGTCTCCCGTGAGAGGGACTCCATGTTGGAGCAGGGGAATGATGAGATGAGTCCTCCCCCTGAGGATGAAGAAGTGGCAGAAACAACATGTGATGAACTGACCGTAACCCCCATTCCCCGTTCCCCCTGTACCACTGGGGGCGGGGGCAGAGGTTGAAGCCGGGAGTGAAGTTGAGCCCGGGAAGATGGGAGGGGTGGAGGGAGGTGGTTTAAGAGTTGATTTTATTCCTCATTCCTCTACTCTGTTTTGCTTGGTAATGAATTAGATGAGTTTCCTCTCTCAGTTCAGTCTGTTTTGCTTGTGACAATAATTAGTGAGTGATCTCTCCCTGTCCTTATCTCGACCCACAAGCTTTTCGTTTTACTTTTTCTCCCCTGTCTAGTGAATAAGGGGAGTGCTAGAGCTGCTCTGGTGGGCACCTGGTCCCCAGCCAGGGTCAACCCATCACAGTCATTAAATGGAATGGCATATAAAAGTGCTATGCTATACAACAAGGCTGGTAATTAGTTGGCTAAACTTTGATACCAAAGTGGTGCTATCAAGGAATGCCTGAGTTCTTAAGATAATTCCTCTCTTTGCGGCATCAAAATTGTTCTTTTGATTTCATTACAACCTATTTTTCTCCCAAATGTAGCTTATATATTGTGCTTCAAAGAGTTTTTTAAGTGTGAGAAGATTGAAGTGGTTTATACTGTTAAGGTGATGTGAGTCAAAGGAAAGGCATCTTAAAAGATGTTTCATGTATTTTAGTGTAGAGTCTAATTAGCTGGTTTATTTGGAAAGTCTCAGAAATATAATTCTGTCCTCAGAGCGTAAGGAAAGCTGAAGGAGATGCACTTTGTTTTGTATCAGAAATACAATGGTTTATTCCTTGCAGCAAGAACAAAACTGAGTTTGGACCCAGCTAGGACATTGGCAAGAGTGCATTCATAGTGAAACCTCCATGGCTGTAGCCTGATCTGGGTGTCCAAGTGGATATCTTTTTTTTTTTTTCTTACTAGATAATAGATAATTTCTGTCCTCACAATCAATGCCAGTGTGGTTTGTGCTTTGAACCACACAAGTTTACACACTCATCTTGTATCCTTTTTGCTTCAGATTCTCTGCATATTCTCTGCACATTCTTAGTCTTCTGGGATTATTTTATAAAAAAAATTCCCAACTACTGCTTCTGCAAAGTCTGTACCAGCATTACAAGTTTCTTGTTGCAGCTTTTTTTCTACAGTTTGCCAGATTCTTCTCCTATAGCTATGTCATGGTCTGACTCTCATGATTATCACATTTAGTTCTTACTTTTTAATAACCCCTCTCAAATGTCTTTAACTCCAATTGCTAGTCAATCTAGAATTATTGCTAGTATACCTTCACCACAATGGTATCCTGGAGCTCTGAGGCTGACATCTGTCAAAACCAGACATTGAATAACACTATTTTTTGTTAATGACTATTGTACAACAAAAGGCATAATCTGCATTTGGTTTTTTGAATTGCATTGTATATCAGACTTATTACATCCATTCTACTTTTCTTTATTGAAGCTTTGTAAATTATAACTAACTACCAAATGCTTTTGATTAGTAACTTTAAGAGACAAGACTTTTCGCATGCTGACTTTTCAGTGTTGCTCACTGCTGGGAGATGCAGTTGAAATCTTTGTTTAGTACTTCACCAATTATACTTTTTTTTTTTTTCAATTTATTTATTTTTTTTTTTAACCAGCAACACAGCAGTTTATCTCAGCCTCTGCTGAGGCTTTTTGACTGTATTTGTTTGCTTCTGGTGGGTTAATGGTGTCTCTAGTTGTGTTCTGAAAAAATGGTATTCACTCAGAATAGGCTTGTCCGAAGGAAGATGGGCCTTGTTCTTCATTTCTATTTGAACAGAGTTTATTTTGCTCTAATTGGAGTTTCACTCAAAGAATACTATAGCTAAATGGGACTATTGATGGTAGATTTCAATGAGATTTTGAGCAGATGTTCTACCTTTTTTCTCACATATTTGCAACCTGTATTATTAGCAAACAATTAAATTAGAACAACATCTTCACAACAGCTTCTAGAACTGCAAAGTCAGTCTTTTACTGTCAGAGGAAATTAGGCAAAAAAAAAGAAGATATTTTTACTTTTATGTGTACAGGTGTTTAATGTTTTTTAATTTGATTTTTGTGCCAAATTGATGTGAAAAGATCATATCACTCAGAGATGGGGTACCAGGCTTGTGATATGAGTCCTTGGGAATAAGCCATAGTGGTATGTCCAAACCTACATCTATATGAAGTTGTATCTGCATATTGAACTAATATCAGTCTTCAAAACTTTTTAGCTATGAGAGCTAGAAAGGAATGTTTTGCTCTCTATGAACAGGAGTGTAACTTCTCTGTTTATTCTTTTACTTCCATCTAAAGCACTGTAGTCAGATTGTGGCTGTGACCAAAAGCAGAGTAAAATGGTGTTCTTAGGGAATGCCAGTTGTCCAGCGGCTGTCAAGTGTTTGTTTTCTGTCCTGCTTAAAACAATTGCTATAGTTGGGGTCAGAAAGGGTCCTTTTGCCCTCTTCAGCAATATGAAGGACAGACCACTTCCTGAGATTCTGGGACTTGTAGTAATGCTATGTCTTTTGAGCAGGCCCAAGGCAATATCTCAGTTCCTTGTGACCCTTTCCTCTAGTGTACTATTGCTGTGGCTTTTGAAGATTATGTTTGATGGAGTTCCAAGTTTTCTTGTGTCCTGTGTCTGGAGGGACTGGATGAACCACGGTCCTGACAAATGTGTTCTGGTCAAAAAAAATTGAAATTTAAAAATCACCTCTAATAGACATGGACCGACAGCCCAAGAAACAGAGGGCATGAAGTAATAGTAACTTCCTGGCTGCTTAGTGTCTTGGCATACAAGCTTGATGAGCCCTACCAAGACAGGAATGCAATCACTTATCCAAGTGTAACTACACGGGTGAAACTACCAGAAACTACTACCATATTTAACTAAGAAAACCCAGAGAATATTTCAAGAAGTTCTGGGCCCAGTGAAGCTCTGCCTTGCTGCAGATTTGTGTCCTTGCTCTACCCAGTTTTCTGCTACTGATAAATAGTTGAGTTCCTAATGCCTTTCTTCCGAGTGACCATTTTTTGCTTTGCCTGGCTGCCTCTTTTACATAGAATTTATAGAAATTTTATATACTGTTTCTCCATTAAATCTGGTTGTGTTTTGGCAACTGATTTCAAAGTAGCAAGAGAAGAAAAACTGAGGTTGGAGTCATAGAAGCCTTGTTTCCTGGAGAAAAGATAAATGAAAAACAGGGTAAAAGAATCCTTCACCCTGGTAGCTGTTGACTCTTGCTGTGAATGTCCATAATGAATAAAATAATGCAGTTTGGAAATGGCTAAGAGAAGTGTAGGAAAAGCTACTTCCACTGTCAGGCTGTCATACAACAGTCAGCCTTATATGCAGTGCCAGATGAGATTGATACAAGCAGCTATTAGAAATTGCTATATTGAGATACAGCTACCAGGAATTACTTCAGTGTCATTTGGCTACACAGGCCCAGGTTCTTAACTACATACATAGAGCAGTAATTAATGATGAATTGTCCAATTCATTTTTGTTGGAGACCCTTTTCCTGTTTACATTGGAGTAGTGAGGAAACCACCTTCATGACCTATGCTGTTTTATATTGGCTGAGAAGAAATAGGGATTTTTTTTTCTTTTGTACATGAGTAGATATATATTGAGGATATCAATTATGTCATTTACCATGTCAAGTTGTTTAACTTGGTGTTACTGGAAATGCTAACATCTTGTTCCTTGCTCTCTGGGATTTTGTATATTGTTGACCTCCATGCTCTGCCAGCTAATCTCCAGAAGAGAGGCTGTGATCCAATGGCATGCATCTGCAGCTCTGAATGGATTTATGTGATCATAGCTGGCAGTGCTCTGGAAAGTCAGGCTTTTGCAGAAGGACTGTACTAGACATCCTTTTCTGCCCTGTTTCTAGTGCTAGCCATTGGCAGCCCTTTTCCCATTCTTTAGAAATTCATTTGAATGAATAAACCTGAAAACTGTGAAAAAGTTCAATCTACCTTTGACAGTCTGCCAAGGCCCACAGTCTTCAAAACCCCTAAATGTAATACTGCTCAAAAGTTTTAAGATAGTGAAGTAAGATCAGAGCCTGTTTGGCCCAAATTATTGCATTACTTTTAAATTACTGCTTCACAGCTGCTAGCAGCCTCCTACTAAAGACAGTAGGCCTTCTGCATCTGGTTGAAGTATTCAGATGCAGTTACACTGGAGTGCTCCCAGAAAACAATTTGCATTGTATTTAAATTTCTACTTCCTCTTCACATGCTCCCTCTTGCCACTGAGATTTAGTATTTTTTGTGAGACAGAGGTAAATTAAATTACTTCAAGAGACAAGATTGATGGGCCAAAGGAAAAAAAGATTGAAATTCTTAGCTATTTTCCAAAGCAATTAAATTCTAATTGCCTTGTGTTGAACCTGCAGGCTACGCAAAGATGGGCATATAAGCTCCAAAACGGACACACGTAGCTGTAGAACATATATTTATTGATTTAGGCAGTCCTGTATTGGGTGAGCATAACAATAGCAGGAAGGGTTGACATTGTAATGATTCCTGCTCTCTCTCTCAATGGGAGACACCACTGAGGTTTCTCCTGACTTATTGTTTCATTACAGTTCTGGGGGGGGATGGGGGGGTGGGTACCTTTCTTATGGTGCTAATCATTTTAGTTACAGAAATGGCATCCTTAGGTATCCCCATTTCATAGGACATCTGCCTTTGGAGCAGTTTGGGGGCTCTATTCTCTCAGGGCTACATCGTCCTGATGAGCCAGACCTCAGTATGAACTAGCCTGCAGTGAAATTTGCACTGCCTTATCCAGTAAAGCCAACCTGCTAGACACTCAAACCAAGCCTAAAACTTGCAGGAGTGACTAATGTTTCTATCTGCTTAAAGCCTGAGATTATCCACTGCTTAAGCCTTGTTTTCTTCAGAGAAAAATAGATTTAGTTTTACCAATGTCATAACAAGTAGTGCCAGAACAATGGTATCAATGGAATAGCCTAGCCTTCTTTAAGGCTGTCTATGGGGTCATTCCCAACAGCACCCACTAATTTCTCTGCCTTTTCAAGGCCTATATATTTAGTTCTTCTGGTTCTTCTGGCCTGTATACAAGCTGAAATGATGAGTACTTCCTGCAGTTCATAAAAAGATCAAGCAACTGAACCCAGTGTTAAAAGACTATTCTTTTCTGTTGGAAAAACTTTCCACAATTTGCTTTGCCGGGTTATATGATATCAATGGGGAAACATACTTCATGAACAAAGAGGATTTTTTCCCCCTTGCATTCATGATAAAAACAAAACAAAAAACCCCAAACTTCTTATGAATAGCTAAGGCTGGCCTTTTATTTCTATCCCATTGACTTATAAAGCTGAGAGGGGCCATGCTGTGCCAGGATCTATAGATTTTGACATTCTGTTCAAAGAGACTAGATCCTAATTTTAGGAGTGGGACAGGGGTGAGGATAGATTTAGCAAGCCAACCAAGCAGTTTAGCAACAGAACTAGAAGCATACTGCGTCTCTCTTACTTCCCATCTCAGTTCCTTCCCACCTGTATCATGCCACCAACCCCTTCACTGGATCACCAAGTTAGGAGAAAGCAAAGACCTGAACTTTACAAAAGTTTCTCTTTCACAGGATAGTCGCTTGAGGTTAACTAAGGAGAAAATACTCACTATGTAAAACTACTTCCTATAAAATCTTCCACCACAAATGAAGGAGAGAGCAGTCATGTTCCTAGTAGACATATTTCCATGTATATCTGGCTTTACCCCTGTGACGTATGTTCTTATTCTGCAAATCTTTGCATTTCAACCTTAAAAAACAAATCTCTTCATTTTAGGCCTGAATGAAATAGTTCAGGGAAGAACAAAGAACTGAAGTGAACTTTCATCCTGTCTCTGGCTGCACTGGAAAAGCCAACTGGTTTTGAAGCCTGCAAAAGGATTATCCGTATATCTAAAGGAAAAGATTTTTCTGTTCATCTTCATATGTGAGATTGTGGGGCTGGAAAAGTTCCACCAAGTATTTTAACTTCTGGCAACTTATAAGCTTCCAACAGCTGCAGTGTGAGAGCATATCTGTGGCTAAAACTAGCTGAGGACTTTTAAGTTTGCAGAATTTTTTTTCCTGCTACTTTAAATTTATGTCACTGTCATCATAATTTGGAAATTTCCTCAACTGTCTTCATATGCAGCTTACTCCAGCGCATCCACAGAAGGCAACAGTACTTATTTACAAAAAAGCAATTCTAGACCTTTGTGGGAGCTCCCCATAACAGAAGTATGAATTGCATATATCAACTTTTTCCCGTTGGAACTCAGGTTATTAGCTTTCCCTTGATAGTAGCAGTGTTAGTCTCTTGTTCTCATTCTTTTATTTCATGTTGTCTCCTTCTCTCTCTTCCCCTCCCCTACCTCAAATATTAAAATAATTCAGAAGAAAAAAGAGACCATAAGAAGCAAAATGCAAACCAGTCTTGTTTTCTCTAGGGAGAAAACACTTGCATGTAGATATGTGGAAACAAGTGATTTGCTTGGGAATGACTGGGCATATCAGGTTGCTGCTCTACCTGCAGACAGTGAATTATGCCATACCATGTACTATCTGATCAAATGGACAGGGAAAACAGAAGAAATGAGTGAAGTTCATCTGACCTAACTCTAGGCATAGTTAGATCATTAATCCAAGCTCCAGAGGGCCAAACCAAAAAAGCAGCCTCTATGCTACCTCTAAAGGCAGGTGAACACCTTTTGGGAGAGTCATCCCACCATAAGACTGAGATCTGCGAAGGGTTTAATATTTTCTTGGCAATATTGTCATCTTTATGCACTTTCCTTCACCACACAGAGTTCAGATTACAGGGATGCCCAAGATAAAGACGCTGGTGCTACCAAAGCCAGCAGGCCTGCGTTGAGATTGGATAACCAGGAATCAGACCAACAACTCTGCTGTTTTAAGTGATACATTATTTGTATCACTGTGTTCTATGTGTTCCTGTAGGCTTAAAATATACTGTCACAACTGATGTTAATAGGGTATGAAGCCCTTGGACTACCAGCATGACCTGAAGCAAATGAGAATTAAGCCACAGAACAGGATAGTTTCTCTCTGGCTCCATCTTAATAACTCGTAGTAGTTTCTAAGGCTTTGGATATAAGTGGGTGATGGGGAATGGTTTAGAGGTATAGAAGAAAGGAAAAGAGTTGTAGTGGATGATCAATACATCCATCCATGCCCAATGTTCGATTGCAGTTATCCCTCTTCAGTGTTACTGCTGAAAATAGCAAAAACTACTTCTGGTAAGTGGCAAGTCTATCTGCAGAGAGGAAAAAACATTATCATGAGGAATTCGTCATTTCTTCACTGTACCAGCTCTGCACTGGACCTGAACTCTGCATGATGAGGTAGGATGGTGGGAAATTCTTCCTGGCAGCATTACACCTCAATCCCAGTAATAGTTAGGTGGTGATGCCACTGGAAATGGCCCTTGGTTCAAGTGTGGGATTCATAATCCTGCCACCGTGTTATTGCTAATAACCTCCAACTGTTGCATACTGCACTTGGGAAGGATAAGAGCCAAAACTCAGTATGGTTATTAGAACTCAAGAGAGCTGCACCATCCATTTTTTTTTTGCAGATGAACACAGGCCCATTGCTTAAGCCTCATATCGTCTATGCAAAGAAGTTGAAAGAACAGTCCTTCCTTCCTTCCTAGCTCACTGTGCCGGTGAACCCACAAGTTTTGCCCCTCTCATTTAGCATTAGACTTCCTCATGTCTCATCCTTCTGCTGCTGAAATGGACAGAGTGGAACACACGGTTGGCTCCACAGCTTGACCACACACTGCATGGCTCAGCATGCCTCCATGGACACAAGGAATAGTGATGTCTTCAGTTTTGGAAAGCAAGGCTGTAGAAATTTCCAAGGTTAATCTGAAAAGGTGACTATGCCGAGAGGGAGGTGAAGAGATCAAGTCCTGCCTTGACTTGAACAACAGACCTAAGCCACAGGATAACACAACTGATCTGCAGCTGTCCCAACGGTGATGTTGCCAGAGAGCAAGAGAAATCATTTTGCTACAATAAGAAATGATCGTCATTTGCTGTCTCAAGAAAATGCTAAAAGCTTTTTTGACCTTGCTCTTTGCATAAGCAGTTCAAGCAGGTGCTGACAGGGCTGAAGGCATGGGCATGATCATTAAGTCCTTCTAACCAATTCTGTGTCTTGTTGGAGGACTTTACTGTTCACATTTTATTGCTGGCAGGATGTCCAACAACCTGTTTTTGTTTATACTGAGACTTCTCTATGCATCATGATCAGGTAACCATCTGTTTCTACATGCTATCCTTTCCTCTCTGGAAAAAAGTAGCTAGTGAGTTTAAATCAACCTTTATGGTACCACACAATGTGTCACAACAATAATGGCTTCTGCTCTAACCTTTGAGATATTCTGATGGACAGTAATTTTCCAGGTGTGAATATTAGAAACATTCATGCAGCTGAAACTGAATTTCCTACACAATGGGAGGGAAGAAGAAACCTCCTGAAAGTCAACTTCCTTTGCTAGTTGTGTTAGTGTTAGTTTGAATTGTCATTTCACATTAGCTGCATAACCACACATGCCCTGGAGTTGGAGCAGTGTTTTGATTGAAGCAAAAAGTCTGTTGTAATCTGACCCACTGAGTGTTGAAATCAATTTTTGTCAGCCACCTAAATTGCCTTACAGGTAATTTGAATTTGGAAACAGAATAGCTTTATACCAAACAAAATCTCTCCCTGCACTCCCCCTCTCTTTTTCCCTGTTGTTCATTTCTTTAATAATTCTACTGTTTCCTGGGAAAAGAAAACTGGACACTGGACCAGATTTCTTTTTTTGACAGTGGAGAGGATACTTTACATCAGGTAAGAAGGTGGACTTTCAGCTTGCTGTGCAATGAAATGCAAAAGGCAAAAGCTTCTACTTCATCATCACAACAATCTTTTTGACAAAAGTAGAGAAGCAATTTTGATTCTAGAAAGTACCTATGTTTGTAAAGCAGATGCAAAACACTCTTCTAAGCTTCTGACTTTTTCAGGCTGACTGCCTTTGAATTCTTGCAGATGTGTACAGCAAACCTTGCTGTCTCTTTCCAGTCTCTCCCTAAAGCACCTCTGCAGTATCAAAGGTGTATTTCTTAAAGTATATCGAGGATTTTAGAGTACAAGTCTCAGTGAAAGCTGGTGGGGCTCATCTCTTCCCCAGATATGCAGTCTCCACCTGCTTCTCTACATCCATCATGCTTCTGTACACTGTAAGCTACTTCTGAAGAGGTATTAAGGCCAGCTAGACTGTCATAGCTGCTATTACAAATGGACTTTCAGGAATTGCAAACAATCTGAAAAGTGTGGTGAGCCCATATATATCTTGGTCACAACCATCAGTGTTTTACAAGGCATAATAGAAAAGAAAAAGACTGGCACAACAGAAAACCATCAAGCATCTTGCCGTATTTAAAGCTACTGTTCTTGCAATAAAATGAAACATAGCTTGTTATCTCTTGTTGATGCATGACCTGACTTGCTCTCTCATCTCTCTAGCTTCTTGCTTTGTTTCTTAGCTTCAGGAGTAAAATTTTTAGTTGATTCTGAGATCTGTGTTTAACATTTATTTTAGGAAGAGTGATAGATTGTTCTTAGAGATGAGGCAGCAGATGGTCAGGATACCTGTGGTACCAGTGAAACATTAGTGCTATGAATTTTTGAAAACACTGGCTTTAGTTTTCCGAAGATCTGCAAAAGCATATTGGGCTGGGAAAACTTATTTTTTACCATCATCAGCTTGACCATCACATAAAGAAACTCAAAAGTCTTCCTGAGAATTAACCATAAGGCTCTGATAACAAGTGAATGTCACAAACACCTGTCTTGAACAACGGAATGTCAATCAAGAACAGAACCTGTGGAGGCAGGATACTGTCTTGTGAGCCCATCCCCCTATTCCTGAAACATGTGGAGAAAGACCATCTGTCTTCTGTGCATGCGTGCCCATGAGGGGTCTTCACTCAGCCCCAAAGGGAGGGGGACAGTGAGACCCCCAAGACTCCCTCTTCAGAAGGCCCTGAATTACCCAGGTAATCAAAAACCTATTTTGCTTCCTGTTCCTTTAGGAGGTAACAACCAAATAACCAAATAGCTTTTTCTCACCCTCCTCTGGATTCCCTGGATACCAACTACCTTTATCCGGGGATGATTAAATAATTAAATACAGAGGGATTGTTATCAACCTGTGTTGCACTTGGAAATTTACTGTTTCTCTTGTAGCTTATAAAAAGGCCACATATGTCTGACAGCTCATCTGGTGTTTTGTTGGGTTTCTTTCCATCTGTCTCAGGCTATCAAATAAAAGGTATTACCTCTCCCTATAAAACTTGCCTCATAAATTTGATGGTTGCCTTTCACTTTTCTCCTATCACTTATAGGTTTTTTGTGGATGGATCAGTGAAGACCCAGTGCCACAGAGTAAACTATTACTTCTGCTCCTTTGAGTTCTTCTCTGCATTTTTGTACTCTACAATCACTGTCTCAATTCTACCTTTGTTTTTCTTTAGCCATACCGCATCTGGTGATCAGCAGCACTCCCTGTAATCTGCTTTAAGTGAAGTGAGGATCACCCCAAAAAATGTTGGTTATTGACAACCAAAAATGTTCAGAGAAAGTATCTACTTGGTTTGAAGTTTATTTTTTATCAGAAAGTAAAAAAAGAGGAGGACAGTGGGAAGACAAAGGCAAACCTTGTGGGTTGGGATAATGATAGTTTACTGGGACAGCAAAGAGACAGGGAAATAACAACAGCAGTACTTAGAATATACAAAACTGGTGATACACAATGCAGTTTCTCACCCAATGGCCATACGCTCAGACTGCATAGTCAGACCCATCCCTAAGTCGGACTGTCCCCAAGCTGCGCACCCTGGAGCTGTGCAGCCCCTCCCTGACTATCCTCTTTTATGGTGAGCATGACATCATATGGTATGGAATATCCCCTTTGGCTAGTCTGGGTCACCTGTCCTGGCTGTGTCCCATCCCAGCTTCTGGTGAAAATTAACTCTATCCTAGCCGCACCCAGGACATTATCCAACCTTTATTTATACCATCTATGTCATGCCCAGATCCTATACTTCTCAATTAAGCATCACTATTTTTCCTGTCTTTGAGAGTCTCTGAGAGAATTTCTTCATATTTTGGAGTTGGACAGCCACTTCATCTGCTCTTGGTGCCTCTTAGTCTTCCCAGTCCATCACTGCTAATAAGTTTGCATATGATGATGGTGCATTCTGTACAAACTTCCACCATGTGGGCTGTGTGCATAGGACTTCATCAGGATCTGTGGGTAACTGTGTTTTGTTTGGGTCATAATAAGCCATCTCCCACATGGCTAATTCTCTCAAGTACTGGATACCTCTCTCCATCATGGTCGACTTGCCTGGACAACATACATCTTCACCTTTCCCTCACACTTGACAGAAGTCTCCTCCAGAGGCTGAGGGCTTGCGTCTTTTTCCCAATCACCTTGTCAATGCCTCCTTCTCTAGACAGGGATCCCAGCTGCCTGGCTTCCCTACTCTCAGGCTACTGGCCCCATTATCCCAGTATCAGAGCAGCCAGGTAATTTGGCCTGGATGGTGGCTGAAATCTTTTTGCATATCTCGCAGCTCACTCAGGGACAGGGATCAGGTGATTACTTCTGGTTCTGCCTCTTCCTCCTGGTCTCGTGATGGTCCTGGTTCATTGTCATCCTTTACTAAGTGAATTGATTTTTTTGTGTATTTCTTCTTCTGTATAGTGGCGACTGATACTAGCACGGGTTTGGGTTTTTTGGTTTGTTTTTTTTTTTTGTTCAGCTGCACTGCCTGTCACTGAGGTTTGTGTAGTGTCAGTGACTGTCACCAGGTTTTAAGTAGCTATGGTGCCTGTCACTCTGTTCTCCCTCTCTTCCTCCTGAGGGTGCTGCCAGGATGCAGAGAGTGTTTGGTAGATACTGGCCAGGGCCCCACACAGGGCGGTAAGTTGTGCCTCTTTGAAATAACCACAGCATTTTCCTTTCAAATATTCTGTTACTCTATCAAGTTCCTACAGTTGTTCAGCAGTGAAGTTTCAAACCATAGGAGCTGAGAAGTTCTGAAAAGAGCCTTTTCTTGCTCAGAGGCAGATTTTTCTGCAGCAAATTCAGAAGCTGCTTTTCTCCTATATGTGTAATCAATATCTTGGCAGGTGCTGCTGTGACCACAGTACAAAGTTAAGCTGTGTTCAGAAATGCTCTGCCCTGGTTTTCAACTAGGATAGAGTTAATTTTTGAGAAGAAGATGGGAGGACACACAGCCAGAACAGGTGACCCCAGTAACCAAAGGGCCATTCCATACCAGATGACATTGTGCTCAGCATATAAAGGGGGCTGGCAGGGAGAGAAGCAGTGGCTCCAGGACAGGCTAAGTGTACAGTCATGAGTTGAGAAAATTGCATTGTGTATCACCTACTTTTGGTCGTAAGTACTGTTATTTTCCTCTCCCTTGGCTGTCCTAGTAAACTGTCCTTATCCCAAACTGTGAGTTTTACCTTTTTCTTCTGATTCTTCCCATCCCACCAGGGGTAGGGTGGTGTGAAGTGACCGAGCAGCCAATTGCTGTTTTACTGCTGTCTAGGGCTAAACCACAACATGGTCCCAATTTTTCCTCTTGCTCAGTCATTAGATTGGAAGTCTTTTAATGCATGTCAGTGAGCACTCTCCTAGACAGTTCCTTAACATGGTGTGTGAGCTACCACGGACCATGAAGCGAAGTCAGGCTGCAACCACCCTATTTTTAGGAGATGAGACTTTGCTAGCACAAAGGGCATTATGTGTCAGTTATCCTTAATACCCATGCACTCCCTTAGCACATGGAATTTAGCAATATAGTCATCATCTAAATCCTTAAACGTTTTCTGCATGTATTCCAGGCCATATAGATCCACAGTTTTCAGTGTGGTAGACTGCCTGAACACATCTGGGTACATGGGTTTTATTGCAGGTCAGCCTGGTTCTGACCCTGTGTGACTCCATGTCGTGGCTCAAAACACAACTATGTCCATTGGCCGTACTGTTTTCTGTAGGGAAGTGATGACACTAGAATTCCTGTTTCACAAGGGAAGGGTTTCCATTTGAGCTTAGGCTCCATGTCCCTTCTTAAACAATGGAGAGAAATTTTCACTTCTGTGCCTTAACTGCTGATGTTCCATCGCAATAAGTGATTCTTGTCTTAGAAGTGTTCTGATCTAAGCAAACTTTGGAAAGGAGCCCAGGGAGACACTGGGGAAGCCCAGGTGAGATGAGGGGAATCCATGATGTAGCTGCCTCTGAACTTTTGTGTATTGATATTGATTGGCTTCAATTAGTCAGTTCAAGTACTAGGACCAGCATAATTGAAAGGGAAAAGGTGGAAAGACTCATCCAGGGGTAGTCATATGATTTCTGAAGGAGAGCAAATGAAAAAAGGTCAAAAAGTGAAAGGAGGGAAGCACAGGAGGACTCTGAGTACTCCTGGAAATCCCCAAAGAAATAGAAAGGAGCCCCACACCCACAGTTGTCAGGATTTGAACTAAGAGCAACTATCTGGGGTCTTATTTTAGGTTCTGTTTGCAATCTCTACCTTTTTGTGGGAGTGATGTTAGTCTCTGGCTGTTACTTACCTTTCACTGTTAGCTTACATGGGCAGTTATGAGATGTTAATCAAAGTTTTGAATTGCTTTTGTTAGCTGAAAAGAAAACATATTATTGACATAATTCACCATCTGTCATACCAAATTAGCCAGAACATAAAGAATCTTAATTTCCTGAGAGCATGGAAATAATCTTCAAACCTTGCAAGCCATTGCCAACCAGGGAATGCAAAACTTCTGTATGAAATATTGCTGCAGGAATTGTCTCCACTCACTGTTTTGTACTAACAAAATAAAACAAACTCCAAACCCATACATTCACTGAAGCACAAGTAGCACAAAGAAGCTTAATGCAAACTGAAAATCCACTACAAATTAAACAACATTAATTGCCATTAGTTGCTTCACCCATAGAGAAAACTGCTGATATAAGGGCAAGTTTATTTTAAGAAGGATCATTAACAAGACTGGTGGAGACAGAGTGCAGAAAGGATTGATTTTTATAGCAGTTGAGATTTTACCTTGCCTCTTTGTAAATACAGACTTGATAGAAGTACTTATAGAAAATACAACATAGAAACTATAGCAACACTTACATCCTGACATACTCTATTAGAATAGCATGCATTATGTGCTTGCTGCTGTTTACAGCTTACTGTAACACTAATGGGTTTTGCTTATGTGTCTGGGATTCACTAAAATATATTCCTGTCCCTGAATATGAATTAATTCTTCTCTTGAGTGCTTTTTGGAGAAGGCAGTCACAAGTGTCTGGGTTTTAATTGTGCTGTTGGCCCCTAACGTCCATGAGCAGCCTCACCTATGGCCTCCAGCTACTCCTTGCCCGTAAGCATAAGCACCTTAGACAGAGGAAATTGAACAGTTGTCTGCTTTAGTCAGTCTCTCAGAGGACCTTTCTCTTGTGGGGTTGCTGAGGGTGGAAGAACAACAGGTGTCAGTCGCTACCATAACAGTACACCGGTGGCAATACCGTACCAACCGACTCCCTAATTCCCATCCATAAGCTGATTCATCAACTGGAGAGTCAGGGAGTGATCAGCAGAACACACAGCAGAAGTCTCTGAGAAAGGGAAGAAAATAGTCCAAATCCTACTGAAAGCCAGTTTTGCAATAAAACAAAGTAAGGTTAAAGGACCTCTACAGGAGATCCAGGTTTTGGGAATAAAATGGCAAAATGGGTATCATCAGATACCAATGGATGTGATCAACAAAATAGCAAAAAGGAGACACAGGCTTTCTTAGGTGTTGTGGGTTTCTGGCGAACGCACATTCTGAATTACAGACTGATAGTAAGCCCTCTTTATCACATAACTCAGAAGAAGAACAATTTCAAATGAGGCCCTGAGCAACGACAAGATTTTGAACAATTTAAACAGGAAACAGTTCATGCAGTAGCCCTTCGGCCAGTCCAGGCAAGAGACAATGTTAAAAATGTGCTTTACACCACAGCTGAGGAGAATGGCCCTACTTGGAGTCTCTGGCAGAAAGCACCAGGGGAGACTTGAGGTCGACCCCTGGGGTTTTGGAGTCAGGGATACAGAGGATCTGAGGCCCCTGTATACTCCAACTCAAAAAAGAGTTATTGGCAGCATATGAAGGAGTTCAAGCTGCTTTGGAAGTGGTTGGTAGAATTCTCTCAGACCAAGTAGTTTCGGAAGTCCGAAAACAGAAGAAACTAGAGGAAAAGAGTTTTTGAACTGATTTGTAAAATTAGTATATGATGAAATGCATGAAAATTGTTATGAATGACCATGAACAATTCCCTGAAACATGATTACTGAATGGCACAGCTGAAATGTACCTTTGGGAGTAGAGGATATGATTTTCTATAGGTATTCCCTGAAACGCCTTTTAAAGTAAAGCCGTCTATTTTTCAAGTTGGTGTGTCTTATTTCTACCAGGGAAAGTTGTGGGACCTCATAACTCATCTCAATAATACAGTTGTGTCAGCTCTGCCACAGTTTTAATGAGACAGTCAGTTATTAGTAGCACGAAATACTTAGAGCAATTTCTGCCATGGATGCCATCTAGTTATATGTTTGTTTACAGTAATTTTACAGAGATGTCGGTTGAACAGGACAAGAGGTTTGCAAAGAGGTACAGTCTTGACAGAGACATCACTTCCTGCTCCCACGAATTTTCCAACATTGGGAAAGAAAAGCTACACCAGGACGTTGTTTGTTCAATATGCAAAGCTGTGAAATGACAGGAAAATAAAATGAATAATATGGAGAAAACTCACATTAGCTCTCTCATGCCGGAAGTGGAGATACTGGAGAGAATTTGCCCAGACTGCTGCATGACCTGTTGTTACTTGAACAAATAGGAGGAGAGACAATAGATAATTTCATGTTCCATGCAATAATTTGGGTTTCATGAGAATAGCACCAAAAAAAAAAAAAAGCATGCTAATTTTTCAAACCATTAGCAGAAATAACTTATTTGAAACTCAGTGTAGCTGCATAACATAGCATGTCTTTATACAACTGCTCTGATGTTGCTACTAGTGCATCTTAATAGTTGAATCCATCCTGACTGAGAATGGAAAAAAACAATGGATCTCATGATCCATCAAGCACATCTCAACACAGTCACTCACGTGCTACTTTAATCTTACTGCAGAACTTCTGCTACTGAACCCAATGCCTAAGGGAGCAAGAAGCAAGCCCAACCTTTTTGATCTCAAACTGTGCTTGTAGATGTTCCAGTTCAGTGAAAAAGTATCTGAGAAGTTACTGCATTTATTCAGAAAGTCAGACAAACAAACAAAAAAATCACACCATCCTACTTTCAACATTCATTCTTCTGAGACCTACATGTTCATTCCTTTTAATTACTTTAGAAATCTTTCTTTTCCTGTTCTGTTCTTTCAAATGTTGCTTTCTCTCACACTGGAACGAAAGTCATGTAACACTGAATATAAGCAGCTGCCATCCAACTTGGGTCCCTGTCTTTCTTCAGAGGAAGATACACATCGCTCCTAGCAGAGATTTATTCAGTTTTCGGACTGTAAGCTTGTATTGCCCATCCTCAAGCTCTATTAAGAAGCTCTTATAGCTTCAGCTGTTCCTGATACCCATACACACTAGACAAACTGTGCTACTTTGCTAAATTCTTGTCTTTTGTTTCCACCACAGACACTATGCATTGCTTTAGCTCTATCACAGATATTTGACTACCTCAATTGACTCCCTATGGGCACAGTTTGTGAAAGAAAGGTAAATATAAGCCACTGGTAGAGTTTGAAGGTAAATAGTATTTAGCAGAAGGAACCTGGGATCACATCACAAAGTGTATGATGGGTCAAACAGTCTTCTGGCATTGAGTTAGGGAAAAAGGAACATTTGTGTAGAAAAATGTGGAGCAATAGTAACTTTCATAGAAAACAATCACAGCTCTTTGCCCTCTGGAGTGCCCCATCCATTTGATGTGTCCAACTGATGTTTATGAGTTTAGGTTGAAGAGCAGTTAAATGCAATTTATTTACTTCTCCAAGGATATTTGGAGTATGATGAGGTTCATTTTTTCTGGTGTCTTACTGGCTCAAATTCTTCACTCATACTGACAGCATTAACGTATTACAGCCTAGGAAGATATTTGCTGCTTGCTTCATATTTTCTGTTAAGATCGATTTATGCCCATTGTATTCAGTTTTGAGGGACTTATATTCATAACTCAGATCATTTGCAGAATGTGCTCTAAACAAGTTACTCAACTTGAAGATCTTACATCGTGGATATACTATGCATAATGCTTTCTCTCACATGTAAATGAGAGATACATTCCTGAAATCAATTTGAATCCAAACATACACAAATGCCTTTTATGTTCTATCCTTGTTCTCACTCACCTGATTATATCCTCCAATGCAGTCCCTCTGTAGGAAAGTATGAATAACACTTTTGTTTATTGACTGACACAGAATGGAGACATATTTCCCTGCAGAAGATTTATGATCCATGACACCATTATAGTTGGACTGCAGATAGTGGTTTGGTTTGGAATTGTCTCATCCAGAAAGCATTGATAATGGTGATTCATTACAATAATTTCACTAAAGGATCTTAGCAATGTTTCATGTCAAAAGCACGTGCTCAGTTTCCATCTATTGAGAGCATCATATGAACAGAGACATCGCAATAAAAATGTAAGCATTCTCATTTATTTAAGGATCAGAGAAAAACATACATGTCAGAGACATTTATTGCTTTGTTTACTTGTAGAGCTGGAACTTTACTGGGAAAAAGTCTTTCAAGCTTAAAATTCATGAATTGGGTAGATATCAGACATTCAAGTCCCTGTGTTGCTCCTTATAACGGAAAGATGAATTAATCTTCCACATTCTGACTCATTATAATCCCTAAGAGGTTTCGAGTATGACCTTTAATTGAAGCAAACATGGAAAGTCAGTAAACATTGGCCCAAAACTTTCAAAAGGGGAGCCTATACTTGGAGTTACTAACTAGATTTAGGCTCCTAAATATATGACCTGAGATGTGGAACTGGAAGAACTCCAGAATAAAAGCATGGAGAACTACCAGGAAAATAAGCACCTCCCAAATTCAACTTCCTTGTCCATGTGCCTGTTTAGAAAGGTGGCAAAAAACTCACCTTTGATCTTTAGCATTGAGCACCTCCCAACTTCAAATGCTTCTCCTATCTCACCAGCAAGGAACAGCAGGCGTGAAATGGAGGCAAATGTCTTAAAATGAATGCCAAAAAAGGTCAAATCACTTCTGAAGAGGTCCACAGAGGACATCAATAGTGATTATGCAAAGACAGTGTTAGATGTTGTCATGGTTTAAGCCGGCAGACAGCTAAAAAACTACACAGTCTTTCACTCAATCCCCCCACCCCACCCCCCCACCCCTAGTGGTATGGGGTCAAGAACTGAAAAATGAAAAGGGAAAAAAACCAAGTCAAAACAAACCAAAAGTCATGGGTTGAGATAAAGACAATTTAATAGGAAAAAAAAAGGAAGATTATGATAATAATATATAGAAAACAAGTGATGAAGAGCACAATTTCTCACCACGCAAAGTGGTGATAACTAGCTCAGCTAGTTCGTGAACTGCCCCGCCACCCGGCCAATCCCCCAGTTATATATGGAGCATGATGTCATATGGCACAGAATATCACTTTGGCCAGTTTCGAGCTGTCCTGGCTGTGTCCCCTTCCAGCTCCTTGGGTGCTGCCCACCTTCTTGTTGGTAGGGCAGTGTGAGAAGCTGAAAAGTCCTTGGCTGCTTGGCAACAGCTAAAAACATCAGTGTGTTACCAATATTATTCTCATCCTAAATACAAAACATAGCACTAACCAACTGCTAGGAAGAAAATTAATGCTAAATTTGCCGAAATCAGGATAGATGTGTATCCCTAACAGTCATCATATTGCTCTTTATGCTGGCAGTCAATGCTGCAAGAATGTCTCCATGATGTGGTGTTATCTCGATTATCTTTAAGTATTCATTACTTCATACCCTGAATTCATAATCTTGATCATGGAAAACAAATTCTTAATCATGTATGTATTCTGTGAAAGGCAAGTAGGAAAGTAATTGGTAGAACAATGTGATTGTATAATCATAATAGTCACTAATGCATAAAAAGGACGTCAAAATAAATTAAGACTATAGCATCCACCAGGATTTGTGAGTGCCTCATCTTTCCAGGTAGTGTCTGAAACAGCTATAATCACAGCAAAGCAAGCAGAGAAGTGTTAGGTTCATCCATTCTGTGTATGTGCATAATATGACCCACAATGTGCACATGGAAACAGTATGCTGCAAGGAGATCTGCAACTGCTTAACACTCTGCTCTATGCCCATCTTAAATGCTCACATCACTTCCAAAGCAGGCACCAGGAAACATAACAAGAAGCACCATTTGTCCAGAAGCAGCACCCATTTCTCAGCACCTGTTTCCCCATACTGAGATATGGTATGGGCTTTATTTTCACTTCCAGTTGTGCATGTTACATAATTTCTTTATGCCAGACAAGACTTCACTTCTCAATTTATGGTGAGCCAGTTTTTCCCAGCAATATATTGTATAGTACACTAGCAACGATTATTTGAGTGTCTAAATAACCCCCCCCATATTGTTCTTTCCTTTTCAGAAAACTAATGAGTGAGAGAAAGTGCGCTTTTGTCCAAATCTGTGCCCTTATGCCTTCTTGCTTGTTTAAGCCTACCAATAATGATTTTTGTAGCAAGCGCTTCATTTCCTACCAATGATACAGGACTAATTATCAAAAAGTCTTTTTTTTTTTTTAATTAAAATAATTTTTTCTTTGAATAATGACAAATGCAACTCTTCCTTAGAACTGTTGTCTGTCCACATTATCGATTAAGGGGGGGTCTACACTGTTTTAATGGACTGTAGTTCAGGACACCAAGAGAGAGGACATGAAGTATAGTGGCAGATGCGGTCCAGCTGAGAAACCCAGACCACCAGTGAGAGAGGTAACACAAGTTACAAACTTAGAATCTTAGAAACATCTCCAAATCTATTTTATTCTGCAGCAAAAATCCTTTGGCTTTTTAGTTAAGGAACAAAAATAAAGTTATTTTGAAATTTCACTTATTTCCCTTGGTGTTGCGGGGGGGGGGACCAAAAACAAACCCAAACAACATTTCATTTGTTTTCCTTTCTTTTACAGACAGTATGTGTCAAAACTATCTATGGTAATTTTTTAATAAAGATCGAATTAAAGTGGCTGTTAACAGTCCCTCTAATGACAACAGATTCTTGATATTATGGATAATTTTAATTTTACATTTCAGAAGCTGAGGGAAAAGAGCACTGCCTCCTTTCTTTCCACCTTGTACTTAGTATTGGTCAAACAAGCTCCAGAAAGACCCTCCAATGCTCAAGCTGCTGTCCTGGAGTATTCTGCTGTACCGCTGCTGCGTACCTCTGCTGCGGCCCTGCCATTGCAGACCAGCAAACATAGGAGTAATGTTATTGGATCTGCTCATATGCTTGGTTATAGAGTTGGGTACCATGTTGATTCAGGCCCACAATATATGTTTCCATTAACTGTGTTCTGACAAAAGGATTATCCAACTAATTTATATGTATGGGCCTTCATACCTATCTGCTGTCTAATTTGTTATGTGTCATCTTCATCAGAGAGTTTTAGTGAGCTTAGGTATGCCCTGCTCCTGGAAATTAAGGCAAATGAATCTGACAACAGTGTCACTAATTTCCCAGAGTAATGATTGCGTTTAAAGCAACTTTATGCAATGTACTCCCAAATACTGTTCTGTGGACTTTTTACCTCACTGTTGCTTTACATTGCTTATTTGTGCAGTTAATTAGCTTCTCTTCAGAACAGACGTTGCTTTGTCTTGAATGACATGCGTCTTATTTTCTGTCCTCTGAAAACCTCAGTACTCTCTGTAGACCCAGCACTGCTGAGAATCCCCAGGATCCTGTGTCCCTACTGCTTGTAACTGATCTGTCATAGATCCTTTCACAGCTCACAAGTTTGCAGAGGCATATGAATACACAGACTGTGCTGCTTTGGATTCCCTTCACAAGTGTGTTGGGATGTTGGCTGCCTTTGTAGCTAGGGTTTAAGTGTTTTGCACATGGAAGGAATAGATTTTTGCTCACAAGAAACGCAAAGTCCTCAATATCAAACTCAGCAGTTATAAAGCTTTAAAAGCTGCTAGAAAGGAAAAGAAAGCATGCAGGAACTTATTCATTCGTCCTATTACACTCGAAGATTCATCTCTTACAGCCTGGCCCTGTGGACGGACCATTCAGTATTTACAGATTTTTGGACTAACAAGACGATTCTTCAACATCTCAATTCATAGGACAATCAGAAACATCTGAGAAATCACCAGTGTGACATCTCAGATCCAAAATGCAGATGAAATGAGAGAGATCCCAGAGGTATCACATTCGTTGTAGGTATCCAAATATAATGTACCATTTCTTCTCTGGCTAAAACAGCGGAACAGATGGCTCGTCAACTTAGTGATAACTCTCTGTAATTCCAGCATCTCTGCCCAGAAATAACCGAATAATATCCTGTCACAGCCTGAAGCAAGCATTTAAAAGTGCATGCATGTTCATAAGTGCAGCTTGTGGTCTTGTGATTGCTCATTGTCCTGCGTGTTTGCCAGGAATTTTGTTGTAATTTGTAGTTCTAAAGAGCCTTGTAACTCCTGCTGAAGTGAATAATTACCCTTGTGTAAATGTCATATTTTGGAAAGAAAACTGCAAAGTTTTCTGGCAATACAGCTTTTGCAATATTAAAAAAAGACAATAATTGTCATAAAACAAGCACTCTTCCTAATAGCGCTAATAGCAATATTACTGACCCCAGGGAATAACAGAACCGAGTGGAACAGAAAACTTTTCGAAATCCAAGGTTGGTTGTTTATCTTCATGCAGAAAAAGATTATGTGGATCTTCATGAGAACTAAAGGCAACATATATAACATCATATTAGCAGCATAGCACACAGAGGGTTCACCATACTCTGGATTCGTTGCTTTTAAAGGGACATGCTGAACAAGATAAGTGACTTTCCAAAGGCTGAGAGCTCAAGGTTGCTTCCAATAACAACTGAGAAGCTTTTAGGTTTTACATGAAACATATATTTTGGCATTCATAACTCTTGGGTATATTAAACACCACAGTTTTGGGTCCAGAGTCTTAGGTATTAATAGACCCTGTGACTGAATATAGAAATCTCTATATTTTGCCACAGAAAGAAGGTTTCTCTGCACAACCATTTCTTATAGAACAGTATCAAAGTTTCATGGGCACATACTGCTATGGACAGGAAAAAAATGCATTTCACAAATGTACTGCTACCAACTTTTTTTTTTCCCTCAAAGATGTATTCTTCAGCATAAACACCTATACCCCCCGGAACTAAGCCAGAAATCCCACAGCAATACAATGCCCTGACATTGGGAGCACAAAGGGTGCCATCTGTTTTGATAAGCCAAGTGTAACATTGCACTGGAGCCAGTGACCTCCCAGAGGCCTCTGCCTCTAACCAGCATCCTCTAACCTTAACCAGGTTAGGGATGCTTAACTACTGGCAGGACAGGTCCCTTGTGTTTAGACTGTCAAACTTACTATTGCCAAGACCAGCAAAATTAACAAATCATGGGCAGTCTCCAGTGCAAATTTCAGGAGCTCATAGTTCATGACACAACAGAGCTTTTTGCACAGAGACCTCTCCCCGCCTGGAGCCAAAAGATATGTCTATATTAAAGGCAGAAATATGACAGAAGGAAATGCACATATATCTCAAGTAAGGGAGAAATTTAGATGTGAGAAAGTTCTGATGGCTAGTTTGTCCTGGCCAGCTTAGTCCCTCCAAGTACAGAGCACATCTGTGACCAGCAAGACAGCAAAAAGGGGATACAAGGGGGAAGTAGGTCTAATACTGAGGACAGGACAATCTCTGACATAGTAGATGATGGGTGAGAGAAGGAATTGATTCAGGATCTTCCAGGAATAGAGAGACAATGGAAATAGAAAATTACTATTTTATACCTAGAATGAAAATAAGAGTTGTAAAAAATAGGGTTTTTTGTAATTCTTAAACAATATCTATACATGTATCATTTAAAACACCAGGCACAAAAATAGAGTTATTCTCTATTCATGCTTTGAATATAAGACATTGGCTGCAATAGCTGTCATTAAAGATTATAAATAAAACTGCTGCATTCAGCAATGGAAACTTCTGCTTGGGGTAACGTTTTCTCAGCTTTTATCAAAGTTACCAATGCAGTATAGACATCCAGACCATAGCTGCTTACAAATATCTTCACTGAAAAATAATTGGAAGACCTGATACCTGCAAGACAATCTTGTTGTGCTGCATGTTCCAGTCATGAGTGGGCTACACTGACAAGGAATACTGGCTGAAACAAAAGAGGAGTGAATTGAGCCGGTAACAGGAATAAATGTCATCTTCCTTTATGCATAGGTGAGTGAAAAGAGAAGTTAAAATTGCTTCTGAGGATGAGGTGCAGACATGCATTTCTGTATGAAGAAGGTTGACTTTTTTTAAAAAAAAAAAACAACAAAAAAAACCCCAACACCTGAAAAATTTCAGACACATTGTCAGAAAAGGAAAGGAGCAATTAAACAGTTAGAAAGATAGGCTAAAAAATTCCATACAAGCATGGACAGATATAGGTGGGAGAGGACCTCTGGAAGGCTCTATCCAACTCCCTGCTCCAGACACACCTACTGTTATAGCTAGATTGAGTAGCTCAGAGCTAGATAAGGCTGTTGATGGATATGCTACCACATCACGTGGTTGTGCCACTCTCCTGGGGAAGAATTATTTCTTCCTAGCCCATCAGAATTTCCTGTATTGCAGGCATTCTGTTGGCTTCCATGAGAGGGGCACTGCTCTTTGTCATGCCCTTTTTTGAAGTGGAAGATACAGATAGAGCTCCCTCAACTTTCTCTTTGCCAGGTTCAATGAAGCCTGCTCCCTCAGTCCTTCCCTTGTACATGCTATGATCCAACTCCAAGTATGCATTTGGCTTGTATCGCTTTGAGGGTGTACTTCTGGCTCATGTTCATTTGGTTCACTGGGACCCCCCAATCTCTACAGTGCTGCTTCCCAGCCTGGGATAGCTCTCTCCCAGGTGCAGGCTCTGCATTTTATCATCTTGAACTTCACAAAGTTCATGGTGCTCCAGCTCACGTCCCCAGAATATAACCAGCTATGAAGTGACAGTTGTGCAGCCTTGACAACATCACTCTCTGGTCTAAGGTACTCATCATGTTTGCTTTGACTCCAGGCAAAGTTCCTAGCAAGCTGAACCCTATACATCAGAAAAGGAGTTTCAAGTCTTTAATATTTTCATAATGTATAATTTGTAAAGTTGTGCCACTGTATTTTCAGAAGGCTTTAAGAAAGGATAGGAACCTGGAGCCTGGAATTTGCTACTTAAGGTATAAGCCAGAAATGCTAGTGGTGTAAGGAGGGATAGCAGCAGATCCATCCAGCCTTTAAGAATGACGACACAAAAGCTAGTGGACTAGTGGACTAGTTTGAGCATTTTTAGTAAGACAGACATCTGAGAAGTTTCTTCCAGGACCCAGTGTTGGCTAAGGAAACATCTCTCTCAAATGCAGCAAGACAGCAGGAAACCCACTTCAGCATTGAGGGTTTCAAGCAGGCACGACAAAAGATAAGAGGCAGTTGTATATATGGCCCATTCAGTCCTTTGCACCCCATTGCACATATATTCTCCCCCATGCCCTCCTTGATCAATCTGTTTTACCTATAAGTTGTGCTTGTCTGCATAAGTCCATAAGCTTTTCCTTTGTATGTTGTAACTGAGGCTCTGAAATGTATTCCTTCAGAAACTAGGCTTTGAAGTTTTTTGTTTGAACTAGAAAAAAAATGTACTTGTCATTGGATTACTTTAAAACCCAGATCTGTCAGAGGCTTATTATTTTTCTGTGTCCATTTCAATAAAAACATGATTTCAGAGTAGGCTGTATTTTTATTTCCAGATATGGAGTTTCCTCTTTTGTTGCTTGTGGGGTTGAATATTATTATAGATTGACGTCCTAGACCTTTTGCTGTGCTGACACTTCTCTTCCCCTTATAGCACTCTCTTTTTCTCCTGTTCTAGTTTATTAGGATTGGGGTTGCAGTGTTGGGCAGCCTCTTGGGACTGGCAGCGGAGGAAGGATGATTTCCCATCAGGAGTGTGGAACAGTAAACAAGCCTGCCCAGGGACACCACTGTGGGGTCGGCTTAGATCTCTGTGTGTCCATCTCTTTGGCTACCTCCCATGTCACCTCGGGCATCCGTCCAATATATTGCTTCCTTCCTTCTGCCTGGCCAGCTTTTCCCAAAATTAGGGCTTGGCGTGATTACAGGAGAAGACCTTGCAAATCTGTTTGAATATTGTTACTGAGTCGCTGTCATCTTTTGCATATTGACTTCCACAGAGTTGAAAACACTCAGTATTAATGGAGTTAACAGGGCATCAGAGCTAAAAAGTGAACAGTTGATCCAGGCAAGAGGAATTACAGTCCAGTCTTTCTCCATAATTACAATGTTTGTGCTTTGGGTCCTTTTCTTCTCTTTCTTATGTAATAATAACCTGAGCGTGCACTGAGAATGTGAATTGAAAGCAGTGAGTGAAGTTAAATAAGCAAACATGCAAAGAAATATATCACATGTGCTAAGTGATGAAAGGAACGGTCTTTTAGAAAAGTGGGAAGCTTAACTGTTCCCACTGACTATCGCCTTGCAATAACATACTCTGCCTTCACAGCAGAAATGTTACCTACCAGATGTAGGGGACATTTTTGTCTGTTTTCTTAACATTTCCATCTGCTGCATGGGGTGTGATGTGGTTTAGGCCCAGCCGGCGGCTGAGCACCACGTGCCGCTCGCTCACCCCTCTCCCAGCAGGATGGGGAGGAGAACAGAAAAACAGTGGCAAGGCCTCGAGGGTTGGGATAAGGGCAGTTTACTGGGACAGCAAGGGAGAGGGAAAACAATCAACAACAGTACTGATAACAGATATTCACAATGGGTGGTAACAGAGAACAATTTACCGATCCAACAACCGACCGACCGGATGCTCAGACCGTCCCGGAACCGCACCAAAACCGCGCTGCCTCCTCCCCTGCCCAACTAGCCCCGCTTTTATAGTGAGCATGACGTCATATGGTATGGAATATCCCCCGGCCAGCTTGGCTCACTGTCCTGGCTCTTTGTGAAATTAACTCTATCCTTGCCAGAACCAGGACATTATCCACCCCTCATTCCATACCATCTACGTCATACCCAGATTATTTCACAGACACCATTCTCTTACTCCATCGGCCATTACTCTAAAGTGTCCATCGAGTTCATTTAGTCCATGGCTTTGGGTTCCATCTGCCATTACAGTCTCTCAGAGCAGGAACAATGGTGCGTGCTGCTGGATTGTTGCACGCTGCATCCGGAGTTTTTTCACGGCTGGTGTATCTGGTATGGTCCATGCTCGCAGTCTGGGTGTCAAAGATGTGATTTCCAATGAAGTTCCTGGGGCACCAGGTGAAGTCAGTTCTAGTTCCAAAGTCCATCCTTCATTAGTTTTGGGTGATTCTTATGGTCGTACCATTGATACAGTATATAGCTATTCACATCATATAGTTTAATTTATTGGCTATTTTCACCCAAAATCAAATCCCCTTGGGGTACACACCGGACTTCCCCATCCTTTCTCATCACCCACCAAGTGCACCCTGGTCCCTGGGCAAAAGCAATCCCACAGATGGCCTTGCCTTTGCCTGAAGCGGAGATAACCCAAACTGTTTTCCCCAACATATTTTTCATGCGCACTACAGGAACTTTATCCCCTTCTACTGGGCGTGGAAAATTTAATTGGGCAGGGCCAGCTCGATTGGCAGATCCCCTAGTGTTAACTAACCAGGTGGCCTTTGCTAAATGGGTGTCCCAGTGTTTGAGGGTCCCACCACCCATTGCTCTCAGGGTAGTTTTTAGCAGTCCATTGTACCTTTCAGTTTTCCCAGAGGCTGGTGCATGACAGGGGATGTGATACACCCACTCAATACCATGCTCTTTGGCCCAGGTGTCTATGAGGTTGTTCCGAAAATGAGTCCCGTTGTCTGACTCAATTATCTCTGGGGTGCCATGTCGCCACAGGACTTGCATTTCAAGGCCTAGGATAGTGTTCCGGGCAGTGGCATGGGGCACAGGATATGTTTCCAGCCATCCAGTGGTTGCTTCCACCATTGTAAGAACATAACGCTTGCCTTGGCGGCTTTGTGGGAGTGTGATGTAGTCGATTTGCCATGCTTCCCCATATTTATATTTCAGCCATCGTCCTCCACACCACAGAGGCTTTACCCGCTTGGCTTGCTTGATTACAGCGCATGTTTCACATTGATGGATGACCTGTGAGATGGCGTCCATGCTCAAGTCCACCCCTCGATCACGGGCCCATCTCTATGTCGCATCTCTTCCTTCATGGCCTGAAGTGTCATGGGCCCACCGAGCTATACATGATTCACCCTTACGCTGCCAGTCCAAATCCACCTGAGCCACTTCAGTCTTGGCAGCCTGATCCACCTGCTGGTTTGTCCTGGTTCTGGCAAGGATAGAGTTAATTTCACAAAGAGCCAGGACAGGTGAGCCAAGCTGGCCAGGGGCTATTCCATACCATTTGACATCATGCTCACCAGAAAAGGGGGCTAGTCGGGCAAGGGCGGGTTTGGCGTGGCTCCAGGACAGGCTGAGCGTCCAGTAAGTCTGTCATCGGATCGGTAAATTGTTGTTATCACCCATTGTGAATATCTGTTATCAGTACTGTTGTTGATTGTTTTCCCTCTCCCTTGCTGTCCCTGTAAACTGCCCTTATCCCAACCCTCGAGGCCTTGCCACTGTTTTTCCGTTCTCCTCCCCAGCCCGCCGGGGGAGGGGTGAGTGAGCGGCGCGTGGCGCTCAGCTGCCAGCTGGGGCTAAACCAAGTCAGTCCTTTTTGGCACCCAACATGGGGCACAGGGGGTTGTGATAACGACAAGTCTGACCCAAGTGTGTTAAAACAAAGTTATTATAAGCATTTATGATGTTATTGAAACAGTCGCTGGTCATAATGATCTTCTGTTTGGTCACATGGCTCTGGTTTGTAAACCCATGTTTACTCTATGTAATCCCTGCGGCACTGTTTATCACCTCTGGGAGAGGGGTTCCTGTTCTCATATTGTTGTACTGTGTGATAATGACTTATGATAAGATATCATCGACGGTCATCAGTCTGAGCTGGTACTTGTATGTAGCATTTCTGTCAGGCCCATACCTCGGTCAACATCTTTCAGAATTGATTAATAATTGCACCCAATCTATGGGGAAGACAGGGGGGGATACCTTCTCCCACTCTTTCACCTCCCCTTTTCCCTTTTGGTTAGGTACAACAATTTTTGAGAATTTTGAATACCCTTGGACTGTTCAGGCCAGTATATTCCTATTGCTAGGTCTCCTGCATGTTTTCCAAGTCCTGTTCAGGGTTAGCAAAAATTGTTTCAAGAATACCACCCAGGGATCTTCCCCAAGGCTGAGTGGTCAGGGCTGGCATGGCATGTGGGAGAGTATGGGCGGGTATCTAGAGACCTTTTCACCCCCAATGGTTTGGAGCTTCACTCCCGAACAACTGCAAGACCCTGATGAAATGGTAGAATATTTGAAAGGAAAATGCTGTGGGGATTCTAAGGAGACACAACTTCCTGCGCTGTGCTGGGCCCTGGCCACAATCTATCCAACACTGCTTGATAATAGACAGCACCACCCAGAGGGAGAGAGCGGACCCACGGGCACTGCAGTTGCCCAAGCCCCCGCAACAGGCACTGTAGCTGAGCCAAAAGATGAACCCATATCAGTATCAGTTGCTCCTATACACAAAAAGAAATACACAAAGAAATCGATTTGCTTAGTGAGAGATGATGATGAACCGGGACCATCACAAGAACAAGAAGAAGAGGCAGAACCAGAAGTGATCACCCGATCCCTGTCCCTGAGTGAGCTGCGAGATATGCGGAAAGATTTCAGGCGCCTTCCAGGGGAGCACATTATTACCTGGCTGCTCCGCTGCTGGGATAACGGGGCCAGTAGACTGGAACTGGAGGGCAGGGAGGCCAAGCAGCTGGGATCCTTGTCTAGGGAAGGGAGCATTGACAAGGCAATTGGGAAGAAGGCACAGGCCCTCAGCCTCTGGAGGCAACTCCTGTCAAGTGTGAGGGAAAGGTATCCTTTCAGTGAAGATGTCGTATGTCGGCCAGGCAAGTGGACCACCATGGAGAGAGGTATCCAATACCTGAGGGAATTAGCTGTGCGGGAAATGGTTTATTATGATCCGGACAATGCGCAGTTGCCCACAGACCCTGATGAAGTCCAATGTACCCGACCCATGTGGCGAAAATTTGTGTGAAGTGCACCATCATCATACACCAACTCACTGGCAGTAATCGACTGGAAAAGTGAAGAGGCACCCACAGTGGACGAAGTGGCTGGCCGACTCTGGCAATATGAAGAGAGCCTTTCTTCCTCCCTCGTCTCGGCTGTGGAGAAACTGTCCCAGGACTTCCGGCAACTCAAAGAGGATATATCTTACTCCCCACCTGCACAGACCCGTATTGCAGCTGTTAGGAGTAAGCGTTCCTCTGCTCCAGAGAGGGGATATAGAGGATACACACCACGAGGTATCCTGTGGTTTTATCTGCGTGACCACAGAGAAGACATGAGGAAATGGGATGGGAAGGCTACCTCAACCCTGTGGGCACGAGTACATGAGCTACAAGGCAAGACAGCTGTGCAAAGGGACTCTTCCAGAAAGAATGCTGCTCCAGTTTCCACCGGGCAGCCCCCCAGATCAAGTGGATGGCCTGATCACACTTATGATCCTCTTGAAGGGACTTCTAAGTCTTTTTTGCAAGAGGTGAGTAGTGACTATGATGAGCAGGATTAGAGGGGCCCTGCCTCCAGCCAGGTGGAGGAAAGGGACAATAGAGTTTATTGGACTGTGTGGATCCGATGGCCTGGCACATCGGACCCACAAGAGGACAAAGCCCTAGTGGACGCTGGTGCACAGTGTACCCTAATGCCATCGAACTATGAAGGGGTGGAACCGATATCTATTTCTGGTGTGACGGGGGGATCCCAACAGTTGACTCTGCTGGAGGCTGAAGGAAGTCTAACTGGGAATGAGTGGCAAAAGCACCCCATCATGACTGGGCCAGAGGCTCCGTGCATCCTGGGCATAGACTACCTCCGGAAAGGGTATTTCAAAGATCCAAAAGGCTACCGGTGGGCTTTTGGAATAGCTGCCTTGGAAACAGAGGAAAATGAACCATTGTCTAGTTTGCCCGGTCCCTCGGAGGACCCTTCTGTTGTAGGGCTGCTGAGGGTTGAAGAGCAACAGGTGCCGATTGCTATCAGAACGGCGCACCGGCGGCAATACCGCACCAACAGAGAATCCCTGGTTCCCATCCACAAGCTAATTCATCAACTGGAGAGTCAGGGAGTGATCAGCAGAACCCGCTCACCTTTTAACAGTCCCAGATGGCCAGTGCGGAAGTCCAATGGAGAGTCGAGGCTGACGGTAGACTATCGCGGCCTGAATGAAGTCACACCACCCATGAGTGCTGCTGTGCCAGACATGCTGGAACTTCAATATGAACTGGAGTCAAAGGCAGCCAAATGGTATGCCACAACTGATATAGCTAATGCATTTTTCTTGATCCCTTTGGTGGCAGAGTGCAGGCCACAGTTTGCCTTCACTTGGAGGGGCGTCCAGTACACCTGGAACCAACTGCCCCAGGGGTGGAAACACAGCCCCACCCTTTGCCATGGACTGATCCAGACTGCACTGGAACAGGGTGAAGCCCCAGAGCACCTGCAATACATTGATGACATCATTGTATGGGGCAACTCAGCAGAGGAAGTTTCTGAGAAAGGGAAGAAAATAATCCAAATCCTGCTGCAGCCTGGCTTTGCCATAAAACGATGTAAGGTAAAGGGGCCTGCGCAGGAAATCCAATTTTTAGGAATAAAGTGGCATGATGGGCGGCGTCAGATCCCAATGGATGTTATCAACCAAATAGCAGCCATGTCTCCGCCAACCAACAAAAAGGAGACACAGGCCTTCTTAGGTGTTGTGGGTTTCTGGAGAATGCACATTCCGAATTACAGTCTAATAGTAAGCCCTCTCTGCCATGTAACCCAGAAGAAGAATGATTTCAAATGGGGCCCTGAGCAATGACAAGATTTTGAACAAATTAAACAAGAAATAGTTCGTGCCATAGCTCTTGGGCCAGTCAGGGCAGGACCAGATGTAAAAAATGTGCTGTACCCTGCAGCCGGGGAGAATGGCCCTACCTGGAGTCTCTGGCAGAAAGCACCAGGGGAGGCTCGAGGTCGACCCCTGGGGTTTTGGAGTCGGGGATAAAGAGGATCCGAGGCCCGCTACACTCCAACGGAAAAGGAGATATTGGCAGCCTATGAAGGGGTTCGAGCTGCTTCAGAGGTGATTGGCACTGAAGCACAGCTCCTCTTGGCACCCCGACTGCCAGTGCTGGGCTGGATGTTCAAAGAGAGGGCTCCTTCCATGCAAATGATGCTACATGGAGTAAGTGGGTTGCACTGATTACACAGCGGGCTCGAATAGGAAGCCCCAATCGTCCAGGAATTCTGGAAGTGATCACAGACTGGCCAGAAGGGAAAGATTTCGGAATGTCACCAGAGGAGGAGGTGACATGTGCTGAAAGGGGCCCCACCGTATAATAAACTAACAGAAGACGAGAAACCATATGCCCTCTTCACTGATGGGTCCTGTCGCATCGTGGGAAAGCATCGAAGGTGGAAGGCCGCTGTATGGAGTTCTACACGGCGAGTTGCAGAAGCTGCTGAAGGAGAAGGTGAATCAAGCCAGTTTGCAGAGGTGAAAGCCATCCAGCTGGCTTTAGACATTGCTGAAAGAGAAAAGTGGCCAACACTGTCCCTCTATACAAATTCATGGATGGTGGCCAATGCCCTGTGGGGGTGGTTACAGCAGTGGAAGCGGAGCAACTGGCAACGCAGAGGCAAACCCATCTGGGCTGCCCCATTGTGGCAAGATATTGCTGCCTGGCTAGAGAAGCTAGTTGTAAAGGTATGTCATGTAGATGCCCACGTACCCGGGAGTCGGGCCACTGAGGAACATCAGAACAACCAGCAAGTGTATCAGGCTGCCAAGATTGAAGTGGCTCAGGTGGATTTGGACTGGCAGCGTAAGGGTGAATTATTTATAGCTCGGTGGGCCCATGACACCTCAGGCCATGAAGGAAGAGATGCGACATAGAGATGGGCCCGTGATCGAGGGGTGGACTTGAGCATGGACGCCATCTCACAGGTCATCCATCAATGTGAAACATGCGCTGTAATCAAGCAAGCCAAGCGGGTAAAGCCTCTGTGGTATGGAGGACGATGGCTGAAATATAAATATGGGGAAGCATGGCAAATCGACTACATCACACTCCCACAAAGCCGCCAAGGCAAGCGTTATGTTCTTACAATGGTGGAAGCAACCACTGGATGGCTGGAAACATATCCTGTGCCCCATGCCACTGCCCGGAACACTATTCTGGGTCTTGAAAAGCAAGTCCTGTGGAGACATGGCACCCCAGAGAGAATTGAGTCAGACAACAGGACTCATTTTCAGAACAACCTCATAGACACCTGGGCCAAAGAGCATGGTATGGAGTGGGTGTATCACATCCCCTGTCATGCACCAGCCTCTGGGAAAATTGAAAGGTACAATGGACTGCTAAAAACTACCCTGAGAGCAATGGGTGGTGGGACCCTCAAACACTGGGACACCCATTTAGCAAAGGCCACCTGGTTAGTTAACACTAGGGGATCTGCTAATCGAGCTGGCCCTGCCCAATCAAAATTTCCACACCCAGTAGAAGGGGATAAAGTTCCTGTAGTGCGCATGAAAAATATGTTGGGGAAAACAGTTTGGGTTATCTCCGCTTCAGGCAAAGGCAAGGCCATCTGTGGGATTGCTTTTGCCCAGGGACCGGGGTGCACGTGGTGGGTGATGAGAAAGGATGGGGAAGTCCGGTGTGTACCCCAAGGGGATTTGATTTTGGGTGAAAATAGCCAATAAATTAAACTATATGATGTTAATAGCTATATACTGTATCAATGGTACGACCATAAGAATCACCCAAAACTAATGAAGGATGGACTTTGAAACTGAACAAAGTGCCATGATGATGGAAGTAGAGCTGACTTTAACTGGTGCCCAGGAACTTCATTAAAAATCTTTGACATCCAGACTGTGATCATGGACCATATCAGATACACCAGCCGTGATAACTCCGGATGTATGATGCAACAATCCAGTAGCACGCACAATTACTCCTGCTCTGAGAGACTGTAATGGCAGATGGAACCCAAAGCCATGGGCTAAATGAACTTGACAGGCATTTTAGAGCGATAGCCCGTAGAGTTAAGGGAATGAGATCTGTGAAATAATCTGGGCATGACGTAGATGGTATAGAATAAGGGGTGGATAATGTCCTGGTTCTGGCAAGGATAGAGTTAATTTCACAAAGAGCCAGGACAGGTGAGCCAAGCTGGCCGGGGGCTATTCCATACCATGTGATGTCATGCTCACCATAAAAGGGGGCTAGTTGGGCAGGGGTGGGTTCGGTGTGGCTCCGGGACAGGCTGAGGGTCTGGTCGGTTGGTCGTCGGATCGGTAAATTGTTCTCTGTTATCACCCATTGTGAATATCTGTTATCAGTACTGTTCTTGGTTGTTTTCCCTCTCCCTTGCTGTCCCAGTAAACTGCCCTTATCCCAACCCTCCAGGCTTTGCCGTTGTTTTTCCGGTTTCTTCCCTAGCCCGCCGGGGGAGGGGTCAGTGAGCGGCACGTGGCACCCAGCTGCCAGCTGGGGCTAAACCACGTCATGGTTGTTCTGATGTTCCTCAGTGGCCCGACTCCCGGGTACGTGGGCATCTACATGACGTACCTTTACAACTAGCTTCTCTAGCCAGGCAGCAATATCTCGCCACAATGGGGCAGCCCAGATGGGTTTGCCTCTGCGTTGCCAGTTGCTCCGCTTCCACTGCTGTAACCACCCCCACAGGGCATTGCCCACCATCCATGAATCAGTATAGAGGGACAGTGTTGGCCACTTTTCTCTTTCAGCAATATCTAAAGCCAGCTGGATGGCTTTCACCTCTGCAAACTGGCTTGATTCACCTTCTCCTTCAGCAGCTTCTGCAACTCGCCGTGTAGAACTCCATACAGCGGCCTTCCACCTTCGATGCTTTCCCACGATGCGACAGGACCCATCAGTGAAGAAGGCATATGGTTTCTCATCTTCTGTTAGTTTATTATACGGTGGGGCCCCTTTCAGCACGTGCCACCTCCTCCTCTGGTGACATTCCGAAATCTTTCCCTTCTGGCCAGTCTGTGATCACTTCCAGAATTCCTGGACGATTGGGGCTTCCTATTCGAGCCCGCTGTGTAATCAGTGCAACCCACTTACTCCATGTAGCATCGGTTGCATGATGTGTGGAAGGAGCCCTCTCTTTGAACATCCAGCCCAGCACTGGCAGTCGGGGTGCCAAGAGGAGCTGTGCTTCAGTGCCAATCACCTCTGAAGCAGCTCGAACCCCTTCATAGGCTGCCAATATCTCCTTTTCCGTTGGAGTGTAGCGGGCCTCAGATCCTCTGTATCCCCGACTCCAAAACCCCAGGGGTCGACCTCGAGCCTCCCCTGGTGCTTTCTGCCAGAGACTCCAGGTAGGGCCATTCTCCCCGGCTGCGGGGTACAGCACATTTTTTACATCTGGTCCTGCCCTGACTGGCCCAAGAGCTATGGCACGAACTATTTCTTGTTTAATTTGTTCAAAATCTTGTCATTGCTCAGGGCCCCATTTGAAATCATTCTTCTTCCGGGTTACATGGCAGAGAGGGCTTACCATTAGACTGTAATTCGGAATGTGCATTCTCCAGAAACCCACAACACCTAAGAAGGCCTGTGTCTCCTTTTTGTTGGTTGGCGGAGACATGGCTGCTATTTGGTTGATAATATCCATTGGGATCTGACGCCGCCCATCATGCCACTTTATTCCTAAAAATTGGATTTCCTGCGCAGGCCCCTTTACCTTACATCGTTTTATGGCAAAGCCAGCCTGCAGCAGGATTTGGATTATTTTCTTCCCTTTCTCAAAAACTTCCTCTGCTGAGTTGCCCCATACAATGATGTCATCAATGTATTGCAGGTGCTCTGGGGCTTCACCCTGTTCCAGTGCAGTCTGGATCAGTCCATGGCAAAGGGTGGGGCTGTGTTTCCACCCCTGGGGCAGTCGGTTCCAGGTGTACTGGACGCCCCTCCAAGTGAAGGCAAACTGTGGCCTGCACTCTGCTGCCAAAGGGGATCGAGAAAAATGCATTAGCTATATCAGTTGTGGCATACCATTTGGCTGCCTTTGACTCCAGTTCATATTGAAGTTCCAGCATGTCTGGCACAGCAGCACTCATGGGTGGTGTGACTTCATTCAGGCCACGATAGTCTACCGTCAGCCTCCACTCTCCATTGGACTTCCGCACTGGCCATCTGGGACTGTTAAAAGGTGAGCGGGTTCTGCTGATCACTCCCTGACTCTCCAGTTGACGAATTAGCTTGTGGATGGGAACCAGGGATTCTCTGTTGGTGCGGTATTGCTGCCGGTGCACCGTTCTGATAGCAATCGGCACCTGTTGCTCTTCAACCCTCAGCAGCCCTACAACAGAAGGGTCCTCCGAGGGACCAGGCAAACTAGACAATGGTTTATTTCCTCCGCTTCCAAGGCAGCTATTCCAAAAGCCCACCGGTAGCCTTTTGGATCTTTGAAATACCCTTTCCGGAGGTAGTCTATGCCCAGGATGCACGGAGCCTCTGGCCCAGTCATGATGGGGTGCTTTTGCCACTCATTCCCAGTTAGACTTCCTTCAGCCTCCAGCAGAGTCAACTGTTGGGATCCCCCCGTCACACCAGAAATAGATATCGGTTCCACCCCTTCATAGTTCGATGGCATTAGGGTACACTGTGCACCAGCGTCCACTAGGGCTTTGTCCTCTTGTGGGTCCGATGTGCCAGGCCATCGGATCCACACAGTCCAATAAACTCTATTGTCCCTTTCCTCCACCTGGCTGGAGGCAGGGCCCCTCTAATCCTGCTCATCATAGTCACTACTCACCTCTTGCAAAAAAGACTTAGAAGTCCCTTCAAGAGGATCATAAGTACGATCGGGCCATCCACTTGATCTGGGGGGCTGCCCGGTGGAAACTGGAGCAGCATTCTTTCTGGAAGAGTCCCTTTGCACAGCTGTCTTGCCTTGTAGCTCATGTACTCGTGCCCACAGGGTTGAGGTAGCCTTCCCATCCCATTTCCTCATGTCTTCTCCGTGGTCACGCAGATAAAACCACAGGATACCTCGTGGTGTGTATCCTCTATATCCCCTCTCTGGAGCAGAGGAACGCTTACTCCTAACAGCTGAAATACGGGTCTGTACAGGTGGGGAGTAAGATATATCCTCTTTGAGTTGCCGGAAGTCCTGGGACAGTTTCTCCACAGCCGAGACGAGGGAGGAAGAAAGGCTCTCTTCATATTGCCAGAGTCGGCCAGCCACTTCGTCCACTGTGGGTGCCTCTTCACTTTTCCAGTCGATTACTGCCAGTGAGTTGGTGTATGATGATGGTGCACTTCACACAAATTTTCGCCACATGGGTCGGGTACATTGGACTTCATCAGGGTCTGTGGGCAACTGCGCATTGTCCGGATCATAATAAACCATTTCCCGCACAGCTAATTCCCTCAGGTATTGGATACCTCTCTCCATGGTGGTCCACTTGCCTGGCCGACATACGACATCTTCACTGAAAGGATACCTTTCCCTCACACTTGACAGGAGTTGCCTCCAGAGGCTGAGGGCCTGTGCCTTCTTCCCAATTGCCTTGTCAATGCTCCCTTCCCTAGACAAGGATCCCAGCTGCTTGGCCTCCCTGCCCTCCAGTTCCAGTCTACTGGCCCCGTTATCCCAGCAGCGGAGCAGCCAGGTAATAATGTGCTCCCCTGGAAGGCGCCTGAAATCTTTCCGCATATCTCGCAGCTCACTCAGGGACAGGGATCGGGTGATCACTTCTGGTTCTGCCTCTTCTTCTTGTTCTTGTGATGGTCCCGGTTCATCATCATCTCTCACTAAGCAAACCGATTTCTTTGTGTATTTCTTTTTGTGTATAGGAGCAACTGATACTGATATGGGTTCATCTTTTGGCTCAGCTACAGTGCCTGTTGCGGGGGCTTGGGCAACTGCAGTGCCCGTGGGTCCGCTCTCTCCCTCTGGGTGGTGCTGTCTATTATCAAGCAGTGTTGGATAGATTGTGGCCAGGGCCCAGCACAGCGCAGGAAGTTGTGTCTCCTTAGAATCCCCACAGCATTTTCCTTTCAAATATTCTACCATTTCATCAGGGTCTTGCAGTTGTTCGGGAGTGAAGCTCCAAACCATTGGGGGTGAAAAGGTCTCTAGATACCCGCCCATACTCTCCCACATGCCATGCCAGCCCTGACCACTCAGCCTTGGGGAAGATCCCTGGGTGGTATTCTTGAAACAATTTTTGCTAACCCTGAACAGGACTTGGAAAACATGCAGGAGACCTAGCAATAGGAATATACTGGCCTGAACAGTCCAAGGGTATTCAAAATTCTCAAAAATTGTTGTACCTAACCAAAAGGGAAAAGGGGAGGTGAAAGAGTGGGAGAAGGTATCCCCCCCTGTCTTCCCCATAGATTGGGTGCAATTATTAATCAATTCTGAAAGATGTTGACCGAGGTATGGGCCTGACAGAAATGCTACATACAAGTACCAGCTCAGACTGATGACCGTCGATGATATCTTATCATAAGTCATTATCACACAGTACAACAATATGAGAACAGGAACCCCTCTCCCAGAGGTGATAAACAGTGCCGCAGGGATTACATAGAGTAAACATGGGTTTACAAACCAGAGCCATGTGACCAAACAGAAGATCATTATGACCAGCGACTGTTTCAATAACATCATAAATGCTTATAATAACTTTGTTTTAACACACTTGGGTCAGACTTGTCGTTATCACAACCCCCTGTGCCCCATGTTGGGTGCCAAAAAGGACTGACTTGGTTTAGCCCCAGCTGGCAGCTGAGCGCCACGCGCCGCTCACTCACCCCTCCCCCGGCGGGCTGGGGAGGAGAACGGAAAAACAGTGGCAAGGCCTCGAGGGTTGGGATAAGGGCAGTTTACTGGGACAGCAAGGGAGAGGGAAACAATCAACAACAGTACTGATAACAGATATTCACAATGGGTGATAACAAAGAACAATTTACCGATCCGATGACTGACTGACCGACCGGACACTCAACCCGTCCCGGAGCCACGCCGAACCCGCCCCTGCCCGACTAGCCCCCTTTTATGGTGAGCATGACGTCACATGGTATGGAATAGCCCCCGGCCAGCTTGGCTCACCTGTCCTGGCTCCTTGTGAAATTAACTCTATCATTGCCAGAACCAGGCCAGGGTGAGAGAGACCTAATTAGGTTATGTGACTGAGACTGGGTAAACAATGGAAGAAACATTTATTTGGAGATAGAAATGAGCATGGAAATGGATTCCTTAGACGTTGTTTAGAATGCAACTTAAAATAAATAAAAAAATGGAAAAGGTAAATTAAAAGCTAAGAATTTCAATCTCATGTGGGACAAAATAGACGTATCAATTGAATGCCATATATAGCTGATGGTTATTGCAACATATACCAACCCCAGACCTGAAAGAAAAACCTGCAATGAAATTAGCAGTATAAAAGGATACAGCCCAACTAATTAAAGTGAAGATTTAATGTGTTTAGTCTCTTCTGTACTTGACGTGCTGTCTGTCACTGAATCCAAGGTCAGCCTGCAGAATCTGAGTAATACTAAAAGAGCAAGTCCTACTCAAATCGCAGCGGGATGGGGGAGAGAATCAGAAGAGTGAAAGTGAGAAAACTCCTAGGTTGAGATAAAGACAGCTTACTAAGTAAAGCAAAAGCTGCATGTGCAGGCAAAGCAAAACAAGGAATTCATTCATCACTTCCCATGGGCAGGCAGGTGTTCATCCATCTCCAGGAAAGCAGGGCTCCATCACGCGTAACGGTTACTTGGGAAGACAAACACCATCACTTTGAATGTCGTGTGTCCCCTCCCCTTCTTTGCTCCGGCTTTATATGCTCAGCATGATGTCATATGGTATGGAATATCCCTTTGGTCAGTTGGGGCCAGCTGTCCCGGCCTTGTCCCCTTCCAGCTTCTTGTGCATGCCCAGTGTACTCGCTGTCGGGGCAGCATGAGAAGCAGAAAAGGCCTTGGCTCTGTGTAAGCACTGCTCAACAATAACAAAAACATCTCTATATTATCAACACTCTGTTCAACACAAATCCAAAACATAAGTAGCCTTGTACTAGCTACTATGAATAAAATTAACTCTATCCCAGCCAAAACCAGCACAGAAGGAAAACCAACAACCAAACCCCACCATGATATGGAAGAGATATATCATGCCCTTGAAAAAGTAAAAAGGAATGGAGAACATCAATGGTGGGAGAGCCTCCTCAGATGGTCACCAACAGCAGCGAGGTATATAATATAATGCTTCACCCAATTATAGTCTAATAAACCCTAACTGTGCTTTGTTTACTGCTTGTAATCATTTTATATGTAAGAATATGGAGATTAACTATACATCTCGAAAGGCTTAATGAACTTTGCTTCATATGTTAGCAGAAATGCTAAATAAAAAGAAAGGGAGGACTGTTGGGAAATATTAGTTGTCAAGCTCAGCATAAGTGTTGGTGCAACTAACAGTGTAAGTGGCTAAATTTGCCAAAACCGTAGGCCACAAGCAATGAACTTTCACGTAAATATGCTGAACTTTTGCCTAGTGAAGTAAGAGAAGGCCGCAGAGCTGGTGTAAGCTGGAAGATAAGGAGGATACAACCGTCAGCAGAGGCAGCAACACTAGAGATAAGACGAGAAGCAGCCTGCCTAGAGACAAAGAAAGGACTCAATGAAGTATGTGAAGACACCAGACCCTAATATTATGATCGGTCTGAACTGCCACATGATGGGAGGAGAACTTAGATTGTAAGGGTATAATTTCCCAGGAATTTCTTTGTTCAGGGTCCCTCTGCAGAGGCACCCAGCACCCAACTCCTGTACCACCCAAATAAATTATCTCATGGGATTCAGAGCCTGAAAATCTGCTATGGGAAACCTAGGGTGAAGAAACTTCCTTAACTGGTGAGATAGGATTTCACCCTTGTGTTGTCTACATGGCTTGGAATCAGTTGCTGATTTGCACTCTACGATGCCAAATAATGTCAAAAATTATTGTTTTGGGGTGTGACATCAGTGGCATCAGCAGTCATGCTATTTCTGTGATCTCAGTAATATTCAATGTTCTCCTGAAAACATGAATCCTTAGTCCCCATGATCCCATGATTACATAGGATTCTTGGACTTTGGACTTTGGGGAGAAAAAAAAAAAAAAAAGAAGCTTTTGTTTCCTGGTTGCAGAAAAAAACCCATAAAGCATCATCTAAGGGCATTAAAATCCTACAAAACTGACTGCATAGAATAAACCCATTTATTTATATAAAGACTTGGCTTTTAAAGCCACCATCAAACAATTGCCAACTCCTGTCTCTTGGAAAGCTAGTATTTGTGCTTTCCTTCTTACACAGCTGGAGTGAGGTCCTGGGTGTACCCCACACTATGCAGGTCTTTGAAGAGGTTTTGGAAGTAGGTAGATCACTGGCGCGTCTCTTTGCTCGTGGCCCTATATCTTAAACAGCGAAGGCTTCAGAATCATGTCACCTAATTTTTCTCTAAGTTAAGAAGAGTCCTGGTTGACTAACCTGATCTCCTTCTATGACAAGATGACCCACTTAGTGGATGAGGGAAAGGCTGTGAATGTTGTCTACCTAGACTTTAGTAAAGCCTTTGACACCATTTCCACAGCATTCTCCTGGAGAAATTGGCTGCTCATGGCTTGGATGGACACACTCTAGGTAAAAAAAAATGGTTGGATGGCTGGGCCCAAAGAGTTGTGGTGAATGGAGTTAAATCCAGTTGGCAGCCAGTCACAAGTGCTGTTCCCCACGGCTCAGTACTGGAGACAGTTCTGTTTAATATCTTTCTCAATGATCTGGACAAAGGGATTGAGTGCACCCTCAGTAAGTTTGCAGACGACACCAAGTTGGGTGGTAGTGTTGATCTACTTGAGGGTAGAAAGGCTCTACAGAAGATCTGGAGAGGGGTGGATCTATGGTCTGAGGCCAATTGTATGAGATTCAACAAGACTAAGTGTTGGGCCCTGCACTTGGGTCACAACAACCCCGTGCAGTGCTACAGGCTTGGGGAAGAGTGGCTGGCAAGCTGCCTGGCAGAAAAGGACCTGGGACTGTTGTTTGACAGCCAGCTGAATATGAGCCAGCAGTGTGCCCAGGTGGCCAACAGCATCCTGGCTCATATCAGAAATAGGGTGGCTGGCAGGACTAGGGAAGTGATTGTCCCCCTGTACTTGGCACTGGTGAGGTGCCACACCTCGAGTACTGTGTTCAGTTTAGGACCTCTCACTACAAGAAAGACATTGAGGTGCTGGAGCAAAGGGCAAAGCAAGGGCAACAAAGTTGGTGAAGGGTCTAGAGAACAAGTCTTATGAGGAGCAGCTGAGGGAACTGGGGTTGTTTAGCCTGGAGAAAAGAAGGCTGAGGGGAGACCTTATTGCTCTCTGCAACTACCTGAAAGGAGGTTATAGTGAAGTGGGTGCCAGTTGCTTTTCCCAAGTAACAAGATGAGAGGAAATGGCCTCAAGTTGTGATATGAATCCATGTTCATTCATGCTGTCTGCTTTGCACAAAGATGGCTTTGTCACAAACAGCTACTCCAAATATCCCTTCTAACAGAATGAGTGTCACATAGCTGATAATTTGGACTGGAGGTATTTTTCAAAGTCTGCATATTGTGGCCAGGGCAAGTACTTGAAAGAACTGCCATTTAGTCCAAACTGTGCCTGAGCTTTGAGAGCTGTGCAGGATTGTCCTACTGTGCTTAATTTCAGACTCTGCTACCATCATCTTATCTGCTATCGTAATCCAAGAAAGTATCAGCTCTTGGCTCCTATCTACACAAAAAATACTGCAATTACTTCTCAGCTGTCAAGGAGCAGCTGGGGATGGCTGCTCCATAAAGGGACAGGGAGCCAGGAGCCACAGGGCATGCAGGACTAGCAGGACAGGGATCTTGTCAGCCAGGGATTATCCCACAGTGCCCAAGTCAGGCAAGCAGGATCAGCCTGGGGATGGCAGGTAGCATCAGCAAAGCGTCCAGAACATCAGACAACTCTCTGATAAATAGCAGGTCCAGGCCAAGCTGGCAGTGTTAGTGATAGTAAGCCGGGTGAGACACAGCCCAGTGACCCTCAGGCAAGTTCACAGTGACAGGGCAAGTCTAGGGTCAAGTCAGGAAGTCTTTCTGTGGATCAGGATTCAGATCAAGGAGGTCCATGGCCCCTAAGCTTGGCTGCAACACAGTCGGTGATCATCGTTCATACAGCACAGTGCAGGAAAGCAGTGAATGTCCAGGCCTGAGCTTCAGTGCAGGTAGACAGAGGTGCAGGAGAGGGGGATCAGGCCCATTAGTGCTCTCAGGGTCCTGACATCAGGCTGCTTTGGAAGTTTAGGCTCCTTCTGCCATCAGTTCTTTGCATGTAGAGCTGTGTTTTTCTGATGTCTCAGAAGCCTGACTTCATATGTTAGTGTTTAGCATCAAGATAAAGGCAGCGTCCAAGAGTGAGCCAAGAGGAGAACTGCTGATAGGTCTCCTCTGCTGGTCTTGTAATGGCCCCAGGACATTGGGGGTGAAACAGCCAAAACTTCATGCTGTTGTAGATGCGTGATCCAATCGGTCTTGAAAAAAAATTACCAAAAGAAAGGTAGTGGTTGTTATTTTTCTTTAAAGTATGGTGAATTTCCTGATCTGACTCCCTCTACACAGAGCTGAATTGCTGCAGCTCTAGGAAGAAGCTGTATAGGCCAGAAATGTAAAGCTACACCTCAAGCCATATTGCTGCCAAAGTCTGTAAAACAAAGCTTTTACGAAGCCTAACACCAAAGCCACTAAGTTAAACCCTAAATGCTCTTTTGGTAGCCAAAAAATGAAAGTACGTCTTCAGAAACACAAATTTTCTTCATTTCTCTGTTTCAAATCTTCAAAGTGTCTTTGAGGTTTGGATTTTCAAACTTAACCAAAGTGACAATCTGTTTATTTTTTTCACTGGCACTGAACTTTTTTCCCAGGCTGGGGAGAGGATTGAGAAAAATCAGTTGCCTTGTATGTGGTGGGAGTGCCCACCAGAATTAGCATTAAGACTACCTTGCAGCCTGACAGATGATGGCTCTGGGTGATACCCACACAGAAAAGATATCTAGTGGTGGGCCAGACTGTTGAAAAAAATGACTGCTAAATATCGTCACCACGCGAGAGTAATTGTGCTTTGCTGTGTCTGCAGATGGAAAAAATATGATTTAATCGATCTGAGGCAAAACAGATGTAAAAATAATAATTAAACCAAAAAATCTTACAACCTGGTTCCTTGATTGTAATAGAGGTATGAATGGTGGTGATTTTTGCAGCGTATGAGTGGAGTTTGCAGGACTGATCTTTCTCCAAATCTGCTCTAGAGGGCAGTCTTGACCTTAAATTCACTTACCAGCAGTGAAAAGCACATGGGCGTTATTAACACATTTAGGCTTGTTTGTCACTGAAGTGCAAATGTAATTGTAGCACTTGACTTGTCACAACACCCCCTCAGGCCTTTATAAGAAATAACATATTCTGGTATTCTTTGTTTCCAACATATGCTCCAGAAGAAGACAAGCATTTATTATGTTTTATAAGACTGTGTGGAAGATGGAGTGTGCTGTAGGCAAAATATTTCAGAGAAAGAATTGGGTTATGTTGTAGCTGGGGACTTGTGATACATATATCACAGTAAGGGTTTTTTTCCTTTTTTTCTTTGTTGGTTTTCCATGAGGGTTTTTTTGTTTGTTTGTTTGTTTTTCCTTGTGTGTGTGTCAGCTGTGGAGGCTGTAATGCAAATTTGACAGCTTGCTTACATAACTACAACTGTGCTTTTTTTCTTCCCACTACAAATACCTAGGTGAGCCCAATGCCAAGCACCTGTTGGGCACCAGCAGTCAGAGAAGCCCTGGGCAGAGATGCTCTGTCTGGCTTCTGCACAACATGGTACCATGCCCTGCCAAAACTTGATCCACTAACAGCGCGTGCCAATTTAGTGAAGAGCAGGCACTGTTTTACAGCTTACACAAGTGCTGCTTCCTCAGGCTGCAGTGGGGTTGATGAGGAGCCCAATTGTCCCCACTTCTTTAAGGTGCTGAGTGTTGCTTTCAATTACAGCCTTTCCAGCTCCAGTTCAACCTTTGCTTGGATTGTCAATACATGTTTTTCCATCAGCTCTAGGGTTATTCGCAAGCTGGCTCCTGTCTTTGAGTTCCCACTGCCTCAGCTGAAGTTCCGTTCCAGGCAATCAGTCCCTGGTTTAGCTACACAAAGCCAGATCATTAAGTACGCATAGCATAACCACCAGTGCTAGGCAGCACTGCAGTGGAAATCCTTTCAAGCAACTATGTTTGGGCATTAGCTGTAAAGACTTTCCATCTGTGGAGAATGCATTGCACGTATCTAGGATGTGTTAGATTTCACATGCCTTAGATTAATGCTTTAAATGGAGCATCACCTTCCCCATAACACGTGCTTTAACACATATGTATACATGAGTTTCCCTAATCCTGTTTCTTCTGGAGGGTCACGTCCTCAGGGGGTGGTTACCTACTAGAAAAAGTAGCCATGAGATGAACTCTCCAGCTGGTCACAGCTTGTACTAATACTCCCAAGGGCAATTTTCAAGGTAGCTCTTATGTCTCTTAGGTGGTTTTCGGTTTTTTCTTAAAAAAAAAATCTCCTTTGCCATGACAACAATTAGCTTGTACTAATACTCCCAAGGGCAATTTTCAAGGTAGCTCACACTCGCACTAGAAAGGAGCAATGTTTTGTTCTTTAGAAAAACAAAAGCAGAGGTTTATCTGCATTTCAGAGTCAAAATAAGTGGAGCTTCCATCCATGCTGGCTCATGTTCAGCTTAACGTTTACCAGTATTCCCACATCCTTTTCTGCAGAGTTGCTACAAACCACTTGCTCAACAGCATATCCCAGTGCATGGGATTATTTAATTCCAGATGCAGGCTTTGCATTTGCCTTTGTAGCATTTCATGACATTTCTTCTCAGCTCAGCGATCTAGTCTGTTGAGGTCCCTTGATCTGACCCTCCGGAATATCTGCTGTTCCTCCTCCGATTTGGTGGAATTCGCAAATGGATGGGGATGGCCTTTTTCCACTCAGGTAGCTGATGAGGACATCAAACAGCAGTAGTCTTTGTGCTGGCCGCTGAAGAATGTTACAAGTTGCAGGTTAGACTTTGGCTCTTCAGTCACTACCACTAAGCCCATTACTCCAGCCAGTTTTTCACTTACCCATCCAGTCTCTGCCTTCCTAATTTGGCCACAAGAATGCTGTGAGAGATTGACTCAAAAGTCTTGCTAAGGGCTAGGTAAATGAAAACCTCTGCTCTTGTGTTGTCTACAGAACCAGTGACTTCTGCAGAAAAGGGGTATCTCTGCCTCTGACATGTCTGTGCTCCATGACTGACAGACTCTGAATCTCACCAGCTCTGTATATGAGCAAAACTCCTGGACTGTCAACTGATCATCATGCCTGAGTCAGTCAACAACCTGGTGATACGTCATGACAGTGCCCTACTGTGGCAGGTACATCTGCCTTGACAACACTAAAAACTTATCGACAGCTGAGCCACAGCACTCCCTAGGGATCGCCATCATGTGTACACCTCAGTCCACAGGCGAGACCCCCTTCAGTTGATGGACAAGGCTCTCAGCCAATGAGGCACCTCAGTCCAAAGAAAGTTGTAGTGAATTACCATGTATGACCACGAGCCCCGATCCGACTAAGGTATACACAGAGCCCTGCTGGAGGCCATTTTGAGTCCTCCTTGGAGCGGCAGGTCTGTGGCATGCGGTCCTCCCTGTGGCAGGGGACACCTACCACGGATACTCCTCGAGGTTGAGTTGGGTGCCCTCACTATAACTGGTGAGTGAATGTGCACTACGGATGCTCCCCTTCTCCCCCCGCCCCCCGCCTTAAACCCTAAAAACTTTTTGGTCACCCTTGTAGTAGTGCTACCCATACTTGGTTTTGCTGTTGTTCTATAGCTAAGAGTGAGCCAGCTCCAGTGGCATCCAAACTTGTTTGAGAACTGTATGGACATTTGTTTCTTGCAATAAATTGTGGTTAGTTTGATTTCATTTCTGGTGGTTGGTGGTTTTGTTCCTACAGGGTCACCTACAGGGACAGCAGAACTTCTAGGACATGGGAGGAGAGCATGGGTCTCTCAGATCGGGTGCGTTCTATGTTCTGGACACTGCCTGAGTCTTGTGACAACATCTCTGGTTTGGGGATGGGTTTTTCAAAACTGGCTTTTGGAAGCGTATTTCCAGTCAGTGAAATTTCACACAATTCTGCCAATGGCTGCTCTTAAGCAGAGGACTGCTGGGAAGTGCCTGATAGACACAGGTCAATTTAAATCCATTTTTCACCAAGTAGCTGCTGGTGAGATTAGACACCCAATAAGCTCATGTACTCATTGTTCTGAGAGGGTGAGGCTCTTTCCTCGGTGCACTGTCACTGCTTTCTGGCTTTGCACAGAAACTGGAAATGTCTCTTAGGTGGTTTTCTTTTTTTTCTTAAAAAAAAAATCTCCTTTGCCATGACAACAAGTTTCTCAGTATGTGCAAATATGGAAATACTAATCTGACGTGTTTGTCATTGGTGAAAATTAAACTGCAGAATGCTGGGGGCGGGGAGAATCTCTGTTTACGATATAACACCATCTTCTGAAGGTCTTGGTCTACATTTCATTATTGATAATGGGCTTATTCTCCTCATCCCTTATGCATCAGCTTTGCATCCACAAAATCCTCACGGATTCTGTGGGTACGGTCATGCAAGAGAAGTAAATTTTCCCCTTGGAAGGTGAGAGGAACAGAGTTTTTCCTGTTGACAGCTCTTACCTTTTTCCTAAACAACTGCAGATTGACAAGGGCTACCATAATTCTTTACCTAATGACATGCGTTTATATCCCATTACAGTGATGAATCTATCTCTCAACGCAGCTCATATATTGAGAAACTTCAGCACTGGGGGCTTATTTTAACAATGTTCATTAGGGAGCTGGAATGATAATGCAGGAGCCTGTAATTCTGAATATGTTTGATCCTGGCTTTTAGCATTTCCCTAAAGGTATGAGTTGAGGAGCAGGACGCAAAATGAGTAGAGATAAGAGGACCAGTAAATCAAGTTTTGCTCTGTCCTAATGTGGATGAACATAGACAAATAGTCTAGCATATCAGGCCAATAGGAGTGTGATATTGCCTTTCCTGAATCTTGTGACAGGAGACGTAGCTCCCTCTGGAACTGTCCTCTTTTAAGAACTGCTGCAGGGCACAGTAAATCAGGTAACTAGCTAACTGTCCTGGTTTTGGCTAGGACAGAGTTAATTTTCACCGGAAGCTGGGAGGGGACACAGCCAGGACAGGTGATCCAAACTAGCTAAAGGGAGTATTCTATACTGCATGATGTCATGCCTAGCATATAAAGGGGGCTGGCCCGGAAGGAGTGGCAGCTCAGAGACCAGCTGGCTGGGTGTCTGGTCTCGGTTGGTGAGCAAATTGCATTCTGTATCACCCGCTTTGTATATTCTAAGTATTGTTGTTGTTATTTCCCTCTTCCTTTGCCATTGTAGTAAACTGTCCTTATCCCAGCCCACGAGTTTTACCTTTTTCTTCCGATTCTCCTCCCCATATGTCCAGGTGGAGGAAGGGTGAGCGAGTGGCCGCGTGGTGCTCAGCTGACGGCTGGGGGTAAAAAAAACAGGATATGAACGTGGGCTACATTTTCAGGAAGGAATGCAGGTTGTCCTCAGGATTAAAAAAAAAAAAAAAAAAAAAAAAAGTAAATACAGTGAAGCTTTTAATTCGGTATACCCAAGAGAAATCGGCCTGTTTGTAGTATTCAAATGCATTGCTTCAGGTGCCTTTGCTGCATATAAGTATCTGTTTTCAAGTCCACTGACAACCAAAGTGATATCATTTAATGTATCAAATTCACTAGGTTTTAAGGGGAAATCTGCTGACTTCCCTGCAGAATAAGTATTAAGCTAATTCCCTTCCTGAGCTGCTGATACGGAAAAAAAATTGAAGACCATTCTGCAAATATGCCAAGGGAATGTGTTGACTTTCTGGGTTGTGGAGGGAGAGGGAAAGGACTAGCAGCTGCTGCCCTCCATGCTGCTGAAACAGAGGGTGTTCAACCAGTTGCAAGCGTGGCCTGCTGTCTCCAGTGGAAAGGCAATGGAAGCACAAACATCAGAAAAAAAGCCTGGTGCAATCACGCTTTGTTACTAGGTCTTGAGCGGGGGCATCTCTACCTCCTTGCTCTGGGATAATAAATGTCTGCGCCACATCAAGAAGCAGAAGCTTCATTAATACACTTTTGTGGCCCCATTTTGCCATGGCTCAGTACATGGCAGGCTCTCATCATCTGAGGTGGGCAGGAAAGCCTGAGCCACTGTGAGAAAACAGACTGTAAGAACTTTTGTCTCAAAGATCGCTTTGCTCAAGCGGGAAACCCCTCCAGCTACTGAGTTCGATAAGGACGATTGCCAGGTCGTTGAGACTTTCAACCTGCGAAAAACTCCTTGCCGGGTCATGCGCCACGGAGTCAGATAACAGTCGCGTGAAGAACGGGGCTGGAACTGTGTGTACGCATGTGCAGGAACGTGGAAGCCGTGTCGTACGTGCCATCGTGAAGACCGCCACCAGCATAAAAGGGGACTGCCAAGATGAGGATGGCGCGCCTACGCCCACCGCCGCAGAACAAGAGATTTGGACTCTCCCGAGACGGACCTCCGAGACGCTGTGGACCCGCACCGCGCCTTTGTCCACGGAATGCTGTGGACCCGTGTCTTTGTCCGCCGTCGCAGAACGAGAAATTTGGACCCCTTTCCCCCAGCGAGACACCGTGGATCTGTGGCGGTGACTATTCTTGCGATTCTATCCCGGAGTCTTGCTTGGTTTTCTGCCTTTCTTTTCTGCTCTGTCCTATCGCTCTTATCGGTTACCGTTACCTTTTCTTTTTTACTCTTTTCATAATAAAAACTGTTTCTGGCATACGGCATTTGACCTCGTTTGTGTCTTAATCTCACTCTTGGGATCGTATCGAAACCTCCCCGATATTGGATCGGGACACCCACATCCATTTTTAATCTAAACAAGGCAAAACAGGCAACCAACTGCCAAGGTAGTGAAATCTAAGCAGTGTTTCCTATTATACGAAAGGAAAGAGTACACAGGCAGTGCTGAAACAATTATGGTTTGACTACTTAAGCCAGCCTTTATTCTGGCTGCCTGTGGTCTTAGCATTAGCCCAATCTTTTTTGATAGAACAAATAGGTAATGCCAGGGAGGGAGGACAGGACACATGTAGACTGCCTCATGCAATGAGCTTTATATCTGTCCTATAAATGCCCCAAGTTAAAACAGTGTTCAGTTACTGGGAGAGAAAAGAGAAGGATAGGATGCCATAGGATGGCAGTAAAACACAGCGTGTTCCCTGTATCTGTGTGTGGTGACCATAAGAAAGGGTCATGTAGCTATGACACACAAGGCTGCATTCAGCTCCTGGACTCTCTGTAAGGCCATAAATGAATTGTTTATCCTATCAGTGCTTTGGTTTTCTATCTGCAATGTGTATATGTGTGTGCGTGCACAGGAAAGGCGTCTTGCTGATCATGCAGGGTTTGGTGAGGATAAATGTCACTTCTTGAGTGCAGTGGATGGGTCTGCAACAGGGGAGGATCTGCACTGCAGTCCAAGGTGCATCCAAAGCATTTTTAGTCTTGTAGGAAATCTCACTGAAATTTTTTCCCTTCAGAGAATTGCAGGTGTTTTATCTCCAAAGCAATAGCAAAAAGGCTGGAAAGTTCCCATTATCAGCCCTCCTAACTCTTTGGGAAAAATGATCAAGCGTGGGAGAAAGGGCATACCACAGTCCAGGTAAACCTGCTTGCCTGAAAGTTCCCGAAAAAGAACATTCCTCATTTTTTCCTCAACCCTGAAGCTGCATAACTGGGTCCTTCCCTTCGGGCCTAGTTGCATGGTGGGGAAAGAAACTGAGGTCTCCCAGAGAAGGAAGGTGGTGTTGGGAGAGAGCAGGAAATGAGGCAACAACGAGAAACTGCAGAACAGGAAAAAAGCAAGACAGGAAAGAAAAATGTCTTGAAGAAGGTGTCTGTAAAAAAAGCAAACATTTATAAAAGACTGAATCACATAAAAGCTGATATATAGATAACTACATACCAAGGGAGGGGAGAAGTGAGAGAGGAGGAACAAGGCACCTAGGTTGGTTGCCCCAAGGCATCTGGGTTGTCTCTGGATACACAGAAACCTGGCTGGATGCTTACTGATTCATTGATTGAAGAATGGAGCTTTCCCCTGAGCCCATCTAGCTGACAGATGAGTCACTTGCCAGCTGAAGAAGTGACAGCTGTGTTAGCTGACAGGCCTGATTGCTCAGTTCCCCACCAATTCACATCACAGATCACTGACAGAGGAGGGACCAGGTTTCAGAGTGGTCAAAAACCTACAGTGAGCAGTGGTGGGTGGGCAGGGGGTGAATTAGGTTTCCTGTTCCTGAACAGCAGATGGTTGTTACCCCGTGATTTATGTCATTTTTCTATCCTTCCTGACATACCCAGCCTCTTGCCCATCAGTTACATTCTGGTACAAACGGTAAGGTTTCTGGGGCAGGGACTATCATTTTCTACATACGTACGCAGAGTGCTGGTCTGAGGGTTTTGTAATGTGTCAGTGTAACCCACTTGCATTGTGATTGGTGGGATTTTCACTGGCATCAGTAAGCAAAGTTAGGCCACTGTGATACCTAGCTGGGAATCTCACGTGCATTTTGCTGTTCTTCACTGCACCATTACTACTGCCTGAAGCTGATAGAAGGAACTCCTGACTTAATTCTCACCAGTGTACACACTGTACTCCCTTTATTTCTGTTTCTCATGTGTGCAGGGATACAGAAGGTTTCTTAGCTTAAAAGTTTTGTCTTTATTTTGTCCAAAATCTCTGAATAGCCAAGTATCTTTTGTTTGTATTATAGATATAATATGTCATTTGTTTGCTGGACTACCTGACTAGCATCCCTCTGGGATTTTTGGTAGCAGCAAGTAACTTCTTGATGGGCTGTCCCAGCGATTCCAGTCTTAACAAATGAGACCATTAATTGCAGTAAGTGGCAGCTGTCTAAATTGTAGGTAGCATGATCTAACTTTCCTCTAGCAAGATTACTGAGTTCATTATTGAATATCTAAGTGCTTGAGAGATCTAGACAAATGTCCTGAAGTTCAGAGATCACCCAAAAATACTAAGAACTGGGATGGACTGGCTCCTTGAAGAAAGATTAAAGGAGTTAGATATCTTATGTATTTACCAGCTAACGGGAAGGAAACTTTAAATCTCTACATATCTGAAGGAACAGTGTAAACATGAAGGAGGAGTACGAATTAATTAGTGGGATATATAAAAAAAAAAAAAAGACAAAACTCAGTAGTGGGACAGGGAGGAGGAAGGATGCTGTGCCTTGAGTAACAGAGGAAGTTTGATGTGTAGGAGACACTGTGACAGCTAGAGCTCTTGAATGCTTTTTTGCTGGGTCCTGAACAAGTCCCCAGAGCTTAGACAGCAAGGCTGCCAGGCAGTGCAAAGGATGTGGGTCGGCATGATTTTAAGGGACCTCAGCATGCCAGTAAATGGTGGCTTTCATGCAGTGCTCTTAAGGACTTTGCTGACTACTGGCCTCTCTATGGGAGGAAGCTACGTGGCTTCACCTGGAGACACAAACCTGCAGCCCTGCCCATATGCAGGGCTGTGGAATGGGATGGACTGTGGGCCTGGTCAAATGTTCCAATGAGCTGCTCCTGAATCACCCTAAACCTAGGAGATCCAACAGGTGAAGCTGAATAGCTATTTGAGACTTTGCATCAGTGCACATTTGTCTATGAACGTAGCTGTTTTCATAGACATTAAGAAAAGTTTTAGCTGTGGGTCATTTTATAACTGAGCTGCTTGTCCATGAAATGCTTGCTTTGATTATGGAATATTTGTAAGGTGTGGTTTGTTTAACTTGTTTTATCTACTGCTTGATATGATAATAACCTTTCAGAATAAGAAAATGAATGACTAGCAGCTAATAGGTGCTCACAGATGAATGTTCTGGCAAGTATTTTATAAGAGACACTGCAGGCAGTGTATTTTTCTACTATAGCACCCTCACATCTTCTCTGTGTCATACATCTGTGCTCCCCTTTGTAGTTTCCTGGAGACAACCAATCCACGAAATCCCTGCTATTGCTTGCAGATGGAAATGCAGTGGTAGACTAGGAAAAACAGAGTTTGCCAGCACTGGGATCTGACATAGCACTGTTTCCCACTCAATTTATTTTTATTCTGGCAAGATGGCAGAAGAGAAATAAAATGTTGTAGGATGTTTACAGGGGAGGTCACCTTGTACCATGAGCTAATTACAGAGCATGTTGTTTAACACAGCACACCTTGCTCTCTGGACGATTGGTCTCCTATCCTGTTTGATCAAAGGGTAGAATCACTACCTGTCTCTGTCAGAGCTTATGGAGTCTATCTCCAGGTTATTGCAGAGAGAGTTTAAGACCAGCAGTGTATGTCTGCAAGAGCAACAGGCCACTGAATCAACCACAATGTCAAATAACAAGTAACTGTTATAAGAATTACAGCAATTTTGAAACATTATTTCCTTCTTAATGGCTCTAGACCCATTAAATTATTTTTTTTAGTAGTCTGTTTATTGAAGCAAATGCATTAGAGGATCAGAACACTAATGCTGTCAAAGTCTATTCATGGTAAACAACATGGAATTAAGGCAATTTTAATGAGGTATGCTTTTTTGAGAATGCAATGGAGGTAATACTGATTTGTATTTGATAGATGTTGATCAACATGGAGGAAGTGTTTGGCAATTAGGGGGTGAGACCTGGAGAGCAACGCTGCGCTTTGCTCGCTGAAGCTCACATGAGAAACGTCTGCCAAGTCAGTATGTTGGGTCTGACTTCAGAACTATACAGCCCTGGTTACGCCCACTGATGTTGGTCCATATTGCCAGAGTTGAGAAGCTTTGAAAACTAAGCTCCAGGGCAAACAGGAGGCTAAGTCAGCGGGAAACTTCTTCCTCTTCTTCAGTGATTCATCTGTCACTGAGTCTAATGTGTTCACCTTGCTCTGGCAGGGCTTAGTGCTGCCTTTTCTTTATCCTAGATGTGTTCAGGGACTGGCCTCTGCTCTATAAAGACCTGTGCAGAGGTATTACTTGAAAGCAAAGACCAAAGATTTTGGAACTTGACTGCATTATCAGCTGGTGATGCGAACAGAGGGTTTTGACTTTCACGTCTTGGCTTGTGGTGTCATTTGCGTTCATAAAATAAGACTTGGTGGTGCACTGCCAAATGATCGTGTCTTTATTGCCAGTGTGATGCATTTAGTGACAGTCCGGCTCATGAAAGGCATGCAGCAGCAAGTGGCCACATTTCTCTATATATGCCTATTCTTCCCCTCCCTGCCCTCCCCACCCGCTCTTCTCTCCTTCAACTGTTGGGTTGAACACAGAGAAACTTAAATGTGCTATACAGCTGCAGCTCATCACTAATTCTCCTGGCTTGAAAATTCTTAACAAATACAATTAAACAATGTACATGCTACTTTACTAACTGCCAGAAAAAGGCATCCAATCAATTGATGGTTTGACTCTTGATATTACAGAGGAGGAATTTGGGAACGAATCTCAGAGAGATGTTTGAATTAATTGAATAATTCAGTTTAGCATTAACATGATGAAAGAACAGATTCCCTGCTGGGAATGAATGTATAATGCATACATGGATTTTTCTGCATGCCTTTTATCATTCAGAGCAACTGCAGTGAAGATGCTGATGTGGAAACAATTAAAATTTAAACAAAGGGATTTTTTAAAAAAATAATTTTTTTGAGGAAGCAAAATTGCAAATATTTCATAGGATTTACGAGAGAGAGAGAGAGAGAGGTTTTGCTCTTTCAAAGTGGTACAGCAGCAGAATTCAGAGCATAAATATAACCAATCTGTCTTTCCATGGAAGAGTGAGAGACAGCATTTCTTAACCATAAAAGAATAAAATTCTAAGCAGCGAGGAAGACATATTTACAAAATGGATTTTTTTTACATAAATTACGTTGCTTATAACACTCCTCTAATATAACTTGTCATAGGTAATACATCGGTTCAAAGTGAGTGGAAAGATGGGAGTAAATAGCTTGCTCTAAGCCAGCTTTGTGCAGCTTGTCTTCTTCCTATTCTTGGCCCTGGATCTCCGGGAGGATACAGGTCCACTATGTAGAACATGACTTCTGGAAAGCAATAATTAAATCCCACACAAGCTCTTCAGCCTGACTCTGGCCATCGTCTCTTTAGGATGGGAAATCAGTGCATCTGTCAACTGCGAGCAGGGGGTAATACCTTGTATGTCTCTGTATATTGGGATCTGACCGTCTGTGTTCGGGAGTTTTCTTAACATAGCCACCAAATAAAAATGTCAGCAGTGAATCTGGGTGCCATCTGGGTGTTCATTCTTCTACATACAAAGCATATTCCTTGGGAGCTTGACACAAAATTTGTCTTTGAGAGGAAACCCAGAAACAGATCTTAGCTCTGCTTATTGATAGAAAAGGACGGTGCAAATTTTCTTTCTCAAGCAACCTTAGGAATAGTCAAGAGGGCATGTATATATCAGATTGATTCTGTGACAGAAAAATGACCATGGTGTGGCACTTAAGAATCAGATCTTTTGATGATGTTTTTAGTGTTTTCTGACATTGCTTCTTTGATAGTGGAGCTGAGGAAGAGAGGGGATTTCCAGCCCATAAAAAAGTCTCTTTTGAATATATTGTACACTCGAATCATGCAGAAAGATTCAAATGCCATGATTTGTGTTCTTTTGCTACCTGCCTCCCTCTCCTGGACAGTTCTAATAGCTCTCTATTTGGAAAAAGTGACACACTTTGATTTTTGATACTTGTTAACAAAATATCTCCATATATCTGATTGAAGTTATTTAATGTGGCTTTGCTGAACCAGCTGGCAGAATTCCTCTACAAGTTCAATGTTCAGTTCCATGATGTCCTGTCCCACTCGGTCGGTTAGGGTGAGGTTAACTTTTTAATTCTCTGCGCGGTAATCAGAAGTAATGACAATTACTTTAGAGGTTCAAATCAATCATAAATTTACTTAAAACTCAGTGGAACTATAAAAGATAGAGGCTTGGCAAAGGTCATAACAATGCTCAAAACTTAGCAGAACTATGAAAGGTAAGCGTTTAGCAAAACGTGTGACAATATTACCCTAATGTGCCGAAAATTAAGTTAGAGAAAAAGGGAGTGATAGAGAGGAAAAGAAAGAGAGAAAGAAAAGAGAGAGAGAGAGAGAGAGAGAGAAGATATCACCACCCTTGGATCCAGCGATGTTCTCTGCTCGTAGTTGCAGTCTTCAGGTGGTGGGCGCGCGCCAAAAACTTATGTTTTCCCTTTTTATAACCTGATGTGCCCGCCCCGTAGGCGGGGGTCTGTCATCACTGAGCAGGCGCAGTATGTGCTCAGGAATGTTCAGAAATGTTCTAGCAATGAGTCGGTGGGTTGTGGGGGTCCTGGGGGTCTCGTTGCCCCCCCCACTTCAGGGCTGACCAAGTCAGTGGTGATCTGTCACAGGCACATGGTGCACAGGGCACAGATGGTCATTGTTTACGTGTTTCGGGAATAGAGGAGTGGTCTCACAAGACGTTATCCTGCCTCCGCAGGCTCCGTTCCTGGTCAACACTCCCTGGTCATCATCAGCCCATCCCTGTCCATGTCAAGACGGGTGTTTGCGACATTCACTTGTTATCAGAGCCTTACACACGATGCCCCAGCTAATGGCACAGTGCCTTGGGAGAAGTAGTTGCAGATGTATCTTGCTCCTCTTCTTCCCTGGACTGAGCCCCTTGCTGACCACAGCTCCGAGGGATTCCCAAGCCACATTCTGAGACCATATCACTTCTGAAAAACTTCAGAGAGGGAGCAAGAGGTCTTGTCATCTTCTCCATGGCTGTTGGATCTGGGAATTGCTTTTAATGTTGGAACAAGGCAGCTGCCCTTATGGGCTTTATTTAGACTCCGCAATATCTCACCTGGTAACTTCACCTCCGCTTGCAGAACAACCATCCTGCAAAGCTGCTGGGGATCATCTCCCATAGTATGTCAGAGCATCTGACCCAGAACCACTGGAGAAGGGCCTTGCACAACTGGTGCAATAGATGTTAACAGAACAAAGAGCAAAATTTTGGTGGGGAAGAAGGTGTTCCTAGCATTGACAGCTACAGCTCAGTCCAAGTGGATTGTAAATGCTGGCACAAAGGGTGAATGTCTAAAGCCAGCCACTTCGCTGATGTCGTGCTTTTATTGCTTAGCTGCTGCAGAGAATAAGAGAAAGCTATCAGCCTCTGTAACCTCTGTGGCACATGTCCCATAGCAGCAGGAGTTATTTAAGGAGCTGTCTACTGACAGCCATCTTTCCCTGGTTGCTGGGGCCTCGAGAGGTTTCAGAAATCCCAAAGTCGTTTGTAAGCCTAACAATATGAGAGCTCCAAGTGCAGAAATAGAGATCTGGGGCAGCATCTGCAAAATGCATGGCTTTAAAATCCAAGCTGATATACCTCAGCCTGCTTGCCTTTGGTCCTGACATTCTGGGTGTGAATTTGGCACCAGCTAGCTCCAGCTTGCAGGTCCCTTCTTCTATTCTGTCAGTAATTGTGGCAAATTCAAAAACTGTTGTTAAATTAGGCAACAGCACTCCGCACCTAAATCAAGCATTAACCAGGTTTCTTGGGATGCAGTCCTGCTACAAAGTGTTTGAGGGACATGCCCCAGAGGAACGCAAAAGCCTCGTGAAGGCTTGCTTCCAGAAAAGTTGCTTAATGTCAGCACTATTTTATACTGCAATGCTTCATGTCGGACAGTGTTGAGAGAAAGCAAGCCCTCTGCAACTAAGTATTAGAGATGCTTCCAGACTACGTCTCCAGGAGATGTAGTTGCATGCTGGAGAACAGACGTTCTTCTTAGTCTTTGGACTATTTGCATTGTGGCATTTGTAATTCATGGTCTAATGAAGCAATGTGGTTTGGAGTTATGCTATAAAAAGACGATCCCCAGAATTCAGCAGCAAGCTAAGCGTTGTGGTAGTAACTTTTTATTACCCAAAGCTAATTCCTGGTACCTGCTGTCATACGGCCCCCAACCCGGGCCCTAAACAGTGTTTTTCACATGGAGAAAAATTCCTCATGTGCACAGATAGTAAGCATGTATTTGTTATTCACACCCAAAATGCATCTGTATCTCTGGCTTGTGCTATGGGTATATATTTGTTTCTTGATGCCAAAATAGTCACCAGCAAATTAGATAATGTTCCTATCACTTGTAATGTTTTCATAAATGATCTGGAGGCAGGAATAGAATGTACATTAAGTACATTTGCCAATGGTACTAAGCTGTGGACTCCCTTGAGGGCATAGAGGCCTTACAGAGTGATATAGATAGATGAGAACTGGGCAATCACTATCCATATGAAATTCAACAGGAGCAAGTGCTGGATTCTGCACCTGGAACAGAGCAATCCTGGTTGTATGTACAAATTGGAGGATGAGAGTCTGGAGAGCAGCCCCGTGGAAAGATACCTGGGGGTTTGGGTTGATGGCAAGTTGAATATGACTCAACAGTGTGCTCTGGCAGCCAAAAGGGCCAACCCTGTCCTGCTGTGCATCAAGCACAGCATAGCTAGACGGTTGAGGGAGGTGATTGTCCCACTCTACACTGCACTGGTACAGCCCCACCTCGAGTACTGTGTGCAGTCTGAGCACCTCAGTTTAAGAAGGAGGGCAGCTACCATGTTGTGAAGGGTGTCCAGGGCAAAACTTACACAGAGCAGCTGAGGTCACTTGGCTTATTCAGCTTGGAGAAGAGGCTGAGGGGTGACCTCATCGCAGCCTACCACTTCCTCAAGGGGGGCAGCGGAGGGGGAATTGCTGATCTCCTCTGTTTGGTGACCAGCGATAGGACATGAGGAAATGGAATGAAGCCACGTCAGGGAAAGTTCACGCTGGACATTAGGAAAAGGTTCTTCACTGAGAGGGTAGTCTGTCACCGGAACAGGCTCCCCAGGGAGATGGCCACCGTAACAAGCCTGTGAGAGTTCAAGGAATGTCTGGACAATGCTTTTAATCATATGATTTAGTGTTAGGTAGTCCTGTGAGGAGCAGGGAGCTGGACTTGATGATCCTTATGGATTCCGTCCAACTTGAGATATTCTATGATTCTATCTAGGGGTTGAGGTTTACTGAGAGGACGATGATCTCAGTCTGACCATTAAGCAAAGGACTGGAGAAAACATCCAGATTCTGCATTCAGGGGCTTTTGGGGGTCATTGGTCAGAGCAAGTTATTGTGAGATGCTTCTTTTAGAATGCTCCCCTGGCCTAAGTTAGCTGCTTAATCTCCAGACAGCTGCAGATTCCTGAGGTCAAGGCTGCCCTTGACTAGCTTTTTTTTTTTTTTTACAAGTATAAAGAGGCAGATCAACACCACAAAATCCCCTAGAAAACATCTATTTAATTCCCTGAAATTCCTCTGTTGCTATTCACTAGACAAGCCAACATTTCTCTATTTTGAAGAACAGTTGCAGTTTGGGTATCATTGTTAAATAGGTACTTGAAATAAAAGCAGCAGCAAAAACTCAAATCGCTGGTCTTTTTCACTGGATTACACTTTGCAAATAGCTGACTAACGTACCTACCAGGCTGTGTCATACTCAAAGTGGATATTTATTATGATAATTTCTCTTCCATCAAAATATGAAAAATGAAACTCAGGGCTCTTTTGGTATGGCGTGCTGTTGACAAGGCCAGTTCATCTGGGAAAATCAAGTGGAAATATGACTCATCAAATACAAAGCAAACCCCCAAACTCCATGGTTTCCAGAGACAGACTCCCAGAAATACACATATGCAAAGGCTCAGGAAAAGACAGATTGATAGAATGAAGAGTTTTGCACGTGGAGTTATGCAGAGATAGACAGTGAATTCTCTACCAAAGATCATTCTCATCTGCTTCTTCATTCAGGCTGGAATGATAAGGTAATGAACAAGCTGCCGTCTCAGTTTTAGAATAGTGGATGCCTAATGCTGTAGCAAACTATGTGTTGTCTAATTTTTAGTATGCGTTGGATAGGTTTTTTTGGTTGTTTTTTCTTTTTTTCTTCTTAGAAGCAAGCCAAGTGCACATTATCTCCATACAGAAGTACGTGTTTTCTTAAAACCATTAAGGCAATGGTTGCCTCGGACCAGCGTATCTGTCCTGACTTTAGCCAGGCCATCTGGAACAGCTACTTGGAGTGTGCAGGAAAGACGCAAAGAAACAAGAGTTTGCAGGCCCTCCCCTCAAGATTGTTCTCCTTGTGGAGGAGGCAGGGAGAGTGCTTCTGTTAGCAGCAGTTACTATGAGCTAGGGGAATATAGAAGACCTATCTTTTTGAAAATCAGCCACATTTCCTCACTAGTCTGAAGCATACGATTTTAGAAATCAGTGCACTGTCCAGATCCGTTTGTTCCATCCTCCTAATCTTACTTGGATAAATGGACTAGCTAGTTATATTTCTGAAGTACGAAACTGGGCTAAAATTTAATAGGTTATTATCATCTTATCAGGTCTGCCTGTTTACTAGAATATTTTTGTAGACTCTTAATAACATCGCAGCCATTAGAACATAGTGAAAAAAGATTTCACTGAGTTATCTCTAATCACCATTTGTTGAGACACTCTGGAAATTTTACAGTGTGAATTTGGGCCCAGTATTTCAAAGAGAGTACAAGATTTGTCTGTTTGCCTTCCCTGGACAAGCTGGGAATTAACGTCACTGTCTCAGACACCTTGCAGATATTGCTCTTCTCCCATCACTGCAGAGCTCTGATCAGAAATCATCTGGTCAACAGAAAGGAGAGAGAATTCAGGTTACTGCAGGAATTAAGTGGTCCAGCAAAATTTGTGAAGACTTGACTGCCAAATGAGGGCAGCCACATTTTTGTCATTGTGCAGAATGGAAGGCAGTGGTGGTAGAGTTAGACTTTATTAGGTCTTTCTGGGGAAGATTTTAATAATATCTGGTAAAATTACAGTATTAACTACTATACTGTATCATCCGAGAGTGCAGAGACAAGATTTATTTTTCCGCTAATTTCTTTGCACACTGCCCGGTGACCTCTGGTTACCAATGCTGATTAGTTGCTTCAAACATACTCCAAACTACATTTAAAAGAGGAAGACAGACACAGAGAAGCGGGAACAGCTAGCAAAAAGCAGTGTCTGACTGATGTATGCACGTGCAAAGTATTGCACAAGTGTCAGGGTTGTTTCCCCAGAAGTGGTGGGAAATTTTCCTTGCAATTCTGCTCCATTAAAAACAAAAACAAAACAAAACAAAATTATCCCAGATAGCCAAGTTGTCCTCTCCTTTAGTCTGTTTTCTTCAATGGAGTTTGATCTGAGTAAGTGGAGATGTGCCAGCTTCCCTCCTTCTGCACTTCACACTGCTCAGCAGAGTGTATTTGCTAGGAACTTGATTCATACTGTAGCCTTCAGATCGGCACAGATGGAAGTGACCAGGGTTTTGTCATGAACTGCAAGTTGCAAACCACCCAGCAAAATCTTTCAGACTCTGTGCTGCTTCTGGGTTCAAAGTAGAGCCACACAGAGGTTCAACATGGTTATGGCAACATTATTTCACAGCCCATAGGGGATGCTGTAGGCTGGGATGCTAATTGTCTCGGGATCATTCCAGTTGCATGGCCTCTTGAAGGTCAAAAGGCACACGTAGTTGTCTAACTTCAGAGAAGCCTAACTAACAGATTTCATGTGGCAAGAAGATGAGTGGGCCAGAAGATGGGTGCAGATCATAGAGAATCACATCAGGATTTTTTCAGGGGTAACTTTTAAATCTGTGGGTCAGGATCTGGATCAGTTCTTTATTAAGGAACAGGCACTGCTATGGCCAAACTGGACACAGATGCACCTACAATATAGCTCGAGCAGGAATTAAAAAGCTGATTTAATGGAGCCCCTGGGCCCATGGGCAGGGCTGTGGCTAGAGGCACAGGTGAGGCTGATCATGGCCATTGAAACCTGTTAGTGCCCCCAGTTTCAGCTAACATTAGCAGACAAACTGTGATCTGCAAATGGACAAAGGATCAGAGACACCTCCTGTTCTGACTACCTCTTGGATACATGCAGATGCATTTCACCGCCTCTTCTACTCCTAATTCCCCCACCCAGATTGGATGATGAAAACTTTTGAAATTAGTCCAAAAGAAGTTAAGGTAACATAGTGGTAGCCTCTGCAAAATGGTGCTCCTATTAAAACTGATAATGAGGAACTTTTCCCTTCATGAGCAGAGTGATCATACCCTCAAAGGTGGGAGAGAGGATGGAGGCTGAGGAGGAGTCATAAACAGGAGGCAACCTAGTCTTCACACACAAACTTTACATACTTCTAACCCTCAGGTAAAAATGGCCCTGCACTTAGCCAAAACCTTCCCAGTGGGAAAATAAAAAAATCAAAATCCCCTTGAGGTACACATCAGACTTCCTCATCCTTTCGCATTACCCACCAAGTGCACCCGAGTCCCTGAGCAAAAGCAATCCTGCAGATGGGTTTGCCTTTGCCTGAAGCAGACTGTCTTCCCCAACATATTTTTCGTGTGCACTGCGGGAACTTTATCCCCTTCTACAGGGCGTGGAAGTTTTGATTGGGCAGGACCAGCTCGACTGGTAGACCCCCTAAGTGTTAACTAACCAAGCGGCCTTTGCTAAATGTGTGTCCCAATGTTTGAGGGTCCCACCACCCATTGCTCTCAGTGTAGTCTTTAGCAGTCCATTATATCATTCGATTTCCCTGGAGGCTGGTGCATGGCAGGGGATGTGATACACCCACTCAGTGCCATGCTCTTTGGCACAGGTGTCTATGAGGTTGTTTCGGAAATGTTTTGGGGTTCTAGGTTTTAATCAAGTACAGAAGTAGCATTTTGGAGCAATGAAATGTGTTTCTTAGCATGCAAAGGTTGAACTGACAGGTGCAATAGACAAGTCTTTTGAGAAAGTTTGGACTCTCCTTCAGGTTGCCTCATGGTGACCTGTTGACATCCTGCCCCTTCACCAATACTGTCAGCGTAGACAGATTGCTGACACCCTGCCCCCTGAACAACATGGGCATTTGTGGTGGGTTGACCTTGGCTGTCCTCCAGATGCCCACCAAACTGCTCTATCACTCCCCCTCCTCAACCTGTCAGGGGAGAAGAATACTATGAAAGGCTCGTTGGTTGAGACAAGGACAGGGAGATCACTCAACAATTACCTTCACAGGCAAACCAGACTTGGCTTGTGGAAATTAATTTAAATTATTATCTAAATCAGAGCAGGACAAGGAGAAATAAGAACAAATCTAAACGCACCTTCCCCCCACCCCTCCCTTCTTCCCGGGCTCAACTTCCCTCCTGACTTCTCTATGTCCTCCCCCTGAATGGCATAAGGGGATGGGGATTGGGAGTTGCAGTCAGTTCATCAGGCGTTGCCTCTGCCACTCCTTCCTCCTCCCCCTCTTCCCCTGCCCCAGCGTGAGGGTCCCTTCCACGGGAGCCAGTCCCTTGCAAACTTCTCCAACGTGGGTCCTTCCCAAAGGCCGCAGTTCTTCAGGATCTGACTGCTCCAACATGGGTCTCCCACTGGGCCATAGGTCCTGCCAAAAAACCTGCTCCAGTGTGGGGCTTTTCTCTGTGGGCAGTAGGTCCTGCCAGGAGTCCGCTCCAGCGTGGGCTTTGCGCGGGGTCACAGCGTCCTGCAGGGCACATCCACCTGCTGCATTGTGGGGTCCTCCACAGGCTGCAGTGTGGATATCTGCTCCACCGTGGACCTCCATGGGCTGCGGGGCGGGGGGCGGAGCGGCAATCTGCATCACCATGGACATCACCACAGCCTGCAGGGGAATCTCTGCTCTGGTGCCTGGAGCACCTCCTCCCCCTCCTTCTTCACCTCCTTCCTTCTCGGTGTCTGCATAATCGTCTCTCTCTCTCTCTCTCTCACATATCTTCTCTCCTCTCTCTCAGCTCCTGTTGCACAGCAGTTTTTACCCCTTCTTGAATACATTATCACAGAGGCGCTACCATCTCTGACTGGCTCAGCCTTGGCCAGTGGCAGATCTGTCCCTTCTGCGCAAGAAAAAAATTATGTATGTGGCTACTGACTTTTTATTCCTTGGTTTGTTTCTTAGCAAAATTTCAAGCTATAATTTTTAAACAAAACAAAACAAAACAAATTAAGTGCTGCTCCCCTTCACACTTTCACTCTTTGAAGCTATTTGAATATCTGTTTGTTGCGAGATTTAGGAGGAAAGTCATAGAGCTGGGTCATTGAGGTCATTTCCTCACACCAGAAAGAAGGCGTAAGATTTACACCTATGTTCCAGGACTAAAATTACATATTAATATCCTTTATGTCCTCTTATTTGATTTCTCATTTATTTACAGAGACATATCTATGAACTTAGCTGTAATCGTCCTGAGACATTTTAACATGCTGATCCTACATACGATTCCCTGCATTAATCTTGGGAGTTGATCAAATAACCACCCATTGAGGTCTTTTTGTATTCATTGAGCATTCAGGGTCTGGAATAATTCTCTTCCAGGACAGTCGATGTAATTGGAGCACAAGGAGGAGGAGTGGGATGGATGGGAAAGCAAGGGGCATCTCCATTTCTTGTCATGGGAATTCAGCACATCCCTAAGAGGAGGAGGCAGCTTCAGACAAATACCTCAGATTGTCTACCACTGTCTTTTATTTGTTCTTAATTATTGCTTGTTAATTATTGTCAGACGTTGCCCAAGTGTGTAGAAAAGAAACCAGGAACCCGGTGGGAACCTTTGTCGATGCCTGGTCAGAATATAAAAGCTAGCTGGGGCTGAATGGCAGGGGGTGGGGGATGAGACTTGCTGTAAATTCCTGACTAAATGGCTCCCTCCGCAGCCAGGCAAATGGGAGCTGGGTGCCAGGGGAAGCAGAGCCCAGCCACAGTTGAGGAAACACATTCCTGCTGTGCAGATATAAGTCCCTTCTCTTGCAGGAGCAGTCTTTAAGTTTCGTTGTACAGGCTGAAAGAAAAGGAGATGTTCAGCAGTGAAGGGGTGCACGTTTCTGTCTCAGCCTCTCTCACACAGCTTGGGATGGCCTCAGTCTTGATGTGACTTCCATACTGCTACCTCAGATCAGGCATGGGTCCAGCAAAGTCAGAGTTTGAACAAGGCCAAACCAGCTCTTTTTTTCTGTATATGATGTCAAACAAAGCCTTTTTGGGCTTGGAGCTGCACCTGCAGATATCCTTGCCCTAAAGAGCTTGCAGTCTTGCAGCAAGGATGAGGTTGCACAAGGCAGTAAGATGTTCAGAGGAGTTTTGTGACAGTGATCAGGAAGCAGGTAGCTTGAGTTTCAACCTGTTGCTATAAGCAGTAGACTGTACTTTTCCTGTGGTCATGCACTCTTTCTGTCGTACTTCATTCAAATATGTATTGTCTTCATACCTGGACATGCAGCTGAGAAGCTCTGAGGTGACAGACTGTGGTTCCTCTGTCAGCTGCTTCACTTTATGGTGGCAGGAAAAGGGGTTGATTTCACAAAGTTGAACTACCCAGCATGGATCCAAGTGGGGACAAGCACTATCAACAAATGCTGCCATTGCAAACACCTGAATCTGCAGACCCATTGTCACGTCCCACCTATGACGTTTACTTTACCAAACAAATTCCTGTTTGGTAAAGTAAATGCCTCCGCAGCATCTGAGTGGCTCAAATTCGCAAATCCCCTTGGTGTGGACTAAGGTGAGATAACACTCAAGGTCCACACATAAACATCAACTTTAATGGGAATATAGAGAACAAATATTCTGTTAAGATTGGCACTCTCACAGTTGTGTCTACCTAAGCTATGCGGCTTTATGGGAAATCAAGGTAGGCCTTGCGTTACTTGGCAGCTTTGAGGGAAAGGAGAGAGAGAGACATTGATCACCAGTCCTGGATCCAGCGTCGGACCTGCCGATGGGGGGTAGTCAGTGTAGAGTGAGTCTTCCTGCAGATTTGTATGTGCCCCTATTTATTGGCTCCAGTTCTAGGAGCGGATGAGACACCAGTACTTTTCCATACCTTTTTAGGGCAAATCAAGAGAAGTGACACCAGGCCCCTGCCCACGACTTCCCTTCTGCTCTTTTCTCGGGGCATTGTCTGGGCTCACAGAACAGCCACTTTGGGCTCATCCCTTACACCCATTTCCCTAAGTGCTTTTCTGCCCGATTCCTAACAGCCTGCCCCTAAAGTCACATTTCAGGAATTCTCTTACAGGTCAATCACTGGTCTTTCTTCCTATCATTACAGGCACTGTCAAAAAACTACTCCCTTCCTCAATGCTGGCCAGTTCAGTTTCCTCTGTACCTTACTGTAATTAAGTAGAACTGACTTAATGCTTGCCTCTCTACCCCCATGCATGAGGAAAACCTTTCTTCTATGAGGACGATACCACACATATCTGCTCTTGATCACATCCATTGGGATCTGTCAACGCCCATCATGCCTTTTCATTCCTAAAAACTGAATCTCCCGTGGAGGTGCCTTGACCTTACTTCGTTTTATGGAGATACCAGCTTTCAGCAGGATTTGGATTATTTTCTTCCCTGTCTTAGAAACAACTTCTGCCGAGTTGCCTCATACAATGATGTCATCAATGTATTGCAGGTGCTCTGGGGGTTCACCCTTTTCTAGTGCAGTCTGGATCAGTCCATGGCAAAGGGTGGGGCTGTGTTTCCACCCCTGGGGCAGTCTGTTCCAGGTGTACTGGACGCCTCTCCAAGTGAAAGCAAACTGTGGTCTGCACTCTGCCGCCAAGGGGATCGAGAAAAATGCATTAGCTACATCAGTTGTGGCGTACCACTTGTCTGCCTTTGACTCCAGTTCACACTGAAGTTCCAGCATGTCTGGCACGGCAGCACTCATCGGCGGCGTGACTTCATTCAGGCCACAATAGTCTACCGTCAGCCTCCACTCTCCATTGGACTTCCGCACTGGCCATATGGGACTGTTAAAGGGTGAGCGGGTTCTGCTGATCACTCCCTGACTCTCCAGTTGACGAATCAGCTTACGGATGGGAACCAGGGAGTCTCTGTTGGTGCAGTCTTGCCATCGGTGCACCGTTGTGGTAGGAAACCTGTTGCTCTTCAACCCTCAGCAACCCCACAACAGAAGGGTCCCCCGAGAGACTGGGCAAGGTAGACAACTGTTCAATCGCCTCTGTCTCCAAGGCAGCTATGCCAAAAGCCCACAGGTACCCTTTTGGGTTCTTGAAATACCCTCTCCGGAGGTGGTCTATGCCCAGGATGCACGGAGCCTCTGGCCCAGTCACAATGGGGTGCTTTTCCCACTCATTCCCAGTTAGACTCACTTCAGCCTGCAGCAGAGTCAACTGTTGGGATCCCCCTGTCACTGCAGAAATACAGATGGGTTCTGCCCCTTCAGAGCTGGATGGCATTAAAGTACACTGTGCACCAGCGTCCGCTAGGGCCTTGTACTCCTGTGGGTCCGATGTGCCAGGCCATCAGATCCACACAGTTCAATAAACCCAGTTGTCCCTTTCCTCCACCTGGCTGGAAGCAGGACCTCTCTAGTCCTGATCATAGTATTCATTACCAATGAACAGATACATGGGGTGCACGTGGGATCCGATCTCATCTGTGTTACTCCTTGTAAAAACGAATCAGAAGCTTCTTCCATAAGATCAGAAGTAAAATCAGTCCTTCTACTCTGTCTGGGGAACTGCCCACTGAACACTGGAGTAGTTCATTTCTGACCCCCATTTATGATTTTTTTTCCTTGCATGTCATGCAGGTAAAACCACAGGGTTTGTACCCTTATTGTTTGTACCCTCCCTATCGTCTCTCTTGAGCAGAAGAACATTTACTCCTAACAGATGAGACACTGGTCTGTACAAGCTGGGAAATGGACATATACTTCTTGAGTTGCCAGACCTCTGGGGACAGTTTCTCCTACAGGATTTTGGATTTTTTGGACAGTCTTTCCACAGCCGAGACACAGGCCCATAGGGAGGAAAACATACTTTCTTGGTACTGCCGGAGCTGGCCAGCCACTTCATTCACTGTTGGTGCCAACTAACACATTGGTACCAGGGCAGTACTGGTACTCGTGGTGCACTCTGTACAAAACTCCGGTACACAGGTCAGGTATATTGGACTTCATCAGGATCTGTGGGTAATTGCACATTGTCTGGGTCATAATAAACCATCTCCTGCATAGCTAATTCCTTCACGTACTGGATACCCCTCTCCATGATGGTCCACTTGCCAGGATGACATACATCATCTTCCCTCTTGCCTGAGAAGAGTCGCCTCCAGAGGCTAAGGGCTTATGTCCCTTTTCCAGCTGTTGTCCTAAAAGCGGGATCGCTTACCTGGTGTGCAGTACACCAATATACACATAGAGCAGAGGTATTTTATTTATTTCATGTCTGCGCAGAGATGGGTGCTAGGTGGTAATTCCACAAAGCTAGCACACCACACGCAGAATCTACCACATATTTGTCTTGTTACAGGACTAGAAAAACCTGCCTAAATTTACTCTAATTGGTTATTAATTACCGCATCATCTACTATTGGTCAAGCATATTTAAATTAGCAAGCATGCTCCTTGAGGGTGTGTGGGGGGGTAATCTGCATAGTCCTTTAATTGGGTGGGTGTTCGTGAACTCTCCCAGCCACCTTTCCCTTTCCCCTAGTTACTGCCGACTTTTGTTGACTTCAGGCCGCTCTGGCAATCACCCAGCTCTCGGCACCTTCTGGGGCAGGATGTTTCCTTTTTATCAGTTTTTCAGCTCTTCTTCAAGGGTACTCTTTAGCAAAGCATGCTTTTTATCAGTCTTTCGGCTCTTCTTCAAAGGTATAGTTGTTAGCAAAGCAAGGTAGTGCATTTAACTCTAAAGCTGACTTCATGTCCATTTCTTCTTCTGTACAGGGGCGACTGATACCGATATGGCTTTGTTCAGCTGCAATGCTTATCACTGGGGTTGGAGTAGGTGCAGTGCCTGTCATGGGGGTTCGAGTAGCCACAGGGCCTGTCACCAGGTTGAGCTCTGTGTGGTATTCTTAAATAGCTGTTTAACCCTAAACAAGACCTGAACCACATTCAGGAGACCTAGCAACAGAAGCATGCTGGTCTGAACATCCCAAGGATATTCAACATTCTCAAGAGCTACTGTAATTAGCCTGGAGAAGAAGGGGAAGGTGAAGGCAGGCGTCTCCCCCATATACGGGAGAAAAAGTAAGAAGTGTAATTATTAATAGCTTCCAACAGATGGCTTCTAAAGTACAGAGATGAAACCATCGCTGTTGCTCTGCCACCGCTGAATAGAGATTCAGCTGCTGCTGAATACAAATACAAAACTGGTCTGACTATGAATGATTTTATCATACCATAAGCGAGTAATACACCAAACAGCAGAGTGATAACCTTAATCCAACACCCAGAGGTGACCAACCACACATAAACACTGATAATCAGTATATACTTCAAGTAAGTAAGGTATAAGGTAAAACAACCCTGAGAACAAATAAAACAACATTGTGAGCAGCGGACCAGTGATGATTAAACTAATATAATAAATGCTTATAACAAATTTCTTCTAACATCCTCTGGTCAGATCTGTTGTCATCTCAACCCTTCATGCCCCACATTCGGCACCAAAAAGGACGTTCAAGTTTTAACCCCAGCTGGTAACTAAGCACCACGCAGCTGCTCACTCCCCCCTCCCCCCTCCAAGGGGATGGAGAGGAGAATGGGAGAAAAAAAACCCTCGTGGGTTGAGATAAAGACAGTTTAATAGGATAACAAAGGAAGAGAATAACAACAACAACAATACAACAAGTGATGCACAAATGCAATTGTTCACCACATGCAGATGAAAAAATCCAGCCCGATGCCCAATCTGTTTCTGAGCGGTGATTCTGCCTCCCGGCTATCTTCCCCAGTTATATACGGAGCATGAGGTTATATGGTACAGAATATCCCTTTGGCCAGTCTGAGTCAGCTGTCCTGGCTATGCTCTCCCAGCTTCTTGTGCACCTGGCAGGGCATGGGAAGCTTAAAAGTCCTTGACTTAGTGTAAACACTACAACTACCAAGCAACAACTAAAACCATCAGTGCGTTATCAATATTATTTTCATACTAAATCCAATACACAGCTCTGTAATAGCTACTAGGAGGAAAATTAACTGTATCTCAGCCAAAACCAGGACAAAGGTTCAGATCAAATCCTGCCCTGAATGCATAGTGGGATTCCTACATCTTCTGGGGCACATGCTGGGAGTAAGGGCCCTTCCTGGACATAGCAACTTTGGTTTTGAGTAAACAGAGTTACTACTCATCAAACAGGAATGCTATAGCACCTTGATAATGATGTAAATATCAATAGTTCATTTCATGTCCTGCAGAACAATGTATGCAAATGAAAGCTACTGGAGGATAAGAGGGGAGGCAAATGAATTCCCAGAAATGTCAGCACTTCATGTGATGAGGCTGGGTAGCCATTGCCATGTTGACAGTACATGTGAGGAGTTCAGTGTATAAATCAGTCTGGCTGTTTTCACCGTAGCTGGGAGCTCTCAATGGTCCTTTCTGAGTTACAAGTCCATGGCGTCAAGGCACACTTACAGGAGGAGTGGTGTCGGCTGCAACCTATCTCAGCCATCTCAGGGACCTCCTGGCAAATGCCATCCAGAAAGTTCAGTAATTGGTTGCTAACTATGATCAGCAGATGCTGAGAGGGCAGGAAAAGTGCTTCACTGCCTCTCATGAATATGGTGATGACAGTGTTTCTGTTAGGATGTTAAGCAGTTTGTTCCCATTGCAAAATTTTACTTATGCTATATACAGCTTGCTTATGTTTGTCTGATTCAAGCAAATTGCTGAAAGCTTCTTGTTATCTCTGGATTACCAGAATAAAGGTGGAAGTCAACATTTTAAAAAGGTTTCACCAGGTTGCACACCCCACCCCCCAAAAAGAAATCCTCCTGCACCTTCAAAAAAACCCCGAGGAATTGGCTGGGTTTGTTCCTTACAGGGCTAGGCAAATACATGATACCCACCCCCACTTTCCCTCCCACATGCTTGAGACCAAGGACTTTATGAGACAGATGTGGGTGTTACGTCTTCAGTACCTCAAATCTCACACATGCCCACACAGCTGGCATGGAGCTGATTTCTTCTGAAAGCCAGCCAGAAAGGAAACTACACTTTGAATTCCCTGTTTCTGATCTTGATAGCCAGTAGACATCCACAAAAACAACTTCAAATGATGACACCAGTGTGCTTAAAAGCTATTAGCTTGCAGGTGGCAATGCCCAAGAGTAGGTGTTGCTTATGCCAACAACTCCCACTCATTTCCTCTGTCATAATCCAAAAACGGACTTTTGGCATACTGCAATCAGCATCGAAGAGTCCTGTCTCCCTGTCCAATCACCCTTTTGGCACCAGATTGCACTTGCTTTTTTGAATAAGTGTTTTACTTTATGTATTTGACCTGCAGTCCTATATGATGCTGAGTAAACAGCTCCTGTTCTGTAGCCCTGTGTAAACCAGCTGGCTGCAAATGTTTCTACACATATTGATCCCACCTGCACAGAAGTTCCTCTGTCTATGCTCATCACTTCCTAAGCCAGACAGAAGCCATTTGGCTTCTTGCTACTTCAGTATAGGGTCAACAATTCTTGAACAAGTATAAACGCTATGTAACAAGACATTGAACCTGTAAAACTGCTTTCCTGAAGAGCTGAGATGGCATCTGCATGTGATGCTGCTGTGGAAGGAAAGTTTTGCTGGAGAAGCCATTAGTAGTCACACTGATCCCAAATATAGCTTTTTGTTCTTCTTATTACAAATTAAGTTTTCTATTCTCTAACCTCATTGGTGAGTACTTTCTTTTACTCCCCTGCTTTTCATTGTCCCTCATGAAGACAACAAAATTAACTGGTAGTATTTTCTCACTTAAAAAAATGGCTATTCTATTGCCTGATGCTGCAGGTGTCTAATACTCTAATGAGAGGAAAATGCACTGAGAATATGGGAGAAACAGCAGTATTAGCAACATGCAAGAAAATAGCTTTATCCAGGAATTCAGACATGCCTACTCACAAGTAATCTCCTAGTGGGATTTTTCAGCAATTTTTCAAATCTTCACAGATGCCTGCTTATGTATTTAAACATCGAAAGACCTTTGGAAAATCAGGCTGTGTTGCCTTTAGTGCCAGTCTGAGCACAAAGGTGAAATAACAGAACAATTTTAAATCTGATTTCCCTTATATGTGGAACAGGTAGTTGGAGGAGTTTCACGTGAAGTTCTCCATGGCCCTTTAATGGACTGGGCAAACTCTAAGCCCTTGCTGTGTTGTTTTGAAAAAGCCAGTGCAGTTCCTATTACCTCTCTCTCTCCAGTGGGTAATGCATTTTCTGTATAGTCCTTCAAACCAAAAGCACATTAGTAATATGCTCTCTGATTCACATGGCTGGTCTAAGTTCAGTTACATTGTTTCTCTGTGTTAGAGCCTGGTGACCTATTACACCGTGAATCAGACATACAGGTAGTCCTTTCCTCCAAAATCATGAGACCCCAGCAAGAAAGAAAGAAGAAAAGGAACTTTACAACAGTCCTATTATTTTTTCTAATGGTCCAGTAAATGGTAAATAGATGCTTAATATATGATTAGTCAACACTAGGATTGCTATAGGGATCACAAGAGCAAAGACTTGATCAATGGTTTATTGTCTGTGAGACATCCTCTCCTCTATATGTCTCTAATATGTTTGTAGAATTTGCTCAGCATTTATTACATACAAGGCTCAAACAAGGCTTATTGACATTTTATGTCTGCAGATTACCAACGGGGTACTGAAGCGCAGGGGAATTTTACACACTGATCCAGAAAGATGTATAAACTCCATGTCTCAAAGTGAATTGAAACATGATGTTGAATAGCGTCCACCGTGGCAGACCCAAAGGAGCCTATTTAGTTATAAAAAGCAACACAGCTAGCGCCCCACCTCTCAATCACAGAGCTTAAATAATTTAAGTCTGAGGCCCGAGACAATGCCATGCCAACATATCTGCTAGAAGTCTAAAATGGAATGCATCTAGACCTGCAGTCCTCATCTAGTGTCCTAGGGCATCTTTAGTCTCCAGTTTGACCATCCTGCACGTTGTCCTGGGTTCAGCTAGGATAGAATCAATTTTTACCAGAAGCTGGGATGGGACACAGCCAGGACAGGTGACCCAAAATAGCCAAAGGGATATTGCATGCCATATGGTGTCATGCTCAGCATGAAAGGGGGCTAGTCGGGGAGGGGAAGCGTGGCTCAGAACGCATGGCTCAGGGATGGTCCAGCTTCGGGACAGGTCTGAGCGTGCAGTCTGAGTTGTGCAGTCATCGGGTGAGAAACTGCATTGTGTATTGCCCGTCTGTATGTTTTGAGTTGTATGTTCTGTGTTGCTTTCCTCTCCTCTTGCTGTCCCAGTAAATTGTCCTTATCCCAACCCACCAGTTTTACCTTTGTCTTCCCATTCTCCTGCCCATACCTTGGACGTCTCTTTGAATTGATTAATAATCACACCCAATCTATGGGGAAGACGGGGCGGGGGAGGGGGATACTTTCTCCCATTCTTTCACCTCCCCTTTTGCCTTCAGGCTGCTTACAGCAGCTTTTGTGAATTTTGAATATCCTTGGGATGTTCAAGCCAGCACGGTCTTATTGCTATGTCTCCTGAATGTGTTTCAAGTCCTGTTCGGGGTTACAGAAAAGTGTTTTAAAAATACCGCTCCGAGATCTTCCCCAAGGCTGAATAGTCAGGGGCGGCACAGCCTGTGGGAGAATATGGGCAGGTATCTAGAGAACTTCTCACCTCCAATGGTTTGGAACTTCACTCCCAAACAACTACAGGACCCTGATACAGTGCTTGGAATATTTGAAAGGAAAATGCTGTGGCTATTCCAAGGAGGCACAACCTACCACCCTGTGCTGGGCCCTGGCCAGTATCTACCAAACACTGCTCAATATTAGGCAGCACCCTCAGGGGGAAGAGAGGAAAAACAGAGTGACAGGCACTGTGGCTACCCCAACCCTTGCTACAGGGCACTGCAGCTACCCCAACCCACACAGCAGGCACTGTGGCTACTCAAACCCCAGTGACAGGCAGTGCAGCTGAGCTAAAAAAAACAAAAAAATACCTGTACCATTATCAGTTGCCCCTATTCACAAGAAATTCACAAAAAAAATCAGTTCGCTTAGTAAAGGATGATGATTAACTGGGACCATCACGAGACCAAGAGGAAGAGGCAGACCCGTAGGTAATCACCCGATCCCTGTCCCTGAGAGCGCCGTGAGATATGAGAAAAGATTTCAGCCGCCATCTAGGCGAGCACATCATTACCTGGCTGCTCCGTTATCCTGGGATAAGGAGGCCAGTAGCCTGGAATTAGAGGGTAGGGAAGCCAGGCAGCTGGGATCCCTGTCTAGGGAATGGGGCGTTGACAGGGTGATTGGGAAAAAGACACAAGCCCTCAGCCTCTGGAGGAAACTTCTGTCAAGTGTGAGAAAAGGGTATCGCTTCAGTGAAGATGTTGTATGTCAGCCAGGCAAGTGGACCACTATGCAGAGAGGTATCCAGTACCAGAGGGAATTAGCTGTGTGGGAGATGCTTTATTACGACTTGAACAACACGCAGTTACTCACAGATCCTGACGAAGTCCAACGTACCCGACCCACGTGGAGGAACTTTGTAAGGAGCACACCATCATCGTACGTCAACTCACTGGCAGCAAAGGACTGGAAAAATGAGGAGGTACCAACAGGGGATGAAGTGGCTGGCTGACACCGGCAGCTTTCTTCCTCCCTTATCTTGGCTGTGGAGAAACTGTCCCAGGACATCCAGCAACTCAGGAAGGATATGTCCTACTCCCCAGCTGTACAGACCATTATTTCAGCTATTAGGAGTAAGCGTTCCTCGGCTCAAGAGAGAGGATATAAAGGGTACACACCACGAGGCATCCTGTGGTTTTGCCTGTGCAACCACGGAGAGGACGTGAGGAAGCGGGATGGAAAACCTACCTTGTCACTACAGGCAGAAGTATGTGAGCTTCAGGGGAAAACAGTCGCAAAAGGGGATGCTTCCAAGAAAAATGCCGCTCCAGTTTCCAGCAGGCAGCCCCTAGACTGAGTGAAAGGCCCGATCGCACTTATGATCCTCTACAAGGGACTTCTAAGTCCATTTTGCAAGAAGTGAGTAGCGAATACGATGACCAGGCTTAGAGGGGTCCTGCTTCCAGCCAGGTGGAGGAAAGGGACAACTGGGTTTATTGAACTGTGTGGATCTGATGGCCTGGCACATCGGACCCACAGGAGTACAAGGCCCTAGCGGACGCTGGTGCACAGTGTACTTTAATGCCATCCAGCTCTGAAGGGGCAGAACCCATCTGTATTTCTGCAGTGACAGGGGGATCCCAACAGTTGACTCTGCTGCAGGCTGAAGTGAGTCTAACTGGGAATGAGTGGGAAAAGCACCCCATTGTGACTGGGCCAGAGGCTCCGTGCATCCTGGGCATAGACCACCTCCGGAGAGGGTATTTCAAGAACCCAAAAGGGTACCTGTGGGCTTTTGGCATAGCTGCCTTGGAGACAGAGGCGATTGAACAGTTGTCTACCTTGCCCAGTCTCTCGGGGGACCCTTCTGTTGTGGGGTTGCTGAGGGTTGAAGAGCAACAGGTTTCCTACCACAACGGTGCACCGATGGCAAGACTGCACCAACAGAGACTCCCTGGTTCCCATCCGTAAGCTGATTCGTCAACTGGAGAGTCAGGGAGTGATCAGCAGAACCCGCTCACCCTTTAACAGTCCCATATGGCCAGTGCGGAAGTCCAATGGAGAGTGGAGGCTGACGGTAGACTATTGTGGCCTGAATGAAGTCACGCCGCCGATGAGTGCTGCCGTGCCAGACATGCTGGAACTTCAGTGTGAACTGGAGTCAAAGGCAGACAAGTGGTACGCCACAACTGATGTAGCTAATGCATTTTTCTCGATCCCCTTGGCGGCAGAGTGCAGACCACAGTTTGCTTTCACTTGGAGAGGCGTCCAGTACACCTGGAACAGACTGCCCCAGGGGTGGAAACACAGCCCCACCCTTTGCCATGGACTGATCCAGACTGCACTAGAAAAGGGTGAACCCCCAGAGCACCTGCAATACATTGATGACATCATTGTATGAGGCAACTCGGCAGAAGTTGTTTCTAAGACAGGGAAGAAAATAATCCAAATCCTGCTGAAAGCTGGTATCTCCATAAAACGAAGTAAGGTCAAGGCACCTCCACGGGAGATTCAGTTTTTAGGAATGAAAAGGCATGATGGGCGTTGACAGATCCCAATGGATGTGATCAAGAGCAGATATGTGTGGTATCGTCCTCATAGAAGAAAGGTTTTCCTCATGCATGGGGGTAGAGAGGCAAGCATTAAGTCAGTTCTACTTAATTACAGTAAGGTACAGAGGAAACTGAACTGGCCAGCATTGAGGAAGGGAGTAGTTTTTTGACAGTGCCTGTAATGATAGGAAGAAAGACCAGTGATTGACCTGTAAGAGAATTCCTGAAATGTGACTTTAGGGGCAGGCTGTTAGGAATCGGGCAGAAAAGCACTTAGGGAAATGGGTGTAAGGGATGAGCCCAAAGTGGCTGTTCTGTGAGCCCAGACAATGCCCCGAGAAAAGAGCAGAAGGGAAGTCGTGGGCAGGGGCCTGGTGTCACTTCTCTTGATTTGCCCTAAAAAGGTATGGAAAAGTACTGGTGTCTCATCCGCTCCTAGAACTGGAGCCAATAAATAGGGGCACATACAAATCTGCAGGAAGACTCACTCTACACTGACTACCCCCCATCGGCAGGTCCGACGCTGGATCCAGGACTGGTGATCAATGTCTCTCTCTCTCCTTTCCCTCAAAGCTGCCAAGTAACGCAAGGCCTACCTTGATTTCCCATAAAGCCGCATAGCTTAGGTAGACACAACTGTGAGAGTGCCAATCTTAACAGAATATTTGTTCTCTATATTCCCATTAAAGTTGATGTTTATGTGTGGACCTTGAGTGTTATCTCACCTTAGTCCACACCAAGGGGATTTGCGAATTTGAGCCACTCAGATGCTGCGGAGGCATTTACTTTACCAAACAGGAATTTGTTTGGTAAAGTAAACGTCATAGGTGGGACGTGACAATGGGTCTGCAGATTCAGGTGTTTGCAATGGCAGCATTTGTTGATAGTGCTTGTCCCCACTTGGATCCATGCTGGGTAGTTCAACTTTGTGAAATCAACCCCTTTTCCTGCCACCATAAAGTGAAGCAGCTGACAGAGGAACCACAGTCTGTCACCTCAGAGCTTCTCAGCTGCATGTCCAGGTATGAAGACAATACATATTTGAATGAAGTACGACAGAAAGAGTGCATGACCACAGGAAAAGTACAGTCTACTGCTTATAGCAACAGGTTGAAACTCAAGCTACCTGCTTCCTGATCACTGTCACAAAACTCCTCTGAACATCTTACTGCCTTGTGCAACCTCATCCTTGCTGCAAGACTGCAAGCTCTTTAGGGCAAGGATATCTGCAGGTGCAGCTCCAAGCCCAAAAAGGCTTTGTTTGACATCATATACAGAAAAAAAGAGCTGGTTTGGCCTTGTTCAAACTCTGACTTTGCTGGACCCATGCCTGATCTGAGGTAGCAGTATGGAAGTCACATCAAGACTGAGGCCATCCCAAGCTGTGTGAGAGAGGCTGAGACAGAAACGTGCACCCCTTCACTGCTGAACATCTCCTTTTCTTTCAGCCTGTACAACGAAACTTAAAGACTGCTCCTGCAAGAGAAGGGACTTATATCTGCACAGCAGGAATGTGTTTCCTCAACTGTGGCTGGGCTCTGCTTCCCCTGGCACCCAGCTCCCATTTGCCTGGCTGCGGAGGGAGCCATTTAGTCAGGAATTTACAGCAAGTCTCATCCCCCACCCCCTGCCATTCAGCCCCAGCTAGCTTTTATATTCTGACCAGGCATCGACAAAGGTTCCCACCGGGTTCCTGGTTTCTTTTCTACACACTTGGGCAACGTCTGACAATAATTAACAAGCAATAATTAAGAACAAATAAAAGACAGTGGTAGACAATCTGAGGTATTTGTCTGAAGCTGCCTCCTCCTCTTAGGGATGTGCTGAATTCCCATGACAAGAAATGGAGATGCCCCTTGCTTTCCCATCCATCCCACTCCTCCTCCTTGTGCTCCAATTACATCGACTGTCCTGGAAGAGAATTATTCCAGACCCTGAATGCTCAATGAATACAAAAAGACCTCAATGGGTGGTTATTTGATCAACTCCCAAGATTAATGCAGGGAATCGTATGTAGGATCAGCATGTTAAAATGTCTCAGGACGATTACAGCTAAGTTCATAGATATGTCTCTGTAAATAAATGAGAAATCAAATAAGAGGACATAAAGGATATTAATATGTAATTTTAGTCCTGGAACATAGGTGTAAATCTTACGCCTTCTTTCTGGTGTGAGGAAATGACCTCAATGACCCAGCTCTATGACTTTCCTCCTAAATCTCGCAACAAACAGATATTCAAATAGCTTCAAAGAGTGAAAGTGTGAAGGGGAGCAGCACTTAATTTGTTTTGTTTTGTTTTGTTTAAAAATTATAGCTTGAAATTTTGCTAAGAAACAAACCAAGGAATAAAAAGTCAGTAGCCACATACATAATTTTTTTCTTGCGCAGAAGGGACAGATCTGCCACTGGCCAAGGCTGAGCCAGTCAGAGATGGTAGCGCCTCTGTGATAATGTATTCAAGAAGGGGTAAAAACTGCTGTGCAACAGGAGCTGAGAGAGAGGAGAGAAGATATGTGAGAGAGAGAGAGAGAGAGACGATTATGCAGACACCGAGAAGGAAGGAGGTGAAGAAGGAGGGGGAGGAGGTGCTCCAGGCACCAGAGCAGAGATTCCCCTGCAGGCTGTGGTGATGTCCATGGTGATGCAGATTGCCGCTCCGCCCCCCGCCCCGCAGCCCATGGAGGTCCACGGTGGAGCAGATATCCACACTGCAGCCTGTGGAGGACCCCACAATGCAGCAGGTGGATGTGCCCTGCAGGACGCTGTGACCCCGCGCAAAGCCCACGCTGGAGCGGACTCCTGGCAGGACCTACTGCCCACAGAGAAAAGCCCCACACTGGAGCAGGTTTTTTGGCAGGACCTATGGCCCAGTGGGAGACCCATGTTGGAGCAGTCAGATCCTGAAGAACTGCGGCCTTTGGGAAGGACCCACGTTGGAGAAGTTTGCAAGGGACTGGCTCCCGTGGAAGGGACCCTCACGCTGGGGCAGGGGAAGAGGGGGAGGAGGAAGGAGTGGCAGAGGCAACGCCTGATGAACTGACTGCAACTCCCAATCCCCATCCCCTTATGCCATTCAGGGGGAGGACATAGAGAAGTCAGGAGGGAAGTTGAGCCCGGGAAGAAGGGAGGGGTGGGGGGAAGGTGCGTTTAGATTTGTTCTTATTTCTCCTTGTCCTGCTCTGATTTAGATAATAATTTAAATTAATTTCCACAAGCCAAGTCTGGTTTGCCTGTGAAGGTAATTGTTGAGTGATCTCCCTGTCCTTGTCTCAACCAACGAGCCTTTCATAGTATTCTTCTCCCCTGACAGGTTGAGGAGGGGGAGTGATAGAGCAGTTTGGTGGGCATCTGGAGGACAGCCAAGGTCAACCCACCACAAATGCCCATGTTGTTCAGGGGGCAGGGTGTCAGCAATCTGTCTACGCTGACAGTATTGGTGAAGGGGCAGGATGTCAACAGGTCACCATGAGGCAACCTGAAGGAGAGTCCAAACTTTCTCAAAAGACTTGTCTATTGCACCTGTCAGTTCAACCTTTGCATGCTAAGAAACACATTTCATTGCTCCAAAATGCTACTTCTGTACTTGATTAAAACCTAGAACCCCAAAACATTTCCGAAACAACCTCATAGACACCTGTGCCAAAGAGCATGGCACTGAGTGGGTGTATCACATCCCCTGCCATGCACCAGCCTCCAGGGAAATCGAATGATATAATGGACTGCTAAAGACTACACTGAGAGCAATGGGTGGTGGGACCCTCAAACATTGGGACACACATTTAGCAAAGGCCGCTTGGTTAGTTAACACTTAGGGGGTCTACCAGTCGAGCTGGTCCTGCCCAATCAAAACTTCCACGCCCTGTAGAAGGGGATAAAGTTCCCGCAGTGCACACGAAAAATATGTTGGGGAAGACAGTCTGCTTCAGGCAAAGGCAAACCCATCTGCAGGATTGCTTTTGCTCAGGGACTCGGGTGCACTTGGTGGGTAATGCGAAAGGATGAGGAAGTCTGATGTGTACCTCAAGGGGATTTTGATTTTTTTATTTTCCCACTGGGAAGGTTTTGGCTAAGTGCAGGGCCATTTTTACCTGAGGGTTAGAAGTATGTAAAGTTTGTGTGTGAAGACTAGGTTGCCTCCTGTTTATGACTCCTCCTCAGCCTCCATCCTCTCTCCCACCTTTGAGGGTATGATCACTCTGCTCATGAAGGGAAAAGTTCCTCATTATCAGTTTTAATAGGAGCACCATTTTGCAGAGGCTACCACTATGTTACCTTAACTTCTTTTGGACTAATTTCAAAAGTTTTCATCATCCAATCTGGGTGGGGGAATTAGGAGTAGAAGAGGCGGTGAAATGCATCTGCATGTATCCAAGAGGTAGTCAGAACAGGAGGTGTCTCTGATCCTTTGTCCATTTGCAGATCACAGTTTGTCTGCTAATGTTAGCTGAAACTGGGGGCACTAACAGGTTTCAATGGCCATGATCAGCCTCACCTGTGCCTCTAGCCACAGCCCTGCCCATGGGCCCAGGGGCTCCATTAAATCAGCTTTTTAATTCCTGCTCGAGCTATATTGTAGGTGCATCTGTGTCCAGTTTGGCCATAGCAGTGCCTGTTCCTTAATAAAGAACTGATCCAGATCCTGACCCACAGATTTAAAAGTTACCCCTGAAAAAATCCTGATGTGATTCTCTATGATCTGCACCCATCTTCTGGCCCACTCATCTTCTTGCCACATGAAATCTGTTAGTTAGGCTTCTCTGAAGTTAGACAACTACGTGTGCCTTTTGACCTTCAAGAGGCCATGCAACTGGAATGATCCCGAGACAATTAGCATCCCAGCCTACAGCATCCCCTATGGGCTGTGAAATAATGTTGCCATAACCATGTTGAACCTCTGTGTGGCTCTACTTTGAACCCAGAAGCAGCACAGAGTCTGAAAGATTTTGCTGGGTGGTTTGCAACTTGCAGTTCATGACAAAACCCTGGTCACTTCCATCTGTGCCGATCTGAAGGCTACAGTATGAATCAAGTTCCTAGCAAATACACTCTGCTGAGCAGTGTGAAGTGCAGAAGGAGGGAAGCTGGCACATCTCCACTTACTCAGATCAAACTCCATTGAAGAAAACAGACTAAAGGAGAGGACAACTTGGCTATCTGGGATAATTTTGTTTTGTTTTGTTTTTGTTTTTAATGGAGCAGAATTGCAAGGAAAATTTCCCACCACTTCTGGGGAAACAACCCTGACACTTGTGCAATACTTTGCACGTGCATACATCAGTCAGACACTGCTTTTTGCTAGCTGTTCCCGCTTCTCTGTGTCTGTCTTCCTCTTTTAAATGTAGTTTGGAGTATGTTTGAAGCAACTAATCAGCATTGGTAACCAGAGGTCACCGGGCAGTGTGCAAAGAAATTAGCGGAAAAATAAATCTTGTCTCTGCACTCTCGGATGATACAGTATAGTAGTTAATACTGTAATTTTACCAGATATTATTAAAATCTTCCCCAGAAAGACCTAATAAAGTCTAACTCTACCACCACTGCCTTCCATTCTGCACAATGACAAAAATGTGGCTGCCCTCATTTGGCAGTCAAGTCTTCACAAATTTTGCTGGACCACTTAATTCCTGCAGTAACCTGAATTCTCTCTCCTTTCTGTTGACCAGATGATTTCTGATCAGAGCTCTGCAGTGATGGGAGAAGAGCAATATCTGCAAGGTGTCTGAGACAGTGACGTTAATTCCCAGCTTGTCCAGGGAAGGCAAACAGACAAATCTTGTACTCTCTTTGAAATACTGGGCCCAAATTCACACTGTAAAATTTCCAGAGTGTCTCAACAAATGGTGATTAGAGATAACTCAGTGAAATCTTTTTTCACTATGTTCTAATGGCTGCGATGTTATTAAGAGTCTACAAAAATATTCTAGTAAACAGGCAGACCTGATAAGATGATAATAACCTATTAAATTTTAGCCCAGTTTCGTACTTCAGAAATATAACTAGCTAGTCCATTTATCCAAGTAAGATTAGGAGGATGGAACAAACGGATCTGGACAGTGCACTGATTTCTAAAATCGTATGCTTCAGACTAGTGAGGAAATGTGGCTGATTTTCAAAAAGATAGGTCTTCTATATTCCCCTAGCTCATAGTAACTGCTGCTAACAGAAGCACTCTCCCTGCCTCCTCCACAAGGAGAACAATCTTGAGGGGAGGGCCTGCAAACTCTTGTTTCTTTGCGTCTTTCCTGCACACTCCAAGTAGCTGTTCCAGATGGCCTGGCTAAAGTCAGGACAGATACGCTGGTCCGAGGCAACCATTGCCTTAATGGTTTTAAGAAAACACGTACTTCTGTATGGAGATAATGTGCACTTGGCTTGCTTCTAAGAAGAAAAAAAGAAAAAACAACCAAAAAAACCTATCCAACGCATACTAAAAATTAGACAACACATAGTTTGCTACAGCATTAGGCATCCACTATTCTAAAACTGAGACGGCAGCTTGTTCATTACCTTATCATTCCAGCCTGAATGAAGAAGCAGATGAGAATGATCTTTGGTAGAGAATTCACTGTCTATCTCTGCATAACTCCACGTGCAAAACTCTTCATTCTATCAATCTGTCTTTTCCTGAGCCTTTGCATATGTGTATTTCTGGGAGTCTGTCTCTGGAAACCATGGAGTTTGGGGGTTTGCTTTGTATTTGATGAGTCATATTTCCACTTGATTTTCCCAGATGAACTGGCCTTGTCAACAGCACGCCATACCAAAAGAGCCCTGAGTTTCATTTTTCATATTTTGATGGAAGAGAAATTATCATAATAAATATCCACTTTGAGTATGACACAGCCTGGTAGGTACGTTAGTCAGCTATTTGCAAAGTGTAATCCAGTGAAAAAGACCAGCGATTTGAGTTTTTGCTGCTGCTTTTATTTCAAGTACCTATTTAACAATGATACCCAAACTGCAACTGTTCTTCAAAATAGAGAAATGTTGGCTTGTCTAGTGAATAGCAACAGAGGAATTTCAGGGAATTAAATAGATGTTTTCTAGGGGATTTTGTGGTGTTGATCTGCCTCTTTATACTTGTAAAAAAAAAAAAAAAGCTAGTCAAGGGCAGCCTTGACCTCAGGAATCTGCAGCTGTCTGGAGATTAAGCAGCTAACTTAGGCCAGGGGAGCATTCTAAAAGAAGCATCTCACAATAACTTGCTCTGACCAATGACCCCCAAAAGCCCCTGAATGCAGAATCTGGATGTTTTCTCCAGTCCTTTGCTTAATGGTCAGACTGAGATCATCGTCCTCTCAGTAAACCTCAACCCCTAGATAGAATCATAGAATATCTCAAGTTGGACGGAATCCATAAGGATCATCAAGTCCAGCTCCCTGCTCCTCACAGGACTACCTAACACTAAATCATATGATTAAAAGCATTGTCCAGACATTCCTTGAACTCTCACAGGCTTGTTACGGTGGCCATCTCCCTGGGGAGCCTGTTCCGGTGACAGACTACCCTCTCAGTGAAGAACCTTTTCCTAATGTCCAGCGTGAACTTTCCCTGACGTGGCTTCATTCCATTTCCTCATGTCCTATCGCTGGTCACCAAACAGAGGAGATCAGCAATTCCCCCTCCGCTGCCCCCCTTGAGGAAGTGGTAGGCTGCGATGAGGTCACCCCTCAGCCTCTTCTCCAAGCTGAATAAGCCAAGTGACCTCAGCTGCTCTGTGTAAGTTTTGCCCTGGACACCCTTCACAACATGGTAGCTGCCCTCCTTCTTAAACTGAGGTGCTCAGACTGCACACAGTACTCGAGGTGGGGCTGTACCAGTGCAGTGTAGAGTGGGACAATCACCTCCCTCAACCGTCTAGCTATGCTGTGCTTGATGCACAGCAGGACAGGGTTGGCCCTTTTGGCTGCCAGAGCACACTGTTGAGTCATATTCAACTTGCCATCAACCCAAACCCCCAGGTATCTTTCCACGGGGCTGCTCTCCAGACTCTCATCCTCCAATTTGTACATACAACCAGGATTGCTCTGTTCCAGGTGCAGAATCCAGCACTTGCTCCTGTTGAATTTCATATGGATAGTGATTGCCCAGTTCTCATCTATCTATATCACTCTGTAAGGCCTCTATGCCCTCAAGGGAGTCCACAGCTTAGTACCATTGGCAAATGTACTTAATGTACATTCTATTCCTGCCTCCAGATCATTTATGAAAACATTACAAGTGATAGGAACATTATCTAATTTGCTGGTGACTATTTTGGCATCAAGAAACAAATATATACCCATAGCACAAGCCAGAGATACAGATGCATTTTGGGTGTGAATAACAAATACATGCTTACTATCTGTGCACATGAGGAATTTTTCTCCATGTGAAAAACACTGTTTAGGGCCCGGGTTGGGGGCCGTATGACAGCAGGTACCAGGAATTAGCTTTGGGTAATAAAAAGTTACTACCACAACGCTTAGCTTGCTGCTGAATTCTGGGGATCGTCTTTTTATAGCATAACTCCAAACCACATTGCTTCATTAGACCATGAATTACAAATGCCACAATGCAAATAGTCCAAAGACTAAGAAGAACGTCTGTTCTCCAGCATGCAACTACATCTCCTGGAGACGTAGTCTGGAAGCATCTCTAATACTTAGTTGCAGAGGGCTTGCTTTCTCTCAACACTGTCCGACATGAAGCATTGCAGTATAAAATAGTGCTGACATTAAGCAACTTTTCTGGAAGCAAGCCTTCACGAGGCTTTTGCGTTCCTCTGGGGCATGTCCCTCAAACACTTTGTAGCAGGACTGCATCCCAAGAAACCTGGTTAATGCTTGATTTAGGTGCGGAGTGCTGTTGCCTAATTTAACAACAGTTTTTGAATTTGCCACAATTACTGACAGAATAGAAGAAGGGACCTGCAAGCTGGAGCTAGCTGGTGCCAAATTCACACCCAGAATGTCAGGACCAAAGGCAAGCAGGCTGAGGTATATCAGCTTGGATTTTAAAGCCATGCATTTTGCAGATGCTGCCCCAGATCTCTATTTCTGCACTTGGAGCTCTCATATTGTTAGGCTTACAAACGACTTTGGGATTTCTGAAACCTCTCGAGGCCCCAGCAACCAGGGAAAGATGGCTGTCAGTAGACAGCTCCTTAAATAACTCCTGCTGCTATGGGACATGTGCCACAGAGGTTACAGAGGCTGATAGCTTTCTCTTATTCTCTGCAGCAGCTAAGCAATAAAAGCACGACATCAGCGAAGTGGCTGGCTTTAGACATTCACCCTTTGTGCCAGCATTTACAATCCACTTGGACTGAGCTGTAGCTGTCAATGCTAGGAACACCTTCTTCCCCACCAAAATTTTGCTCTTTGTTCTGTTAACATCTATTGCACCAGTTGTGCAAGGCCCTTCTCCAGTGGTTCTGGGTCAGATGCTCTGACATACTATGGGAGATGATCCCCAGCAGCTTTGCAGGATGGTTGTTCTGCAAGCGGAGGTGAAGTTACCAGGTGAGATATTGCGGAGTCTAAATAAAGCCCATAAGGGCAGCTGCCTTGTTCCAACATTAAAAGCAATTCCCAGATCCAACAGCCATGGAGAAGATGACAAGACCTCTTGCTCCCTCTCTGAAGTTTTTCAGAAGTGATATGGTCTCAGAATGTGGCTTGGGAATCCCTCGGAGCTGTGGTCAGCAAGGGGCTCAGTCCAGGGAAGAAGAGGAGCAAGATACATCTGCAACTACTTCTCCCAAGGCACTGTGCCATTAGCTGGGGCATCGTGTGTAAGGCTCTGATAACAAGTGAATGTCGCAAACACCCGTCTTGACATGGACAGGGATGGGCTGATGATGACCAGGGAGTGTTGACCAGGAACGGAGCCTGCGGAGGCAGGATAACGTCTTGTGAGACCACTCCTCTATTCCCGAAACACGTAAACAATGACCATCTGTGCCCTGTGCACCATGTGCCTGTGACAGATCACCACTGACTTGGTCAGCCCTGAAGTGGGGGGGGCAACGAGACCCCCAGGACCCCCACAACCCACCGACTCATTGCTAGAACATTTCTGAACATTCCTGAGCACATACTGCGCCTGCTCAGTGATGACAGACCCCCGCCTACGGGGCGGGCACATCAGGTTATAAAAAGGGAAAACATAAGTTTTTGGCGCGCGCCCACCACCTGAAGACTGCAACTACGAGCAGAGAACATCGCTGGATCCAAGGGTGGTGATATCTTCTCTCTCTCTCTCTCTCTCTCTCTTTTCTTTCTCTCTTTCTTTTCCTCTCTATCACTCCCTTTTTCTCTAACTTAATTTTCGGCACATTAGGGTAATATTGTCACACGTTTTGCTAAACGCTTACCTTTCATAGTTCTGCTAAGTTTTGAGCATTGTTATGACCTTTGCCAAGCCTCTATCTTTTATAGTTCCACTGAGTTTTAAGTAAATTTATGATTGATTTGAACCTCTAAAGTAATTGTCATTACTTCTGATTACCGCGCAGAGAATTAAAAAGTTAACCTCACCCTAACCGACCGAGTGGGACAGGACATCATGGAACTGAACATTGAACTTGTAGAGGAATTCTGCCAGCTGGTTCAGCAAAGCCACATTAAATAACTTCAATCAGATATATGGAGATATTTTGTTAACAAGTATCAAAAATCAAAGTGTGTCACTTTTTCCAAATAGAGAGCTATTAGAACTGTCCAGGAGAGGGAGGCAGGTAGCAAAAGAACACAAATCATGGCATTTGAATCTTTCTGCATGATTCGAGTGTACAATATATTCAAAAGAGACTTTTTTATGGGCTGGAAATCCCCTCTCTTCCTCAGCTCCACTATCAAAGAAGCAATGTCAGAAAACACTAAAAACATCATCAAAAGATCTGATTCTTAAGTGCCACACCATGGTCATTTTTCTGTCACAGAATCAATCTGATATATACATGCCCTCTTGACTATTCCTAAGGTTGCTTGAGAAAGAAAATTTGCACCGTCCTTTTCTATCAATAAGCAGAGCTAAGATCTGTTTCTGGGTTTCCTCTCAAAGACAAATTTTGTGTCAAGCTCCCAAGGAATATGCTTTGTATGTAGAAGAATGAACACCCAGATGGCACCCAGATTCACTGCTGACATTTTTATTTGGTGGCTATGTTAAGAAAACTCCCGAACACAGACGGTCAGATCCCAATATACAGAGACATACAAGGTATTACCCCCTGCTCGCAGTTGACAGATGCACTGATTTCCCATCCTAAAGAGACGATGGCCAGAGTCAGGCTGAAGAGCTTGTGTGGGATTTAATTATTGCTTTCCAGAAGTCATGTTCTACATAGTGGACCTGTATCCTCCCGGAGATCCAGGGCCAAGAATAGGAAGAAGACAAGCTGCACAAAGCTGGCTTAGAGCAAGCTATTTACTCCCATCTTTCCACTCACTTTGAACCGATGTATTACCTATGACAAGTTATATTAGAGGAGTGTTATAAGCAACGTAATTTATGTAAAAAAAATCCATTTTGTAAATATGTCTTCCTCGCTGCTTAGAATTTTATTCTTTTATGGTTAAGAAATGCTGTCTCTCACTCTTCCATGGAAAGACAGATTGGTTATATTTATGCTCTGAATTCTGCTGCTGTACCACTTTGAAAGAGCAAAACCTCTCTCTCTCTCTCTCTCGTAAATCCTATGAAATATTTGCAATTTTGCTTCCTCAAAAAAATTATTTTTTTAAAAAATCCCTTTGTTTAAATTTTAATTGTTTCCACATCAGCATCTTCACTGCAGTTGCTCTGAATGATAAAAGGCATGCAGAAAAATCCATGTATGCATTATACATTCATTCCCAGCAGGGAATCTGTTCTTTCATCATGTTAATGCTAAACTGAATTATTCAATTAATTCAAACATCTCTCTGAGATTCGTTCCCAAATTCCTCCTCTGTAATATCAAGAGTCAAACCATCAATTGATTGGATGCCTTTTTCTGGCAGTTAGTAAAGTAGCATGTACATTGTTTAATTGTATTTGTTAAGAATTTTCAAGCCAGGAGAATTAGTGATGAGCTGCAGCTGTATAGCACATTTAAGTTTCTCTGTGTTCAACCCAACAGTTGAAGGAGAGAAGAGCGGGTGGGGAGGGCAGGGAGGGGAAGAATAGGCATATATAGAGAAATGTGGCCACTTGCTGCTGCATGCCTTTCATGAGCCGGACTGTCACTAAATGCATCACACTGGCAATAAAGACACGATCATTTGGCAGTGCACCACCAAGTCTTATTTTATGAACGCAAATGACACCACAAGCCAAGACGTGAAAGTCAAAACCCTCTGTTCGCATCACCAGCTGATAATGCAGTCAAGTTCCAAAATCTTTGGTCTTTGCTTTCAAGTAATACCTCTGCACAGGTCTTTATAGAGCAGAGGCCAGTCCCTGAACACATCTAGGATAAAGAAAAGGCAGCACTAAGCCCTGCCAGAGCAAGGTGAACACATTAGACTCAGTGACAGATGAATCACTGAAGAAGAGGAAGAAGTTTCCCGCTGACTTAGCCTCCTGTTTGCCCTGGAGCTTAGTTTTCAAAGCTTCTCAACTCTGGCAATATGGACCAACATCAGTGGGCGTAACCAGGGCTGTATAGTTCTGAAGTCAGACCCAACATACTGACTTGGCAGACGTTTCTCATGTGAGCTTCAGCGAGCAAAGCGCAGCGTTGCTCTCCAGGTCTCACCCCCTAATTGCCAAACACTTCCTCCATGTTGATCAACATCTATCAAATACAAATCAGTATTACCTCCATTGCATTCTCAAAAAAGCATACCTCATTAAAATTGCCTTAATTCCATGTTGTTTACCATGAATAGACTTTGACAGCATTAGTGTTCTGATCCTCTAATGCATTTGCTTCAATAAACAGACTACTAAAAAAAATAATTTAATGGGTCTAGAGCCATTAAGAAGGAAATAATGTTTCAAAATTGCTGTAATTCTTATAACAGTTACTTGTTATTTGACATTGTGGTTGATTCAGTGGCCTGTTGCTCTTGCAGACATACACTGCTGGTCTTAAACTCTCTCTGCAATAACCTGGAGATAGACTCCATAAGCTCTGACAGAGACAGGTAGTGATTCTACCCTTTGATCAAACAGGATAGGAGACCAATCGTCCAGAGAGCAAGGTGTGCTGTGTTAAACAACATGCTCTGTAATTAGCTCATGGTACAAGGTGACCTCCCCTGTAAACATCCTACAACATTTTATTTCTCTTCTGCCATCTTGCCAGAATAAAAATAAATTGAGTGGGAAACAGTGCTATGTCAGATCCCAGTGCTGGCAAACTCTGTTTTTCCTAGTCTACCACTGCATTTCCATCTGCAAGCAATAGCAGGGATTTCGTGGATTGGTTGTCTCCAGGAAACTACAAAGGGGAGCACAGATGTATGACACAGAGAAGATGTGAGGGTGCTATAGTAGAAAAATACACTGCCTGCAGTGTCTCTTATAAAATACTTGCCAGAACATTCATCTGTGAGCACCTATTAGCTGCTAGTCATTCATTTTCTTATTCTGAAAGGTTATTATCATATCAAGCAGTAGATAAAACAAGTTAAACAAACCACACCTTACAAATATTCCATAATCAAAGCAAGCATTTCATGGACAAGCAGCTCAGTTATAAAATGACCCACAGCTAAAACTTTTCTTAATGTCTATGAAAACAGCTACGTTCATAGACAAATGTGCACTGATGCAAAGTCTCAAATAGCTATTCAGCTTCACCTGTTGGATCTCCTAGGTTTAGGGTGATTCAGGAGCAGCTCATTGGAACATTTGACCAGGCCCACAGTCCATCCCATTCCACAGCCCTGCATATGGGCAGGGCTGCAGGTTTGTGTCTCCAGGTGAAGCCACGTAGCTTCCTCCCATAGAGAGGCCAGTAGTCAGCAAAGTCCTTAAGAGCACTGCATGAAAGCCACCATTTACTGGCATGCTGAGGTCCCTTAAAATCATGCCGACCCACATCCTTTGCACTGCCTGGCAGCCTTGCTGTCTAAGCTCTGGGGACTTGTTCAGGACCCAGCAAAAAAGCATTCAAGAGCTCTAGCTGTCACAGTGTCTCCTACACATCAAACTTCCTCTGTTACTCAAGGCACAGCATCCTTCCTCCTCCCTGTCCCACTACTGAGTTTTGTCTTTTTTTTTTTTTTATATATCCCACTAATTAATTCGTACTCCTCCTTCATGTTTACACTGTTCCTTCAGATATGTAGAGATTTAAAGTTTCCTTCCCGTTAGCTGGTAAATACATAAGATATCTAACTCCTTTAATCTTTCTTCAAGGAGCCAGTCCATCCCAGTTCTTAGTATTTTTGGGTGATCTCTGAACTTCAGGACATTTGTCTAGATCTCTCAAGCACTTAGATATTCAATAATGAACTCAGTAATCTTGCTAGAGGAAAGTTAGATCATGCTACCTACAATTTAGACAGCTGCCACTTACTGCAATTAATGGTCTCATTTGTTAAGACTGGAATCGCTGGGACAGCCCATCAAGAAGTTACTTGCTGCTACCAAAAATCCCAGAGGGATGCTAGTCAGGTAGTCCAGCAAACAAATGACATATTATATCTATAATACAAACAAAAGATACTTGGCTATTCAGAGATTTTGGACAAAATAAAGACAAAACTTTTAAGCTAAGAAACCTTCTGTATCCCTGCACACATGAGAAACAGAAATAAAGGGAGTACAGTGTGTACACTGGTGAGAATTAAGTCAGGAGTTCCTTCTATCAGCTTCAGGCAGTAGTAATGGTGCAGTGAAGAACAGCAAAATGCACGTGAGATTCCCAGCTAGGTATCACAGTGGCCTAACTTTGCTTACTGATGCCAGTGAAAATCCCACCAATCACAATGCAAGTGGGTTACACTGACACATTACAAAACCCTCAGACCAGCACTCTGCGTACGTATGTAGAAAATGATAGTCCCTGCCCCAGAAACCTTACCGTTTGTACCAGAATGTAACTGATGGGCAAGAGGCTGGGTATGTCAGGAAGGATAGAAAAATGACATAAATCACGGGGTAACAACCATCTGCTGTTCAGGAACAGGAAACCTAATTCACCCCCTGCCCACCCACCACTGCTCACTGTAGGTTTTTGACCACTCTGAAACCTGGTCCCTCCTCTGTCAGTGATCTGTGATGTGAATTGGTGGGGAACTGAGCAATCAGGCCTGTCAGCTAACACAGCTGTCACTTCTTCAGCTGGCAAGTGACTCATCTGTCAGCTAGATGGGCTCAGGGGAAAGCTCCATTCTTCAATCAATGAATCAGTAAGCATCCAGCCAGGTTTCTGTGTATCCAGAGACAACCCAGATGCCTTGGGGCAACCAACCTAGGTGCCTTGTTCCTCCTCTCTCACTTCTCCCCTCCCTTGGTATGTAGTTATCTATATATCAGCTTTTATGTGATTCAGTCTTTTATAAATGTTTGCTTTTTTTACAGACACCTTCTTCAAGACATTTTTCTTTCCTGTCTTGCTTTTTTCCTGTTCTGCAGTTTCTCGTTGTTGCCTCATTTCCTGCTCTCTCCCAACACCACCTTCCTTCTCTGGGAGACCTCAGTTTCTTTCCCCACCATGCAACTAGGCCCGAAGGGAAGGACCCAGTTATGCAGCTTCAGGGTTGAGGAAAAAATGAGGAATGTTCTTTTTCGGGAACTTTCAGGCAAGCAGGTTTACCTGGACTGTGGTATGCCCTTTCTCCCACGCTTGATCATTTTTCCCAAAGAGTTAGGAGGGCTGATAATGGGAACTTTCCAGCCTTTTTGCTATTGCTTTGGAGATAAAACACCTGCAATTCTCTGAAGGGAAAAAATTTCAGTGAGATTTCCTACAAGACTAAAAATGCTTTGGATGCACCTTGGACTGCAGTGCAGATCCTCCCCTGTTGCAGACCCATCCACTGCACTCAAGAAGTGACATTTATCCTCACCAAACCCTGCATGATCAGCAAGACGCCTTTCCTGTGCACGCACACACATATACACATTGCAGATAGAAAACCAAAGCACTGATAGGATAAACAATTCATTTATGGCCTTACAGAGAGTCCAGGAGCTGAATGCAGCCTTGTGTGTCATAGCTACATGACCCTTTCTTATGGTCACCACACACAGATACAGGGAACACGCTGTGTTTTACTGCCATCCTATGGCATCCTATCCTTCTCTTTTCTCTCCCAGTAACTGAACACTGTTTTAACTTGGGGCATTTATAGGACAGATATAAAGCTCATTGCATGAGGCAGTCTACATGTGTCCTGTCCTCCCTCCCTGGCATTACCTATTTGTTCTATCAAAAAAGATTGGGCTAATGCTAAGACCACAGGCAGCCAGAATAAAGGCTGGCTTAAGTAGTCAAACCATAATTGTTTCAGCACTGCCTGTGTACTCTTTCCTTTCGTATAATAGGAAACACTGCTTAGATTTCACTACCTTGGCAGTTGGTTGCCTGTTTTGCCTTGTTTAGATTAAAAATGGATGTGGGTGTCCCGATCCAATATCGGGGAGGTTTCGATACGATCCCAAGAGTGAGATTAAGACACAAACGAGGTCAAATGCCGTATGCCAGAAACAGTTTTTATTATGAAAAGAGTAAAAAAGAAAAGGTAACGGTAACCGATAAGAGCGATAGGACAGAGCAGAAAAGAAAGGCAGAAAACCAAGCAAGACTCCGGGATAGAATCGCAAGAATAGTCACCGCCACAGATCCACGGTGTCTCGCTGGGGGAAAGGGGTCCAAATTTCTCGTTCTGCGACGGCGGACAAAGACACGGGTCCACAGCATTCCGTGGACAAAGGCGCGGTGCGGGTCCACAGCGTCTCGGAGGTCCGTCTCGGGAGAGTCCAAATCTCTTGTTCTGCGGCGGTGGGCGTAGGCGCGCCATCCTCATCTTGGCAGTCCCCTTTTATGCTGGTGGCGGTCTTCACGATGGCACGTACGACACGGCTTCCACGTTCCTGCACATGCGTACACACAGTTCCAGCCCCGTTCTTCACGCGACTGTTATCTGACTCCGTGGCGCATGACCCGGCAAGGAGTTTTTCGCAGGTTGAAAGTCTCAACGACCTGGCAATCGTCCTTATCGAACTCAGTAGCTGGAGGGGTTTCCCGCTTGAGCAAAGCGATCTTTGAGACAAAAGTTCTTACAGTCTGTTTTCTCACAGTGGCTCAGGCTTTCCTGCCCACCTCAGATGATGAGAGCCTGCCATGTACTGAGCCATGGCAAAATGGGGCCACAAAAGTGTATTAATGAAGCTTCTGCTTCTTGATGTGGCGCAGACATTTATTATCCCAGAGCAAGGAGGTAGAGATGCCCCCGCTCAAGACCTAGTAACAAAGCGTGATTGCACCAGGCTTTTTTTCTGATGTTTGTGCTTCCATTGCCTTTCCACTGGAGACAGCAGGCCACGCTTGCAACTGGTTGAACACCCTCTGTTTCAGCAGCATGGAGGGCAGCAGCTGCTAGTCCTTTCCCTCTCCCTCCACAACCCAGAAAGTCAACACATTCCCTTGGCATATTTGCAGAATGGTCTTCAATTTTTTTTCCGTATCAGCAGCTCAGGAAGGGAATTAGCTTAATACTTATTCTGCAGGGAAGTCAGCAGATTTCCCCTTAAAACCTAGTGAATTTGATACATTAAATGATATCACTTTGGTTGTCAGTGGACTTGAAAACAGATACTTATATGCAGCAAAGGCACCTGAAGCAATGCATTTGAATACTACAAACAGGCCGATTTCTCTTGGGTATACCGAATTAAAAGCTTCACTGTATTTACTTTTTTTTTTTTTTTTTTTTTTTTTAATCCTGAGGACAACCTGCATTCCTTCCTGAAAATGTAGCCCACGTTCATATCCTGTTTTTTTTACCCCCAGCCGTCAGCTGAGCACCACGCGGCCACTCGCTCACCCTTCCTCCACCTGGACATATGGGGAGGAGAATCGGAAGAAAAAGGTAAAACTCGTGGGCTGGGATAAGGACAGTTTACTACAATGGCAAAGGAAGAGGGAAATAACAACAACAATACTTAGAATATACAAAGCGGGTGATACAGAATGCAATTTGCTCACCAACCGAGACCAGACACCCAGCCAGCTGGTCTCTGAGCTGCCACTCCTTCCGGGCCAGCCCCCTTTATATGCTAGGCATGACATCATGCAGTATAGAATACTCCCTTTAGCTAGTTTGGATCACCTGTCCTGGCTGTGTCCCCTCCCAGCTTCCGGTGAAAATTAACTCTGTCCTAGCCAAAACCAGGACAGTTAGCTAGTTACCTGATTTACTGTGCCCTGCAGCAGTTCTTAAAAGAGGACAGTTCCAGAGGGAGCTACGTCTCCTGTCACAAGATTCAGGAAAGGCAATATCACACTCCTATTGGCCTGATATGCTAGACTATTTGTCTATGTTCATCCACATTAGGACAGAGCAAAACTTGATTTACTGGTCCTCTTATCTCTACTCATTTTGCGTCCTGCTCCTCAACTCATACCTTTAGGGAAATGCTAAAAGCCAGGATCAAACATATTCAGAATTACAGGCTCCTGCATTATCATTCCAGCTCCCTAATGAACATTGTTAAAATAAGCCCCCAGTGCTGAAGTTTCTCAATATATGAGCTGCGTTGAGAGATAGATTCATCACTGTAATGGGATATAAACGCATGTCATTAGGTAAAGAATTATGGTAGCCCTTGTCAATCTGCAGTTGTTTAGGAAAAAGGTAAGAGCTGTCAACAGGAAAAACTCTGTTCCTCTCACCTTCCAAGGGGAAAATTTACTTCTCTTGCATGACCGTACCCACAGAATCCGTGAGGATTTTGTGGATGCAAAGCTGATGCATAAGGGATGAGGAGAATAAGCCCATTATCAATAATGAAATGTAGACCAAGACCTTCAGAAGATGGTGTTATATCGTAAACAGAGATTCTCCCCGCCCCCAGCATTCTGCAGTTTAATTTTCACCAATGACAAACACGTCAGATTAGTATTTCCATATTTGCACATACTGAGAAACTTGTTGTCATGGCAAAGGAGATTTTTTTTTTAAGAAAAAAAAGAAAACCACCTAAGAGACATTTCCAGTTTCTGTGCAAAGCCAGAAAGCAGTGACAGTGCACCGAGGAAAGAGCCTCACCCTCTCAGAACAATGAGTACATGAGCTTATTGGGTGTCTAATCTCACCAGCAGCTACTTGGTGAAAAATGGATTTAAATTGACCTGTGTCTATCAGGCACTTCCCAGCAGTCCTCTGCTTAAGAGCAGCCATTGGCAGAATTGTGTGAAATTTCACTGACTGGAAATACGCTTCCAAAAGCCAGTTTTGAAAAACCCATCCCCAAACCAGAGATGTTGTCACAAGACTCAGGCAGTGTCCAGAACATAGAACGCACCCGATCTGAGAGACCCATGCTCTCCTCCCATGTCCTAGAAGTTCTGCTGTCCCTGTAGGTGACCCTGTAGGAACAAAACCACCAACCACCAGAAATGAAATCAAACTAACCACAATTTATTGCAAGAAACAAATGTCCATACAGTTCTCAAACAAGTTTGGATGCCACTGGAGCTGGCTCACTCTTAGCTATAGAACAACAGCAAAACCAAGTATGGGTAGCACTACTACAAGGGTGACCAAAAAGTTTTTAGGGTTTAAGGCGGGGGGCGGGGGGAGAAGGGGAGCATCCGTAGTGCACATTCACTCACCAGTTATAGTGAGGGCACCCAACTCAACCTCGAGGAGTATCCGTGGTAGGTGTCCCCTGCCACAGGGAGGACCGCATGCCACAGACCTGCCGCTCCAAGGAGGACTCAAAATGGCCTCCAGCAGGGCTCTGTGTATACCTTAGTCGGATCGGGGCTCGTGGTCATACATGGTAATTCACTACAACTTTCTTTGGACTGAGGTGCCTCATTGGCTGAGAGCCTTGTCCATCAACTGAAGGGGGTCTCGCCTGTGGACTGAGGTGTACACATGATGGCGATCCCTAGGGAGTGCTGTGGCTCAGCTGTCGATAAGTTTTTAGTGTTGTCAAGGCAGATGTACCTGCCACAGTAGGGCACTGTCATGACGTATCACCAGGTTGTTGACTGACTCAGGCATGATGATCAGTTGACAGTCCAGGAGTTTTGCTCATATACAGAGCTGGTGAGATTCAGAGTCTGTCAGTCATGGAGCACAGACATGTCAGAGGCAGAGATACCCCTTTTCTGCAGAAGTCACTGGTTCTGTAGACAACACAAGAGCAGAGGTTTTCATTTACCTAGCCCTTAGCAAGACTTTTGAGTCAATCTCTCACAGCATTCTTGTGGCCAAATTAGGAAGGCAGAGACTGGATGGGTAAGTGAAAAACTGGCTGGAGTAATGGGCTTAGTGGTAGTGACTGAAGAGCCAAAGTCTAACCTGCAACTTGTAACATTCTTCAGCGGCCAGCACAAAGACTACTGCTGTTTGATGTCCTCATCAGCTACCTGAGTGGAAAAAGGCCATCCCCATCCATTTGCGAATTCCACCAAATCGGAGGAGGAACAGCAGATATTCCGGAGGGTCAGATCAAGGGACCTCAACAGACTAGATCGCTGAGCTGAGAAGAAATGTCATGAAATGCTACAAAGGCAAATGCAAAGCCTGCATCTGGAATTAAATAATCCCATGCACTGGGATATGCTGTTGAGCAAGTGGTTTGTAGCAACTCTGCAGAAAAGGATGTGGGAATACTGGTAAACGTTAAGCTGAACATGAGCCAGCATGGATGGAAGCTCCACTTATTTTGACTCTGAAATGCAGATAAACCTCTGCTTTTGTTTTTCTAAAGAACAAAACATTGCTCCTTTCTAGTGCGAGTGTGAGCTACCTTGAAAATTGCCCTTGGGAGTATTAGTACAAGCTAATTGTTGTCATGGCAAAGGAGATTTTTTTTTTAAGAAAAAACCGAAAACCACCTAAGAGACATAAGAGCTACCTTGAAAATTGCCCTTGGGAGTATTAGTACAAGCTGTGACCAGCTGGAGAGTTCATCTCATGGCTACTTTTTCTAGTAGGTAACCACCCCCTGAGGACGTGACCCTCCAGAAGAAACAGGATTAGGGAAACTCATGTATACATATGTGTTAAAGCACGTGTTATGGGGAAGGTGATGCTCCATTTAAAGCATTAATCTAAGGCATGTGAAATCTAACACATCCTAGATACGTGCAATGCATTCTCCACAGATGGAAAGTCTTTACAGCTAATGCCCAAACATAGTTGCTTGAAAGGATTTCCACTGCAGTGCTGCCTAGCACTGGTGGTTATGCTATGCGTACTTAATGATCTGGCTTTGTGTAGCTAAACCAGGGACTGATTGCCTGGAACGGAACTTCAGCTGAGGCAGTGGGAACTCAAAGACAGGAGCCAGCTTGCGAATAACCCTAGAGCTGATGGAAAAACATGTATTGACAATCCAAGCAAAGGTTGAACTGGAGCTGGAAAGGCTGTAATTGAAAGCAACACTCAGCACCTTAAAGAAGTGGGGACAATTGGGCTCCTCATCAACCCCACTGCAGCCTGAGGAAGCAGCACTTGTGTAAGCTGTAAAACAGTGCCTGCTCTTCACTAAATTGGCACGCGCTGTTAGTGGATCAAGTTTTGGCAGGGCATGGTACCATGTTGTGCAGAAGCCAGACAGAGCATCTCTGCCCAGGGCTTCTCTGACTGCTGGTGCCCAACAGGTGCTTGGCATTGGGCTCACCTAGGTATTTGTAGTGGGAAGAAAAAAAGCACAGTTGTAGTTATGTAAGCAAGCTGTCAAATTTGCATTACAGCCTCCACAGCTGACACACACACAAGGAAAAACAAACAAACAAACAAAAAAACCCTCATGGAAAACCAACAAAGAAAAAAAGGAAAAAAACCCTTACTGTGATATATGTATCACAAGTCCCCAGCTACAACATAACCCAATTCTTTCTCTGAAATATTTTGCCTACAGCACACTCCATCTTCCACACAGTCTTATAAAACATAATAAATGCTTGTCTTCTTCTGGAGCATATGTTGGAAACAAAGAATACCAGAATATGTTATTTCTTATAAAGGCCTGAGGGGGTGTTGTGACAAGTCAAGTGCTACAATTACATTTGCACTTCAGTGACAAACAAGCCTAAATGTGTTAATAACGCCCATGTGCTTTTCACTGCTGGTAAGTGAATTTAAGGTCAAGACTGCCCTCTAGAGCAGATTTGGAGAAAGATCAGTCCTGCAAACTCCACTCATACGCTGCAAAAATCACCACCATTCATACCTCTATTACAATCAAGGAACCAGGTTGTAAGATTTTTTGGTTTAATTATTATTTTTACATCTGTTTTGCCTCAGATCGATTAAATCATATTTTTTCCATCTGCAGACACAGCAAAGCACAATTACTCTCGCGTGGTGACGATATTTAGCAGTCATTTTTTTCAACAGTCTGGCCCACCACTAGATATCTTTTCTGTGTGGGTATCACCCAGAGCCATCATCTGTCAGGCTGCAAGGTAGTCTTAATGCTAATTCTGGTGGGCACTCCCACCACATACAAGGCAACTGATTTTTCTCAATCCTCTCCCCAGCCTGGGAAAAAAGTTCAGTGCCAGTGAAAAAAATAAACAGATTGTCACTTTGGTTAAGTTTGAAAATCCAAACCTCAAAGACACTTTGAAGATTTGAAACAGAGAAATGAAGAAAATTTGTGTTTCTGAAGACGTACTTTCATTTTTTGGCTACCAAAAGAGCATTTAGGGTTTAACTTAGTGGCTTTGGTGTTAGGCTTCGTAAAAGCTTTGTTTTACAGACTTTGGCAGCAATATGGCTTGAGGTGTAGCTTTACATTTCTGGCCTATACAGCTTCTTCCTAGAGCTGCAGCAATTCAGCTCTGTGTAGAGGGAGTCAGATCAGGAAATTCACCATACTTTAAAGAAAAATAACAACCACTACCTTTCTTTTGGTAATTTTTTTTCAAGACCGATTGGATCACGCATCTACAACAGCATGAAGTTTTGGCTGTTTCACCCCCAATGTCCTGGGGCCATTACAAGACCAGCAGAGGAGACCTATCAGCAGTTCTCCTCTTGGCTCACTCTTGGACGCTGCCTTTATCTTGATGCTAAACACTAACATATGAAGTCAGGCTTCTGAGACATCAGAAAAACACAGCTCTACATGCAAAGAACTGATGGCAGAAGGAGCCTAAACTTCCAAAGCAGCCTGATGTCAGGACCCTGAGAGCACTAATGGGCCTGATCCCCCTCTCCTGCACCTCTGTCTACCTGCACTGAAGCTCAGGCCTGGACATTCACTGCTTTCCTGCACTGTGCTGTATGAACGATGATCACCGACTGTGTTGCAGCCAAGCTTAGGGGCCATGGACCTCCTTGATCTGAATCCTGATCCACAGAAAGACTTCCTGACTTGACCCTAGACTTGCCCTGTCACTGTGAACTTGCCTGAGGGTCACTGGGCTGTGTCTCACCCGGCTTACTATCACTAACACTGCCAGCTTGGCCTGGACCTGCTATTTATCAGAGAGTTGTCTGATGTTCTGGACGCTTTGCTGATGCTACCTGCCATCCCCAGGCTGATCCTGCTTGCCTGACTTGGGCACTGTGGGATAATCCCTGGCTGACAAGATCCCTGTCCTGCTAGTCCTGCATGCCCTGTGGCTCCTGGCTCCCTGTCCCTTTATGGAGCAGCCATCCCCAGCTGCTCCTTGACAGCTGAGAAGTAATTGCAGTATTTTTTGTGTAGATAGGAGCCAAGAGCTGATACTTTCTTGGATTACGATAGCAGATAAGATGATGGTAGCAGAGTCTGAAATTAAGCACAGTAGGACAATCCTGCACAGCTCTCAAAGCTCAGGCACAGTTTGGACTAAATGGCAGTTCTTTCAAGTACTTGCCCTGGCCACAATATGCAGACTTTGAAAAATACCTCCAGTCCAAATTATCAGCTATGTGACACTCATTCTGTTAGAAGGGATATTTGGAGTAGCTGTTTGTGACAAAGCCATCTTTGTGCAAAGCAGACAGCATGAATGAACATGGATTCATATCACAACTTGAGGCCATTTCCTCTCATCTTGTTACTTGGGAAAAGCAACTGGCACCCACTTCACTATAACCTCCTTTCAGGTAGTTGCAGAGAGCAATAAGGTCTCCCCTCAGCCTTCTTTTCTCCAGGCTAAACAACCCCAGTTCCCTCAGCTGCTCCTCATAAGACTTGTTCTCTAGACCCTTCACCAACTTTGTTGCCCTTGCTTTGCCCTTTGCTCCAGCACCTCAATGTCTTTCTTGTAGTGAGAGGTCCTAAACTGAACACAGTACTCGAGGTGTGGCACCTCACCAGTGCCAAGTACAGGGGGACAATCACTTCCCTAGTCCTGCCAGCCACCCTATTTCTGATATGAGCCAGGATGCTGTTGGCCACCTGGGCACACTGCTGGCTCATATTCAGCTGGCTGTCAAACAACAGTCCCAGGTCCTTTTCTGCCAGGCAGCTTGCCAGCCACTCTTCCCCAAGCCTGTAGCACTGCACGGGGTTGTTGTGACCCAAGTGCAGGGCCCAACACTTAGTCTTGTTGAATCTCATACAATTGGCCTCAGACCATAGATCCACCCCTCTCCAGATCTTCTGTAGAGCCTTTCTACCCTCAAGTAGATCAACACTACCACCCAACTTGGTGTCGTCTGCAAACTTACTGAGGGTGCACTCAATCCCTTTGTCCAGATCATTGAGAAAGATATTAAACAGAACTGTCTCCAGTACTGAGCCGTGGGGAACAGCACTTGTGACTGGCTGCCAACTGGATTTAACTCCATTCACCACAACTCTTTGGGCCCAGCCATCCAACCATTTTTTTTTACCTAGAGTGTGTCCATCCAAGCCATGAGCAGCCAATTTCTCCAGGAGAATGCTGTGGAAATGGTGTCAAAGGCTTTACTAAAGTCTAGGTAGACAACATTCACAGCCTTTCCCTCATCCACTAAGTGGGTCATCTTGTCATAGAAGGAGATCAGGTTAGTCAACCAGGACTCTTCTTAACTTAGAGAAAAATTAGGTGACATGATTCTGAAGCCTTCGCTGTTTAAGATATAGGGCCACGAGCAAAGAGACGCGCCAGTGATCTACCTACTTCCAAAACCTCTTCAAAGACCTGCATAGTGTGGGGTACACCCAGGACCTCACTCCAGCTGTGTAAGAAGGAAAGCACAAATACTAGCTTTCCAAGAGACAGGAGTTGGCAATTGTTTGATGGTGGCTTTAAAAGCCAAGTCTTTATATAAATAAATGGGTTTATTCTATGCAGTCAGTTTTGTAGGATTTTAATGCCCTTAGATGATGCTTTATGGGTTTTTTTCTGCAACCAGGAAACAAAAGCTTCTTTTTTTTTTTTTTTCTCCCCAAAGTCCAAAGTCCAAGAATCCTATGTAATCATGGGATCATGGGGACTAAGGATTCATGTTTTCAGGAGAACATTGAATATTACTGAGATCACAGAAATAGCATGACTACTGATGCCACTGATGTCACACCCCAAAACAATAATTTTTGACATTATTTGGCATCGTAGAGTGCAAATCAGCAACTGATTCCAAGCCATGTAGACAACACAAGGGTGAAATCCTATCTCACCAGTTAAGGAAGTTTCTTCACCCTAGGTTTCCCATAGCAGATTTTCAGGCTCTGAATCCCATGAGATAATTTATTTGGGTGGTACAGGAGTTGGGTGCTGGGTGCCTCTGCAGAGGGACCCTGAACAAAGAAATTCCTGGGAAATTATACCCTTACAATCTAAGTTCTCCTCCCATCATGTGGCAGTTCAGACCGATCATAATATTAGGGTCTGGTGTCTTCACATACTTCATTGAGTCCTTTCTTTGTCTCTAGGCAGGCTGCTTCTCGTCTTATCTCTAGTGTTGCTGCCTCTGCTGACGGTTGTATCCTCCTTATCTTCCAGCTTACACCAGCTCTGCGGCCTTCTCTTACTTCACTAGGCAAAAGTTCAGCATATTTACGTGAAAGTTCATTGCTTGTGGCCTACGGTTTTGGCAAATTTAGCCACTTACACTGTTAGTTGCACCAACACTTATGCTGAGCTTGACAACTAATATTTCCCAACAGTCCTCCCTTTCTTTTTATTTAGCATTTCTGCTAACATATGAAGCAAAGTTCATTAAGCCTTTCGAGATGTATAGTTAATCTCCATATTCTTACATATAAAATGATTACAAGCAGTAAACAAAGCACAGTTAGGGTTTATTAGACTATAATTGGGTGAAGCATTATATTATATACCTCGCTGCTGTTGGTGACCATCTGAGGAGGCTCTCCCACCATTGATGTTCTCCATTCCTTTTTACTTTTTCAAGGGCATGATATATCTCTTCCATATCATGGTGGGGTTTGGTTGTTGGTTTTCCTTCTGTGCTGGTTTTGGCTGGGATAGAGTTAATTTTATTCATAGTAGCTAGTACAAGGCTACTTATGTTTTGGATTTGTGTTGAACAGAGTGTTGATAATATAGAGATGTTTTTGTTATTGTTGAGCAGTGCTTACACAGAGCCAAGGCCTTTTCTGCTTCTCATGCTGCCCCGACAGCGAGTACACTGGGCATGCACAAGAAGCTGGAAGGGGACAAGGCCGGGACAGCTGGCCCCAACTGACCAAAGGGATATTCCATACCATATGACATCATGCTGAGCATATAAAGCCGGAGCAAAGAAGGGGAGGGGACACACGACATTCAAAGTGATGGTGTTTGTCTTCCCAAGTAACCGTTACGCGTGATGGAGCCCTGCTTTCCTGGAGATGGATGAACACCTGCCTGCCCATGGGAAGTGATGAATGAATTCCTTGTTTTGCTTTGCCTGCACATGCAGCTTTTGCTTTACTTAGTAAGCTGTCTTTATCTCAACCTAGGAGTTTTCTCACTTTCACTCTTCTGATTCTCTCCCCCATCCCGCTGCGATTTGAGTAGGACTTGCTCTTTTAGTATTACTCAGATTCTGCAGGCTGACCTTGGATTCAGTGACAGACAGCACGTCAAGTACAGAAGAGACTAAACACATTAAATCTTCACTTTAATTAGTTGGGCTGTATCCTTTTATACTGCTAATTTCATTGCAGGTTTTTCTTTCAGGTCTGGGGTTGGTATATGTTGCAATAACCATCAGCTATATATGGCATTCAATTGATACGTCTATTTTGTCCCACATGAGATTGAAATTCTTAGCTTTTAATTTACCTTTTCCATTTTTTTATTTATTTTAAGTTGCATTCTAAACAACGTCTAAGGAATCCATTTCCATGCTCATTTCTATCTCCAAATAAATGTTTCTTCCATTGTTTACCCAGTCTCAGTCACATAACCTAATTAGGTCTCTCTCACCCTGGCCTGGTTCTGGCAATGATAGAGTTAATTTCACAAGGAGCCAGGAAAGGTGAGCCAAGCTGGCCGGGGGCTATTCCATACCATGTGACGTCATGCTCACTATAAAAGGGGGGCTAGTTGGGCAGGGGAGGAGGCAGCGCGGTTTTGGTGCGGTTCCGGGACGGTCTGAGCGTCCCATGGGTTGGTTGTTGGATCGGTAAATTGTTCTCTGTTATCACCCATTGTGAATATCTGTTATCAGTACTGTTGTTGATTGTTTTCCCTCTCCCTTGCTGTCCCAGTAAACTGCCCTTATCCCAACCCTCGAGGCCTTGCCACTGTTTTTCCATTCTCCTCCCCATCCTGCTGGGAGAGGGGTGAGCGAGCGGCACGTGGTGCTCAGCCGCCGGCTGGGCCTAAACCACATCACACCCCATGCAGCAGATGGAAATGTTAAGAGAACAGACAAAAATGTCCCCTACATCTGGTAGGTAACATTTCTGCTGTGAAGGCAGAGTATGTTATTGCAAGGCGATAGTCAGTGGGAACAGTTAAGCTTCCCACTTTTCTAAAAGACCGTTCCTTTCATCACTTAGCACATGTGATATATTTCTTTGCATGTTTGCTTATTTAACTTCACTCACTGCTTTCAATTCACATTCTCAGTGCACGCTCAGGTTATTATTACATAAGAAAGCGAAAAAAAGGACCCAAAGCACAAACATTGTAATTATGGAGAAAGACTGGACTGTAATTCCTCTTGCCTGGATCAACTGTTCACTTTTTAGCTCTGATGCCCTGTTAACTCCATTAATACTGAGTGTTTTCAACTCTGTGGAAGTCAATATGCAAAAGATGACAGCGACTCAGTAACAATATTCAAACAGATTTGCAAGGTCTTCTCCTGTAATCACGCCAAGCCCTAATTTTGGGAAAAGCTGGCCAGGCAGAAGGAAGGAAGCAATATATTGGACGGATGCCCGAGGTGACATGGGAGGTAGCCAAAGAGATGGACACACAGAGATCTAAGCCAACCCCACAGTGGTGTCCCTGGGCAGGCTTGTTTACTGTTCCACACTCCTGATGGGAAATCATCCTTCCTCCACTCCCAGTCCCAAGAGGCTGCCCAACACTGCAACCCCAGCAGCTCCTCTCCTAGGCCTGGTGAACCCACATAATAGTCAGCTGGCGACACATGGGATATCAGAGGCATAGATACGGCACAGGAAGATGTTACAGGGCAAGTTGGTGGCCTGAGGAGCAGCTTGCCTCCTCTCCTTTTGAGATGTAATGGGTTTGAACAAGAGCAGGACATGTCTGAATGTGGGGTACACTTCTGAACCCCTGTGAAGAGGGATTGGGTAGGGATCTGAGGTGAGGCTCATCAGAGCTACAAAGGCCTATCAATGCCCTGAGAACCTTGATGCAGTATGTAAGAGCTGTAGTTTTCTGGGGAATTTAATCCACAGTCTTTCTCTCTGCAAGTTGCACCATTATTAACTTAGCATAGGTGGAAAAAACTCTGAGATTTGCATAGCTGCTCTGCCTGAGGGGGCAAAGCAAGGGCATACCTGTGCCAAACCAGAGCTTGATGAGTAGAGTTCTTCCCATTCTGAGTGAGGTATCCTCCTGAATTATTTTATTATCTAAGCAGGACCATTGCTTAGAGACAGTGTACTATTTGGAGCATGTTCATGAGTCTGCTGGATTATTTTCTTAAGTGGACTGAAAGATGAGCCTAGAGGGGAAAAAAAAAACAAAACATATAAACTAAGAGTGCATTTCTTCAAAGGCTGCAGAGACATTTCACAGAAGCTCACAACAGCACTCTACGTCACCGCAAAGTTGGAATACTTTTTCAGTCACTATGTTTATAACTCAATGATTTGGTCTCATTGGACTTGTGTATGGTAAGAGATGCAGCAGGTTGTGCCTTCACACCATCTTAAAATAAAACAATGATAAAAATAGCAGAGATGATTTACAAGATGAGCACCCCAAATTCATCCTCAGAGGTACCAGGAAGTAATTTTCTCAGACATCTGATCCAGTTACAGCTATTTAAGCAGTTACTATGCATGAGCTCAATTGTACTATAAGCGTGCATGCAAGTGTAAAGTAAAGCTAAATATATGTTAAGCTAAGCTTAACATTGTTGGAAATTAAATGGGCTTACTCTAAATTGCCTCATGTGATGGGAGTTGAGTGTGCACATGAACAGTTGTGTAGTGGTTCAGCTGATGCAAGGTAACTCCTAGCCATGCTAATGAAATCTGTAGACTGAGCCCTTGCCCACGGTACAGGCACAAAAGTGCATTATTAGAATTAAAACCTCACAAACTGATGCTTTCTGGAACAATGGAATTGTTTCCTAAGACATGAAAATTACCTTTTTGGATTTACTGCTGCAAGTTATTCCTGTAGTAAGGAGCTTAGCAGGATCCAGCAAAGGATTAGACGTTTATTTGAATAGTAAGACTGAAGTTACTTTGAGTGAGACAATTTCTTGGAATTTATAGTACATGCAAAATGGGACTTTCTAGCAAAGTAATTCCATGCAGAAAATATCCTATGTTGACATTTATGCCTGTCAGATATTGACATCTGTCAAAGCCTCTGTGGCTCATTGCCCAAACCTCCCATGGTAATTCCGATGGGCAGACATGTCCCCCTTCAAACATGGACTCTGAGCCATCCATAATTTGTGTCTTCACTCCTGTAATTTGTTTCTGATAAACATTAAACTCTAGAGCAAAAATTATTTTAGCTGTCCACCTGGGTTAATAGAGTTGTGTCCATGCTTGAGCTGTTCTGCCACTGCTAATAATCTTGTGTAGGAATTATCTTACTGGCTTTTCGTAGTTCTGGATTAGGAAGACAGATACTCATGTGAAGAGGTACATGTTGCTATACAGGGCACCCTGTGTCAGCAGCACTTCCTACCTTCTGGTGTACTCTTCCTCAGCAAGAAAGTGACAAGAAAGAACTGCCTTTCCCTTAGGCAAAATCTATCTCCACAAGCTGGACCTCAATTAGCAGAATTGGTTTTGATGGCATAAAGTCCTTCTCTGGTATAAGTGAGGCATTACCTCAAGGTCCCTGTCAAGTGTGAGCAGACTGTCAATAGCAATAAGGATGTTATCTTTCTGGTCTGCCTAATATGTGTCCAAAGCAACAAAGCAAAGAGGAGTTTTTAAGCCAAATTCATAGATAATGTAATGCAGACATGCAAGCAAGGGCTCTTGGGGAATTGTTGCTATGTTACTCAAGAGTGGGGTAGTAATTAAAGACTTATCAGGACCTCTGTCAAATGACAGTGTAATTTATTGATTTAATTTCAATTTCACAGGAAAGCTTACTTCCAGGTAAGTACAATGTCATTATTTAATATATATATTTGAATATTTCTAGTTAGGAGCTGTACATCAGAAATGTGTACAGCATTGGCAATTTTTTTTTTTTTTAGTAAAGCTGAATATTTGACTGAGTACTTTCAGACACCCTTTCATTTCTGTATAGCTAGACATGGACGAATTCAACTTTCTCTGTAGTGAAGGGATCTATGACCAAAAGTCTATGAAATCTGTTGAAAGGTTGAATCATTAGTGTTTCCTGGCATGAATTCATCGTCTTGGGAAACACAGTTATAAAGCTGATCTCAGTTAAATGAGCTGCAACAAAGGCAGAGGGATATATGTATGATTTCTGAAGGAGACAATTTGATGTGAAAAGTCTCCTAACCTCACAAAATGTGAGATTAGAACAGCCATTTCAGATGATACTGGTATATTCTCTTCCTGCTGAGAAATGGCTAATATCAGAAGTGTTCACCATTCCCCAAAGCCATGAAAACAGTTGAATCAGGAATCAGATTAAAAATTTTCTTACACACATCAACTAGATGTCATAATAACATTCTGATCAGAATCTGTATTTGATGAAAAATTCTGTTTTCAAGTGGCTATTAATCCTTTAAAAATAAACACCAATTCAACCAAATTTCTATATGAAAACCTTTCCAAGTGAAGAATGAAATACTCCATTTCCTTTTTTAGCAGAAGCTTTCCTGTTTTTTCCAGCTGTGTAAGCACTGTGTAAGTCTACTGAAGTTGTGAATGTTTTTGGCCAAAGGTAGAAACTGACTGAAATTATGTACTTCAGCAATAAACCAGCAGAGAAATTGACTGACTAGACTTATGTGTGTAACATAACTAAATGTTTAAAAATTTAACTTCTAGAAACAAGTCTTTGATTTTCTGCTATCTGGCAGAGCATGGCATAGCATTGTGAAGGAAAAGAGACTGTAAAGTCAAGCTATTCTCATTTGATCATATTTTTCTTTTCAATGTAATGCAATACAGATGTTTTACAGCATGTAAACAAAATGGGTGCCTTCCTAACAATATAAGCTTTCCAAAGCTGGGATTACTTCCAAAAGCAAAAGGGACTCAAGACATCAATGACAAGCCTCTATGCAATAGAGATTCTTACTCCCCCAGCTCCCATTCACAGAAAGTCCCAAAGCACTTTCCAGTAGCCTAAACCAAAATCAAAATCTTTGTAGCAGCAAACTTAAAGCCATGACACCCAGAAAAATATTCCGTTACATCTGAGCTTTAGCTGGTATTTTTGCATTCCTTATTCAAACTGAGGACAGCATTTCCTTGTAACACAAGTTATTGCCTTATGATAAGTCAGTCATCTGTGATATTTTCCTGCATTTAAATTTTTCTGGATTTTTCACAGGATGAAACTGAAGCAAAGATTTTAACTATATGGCCAGAACAAGAGGAAAAGCTGGAGTTACCATTTAAGTTGCCCCTTAATCTTGAGGCTTAGTTCACACCACAGGTGAACAGATAGTCTGTGATGAAAAAAAACAGATTCTATATGTGTTCCTGAGAATTCTGGATGCAGTGGAGATCAAAATCTTCTTCTAAATGCTTTCTTGTAGCAGATAATAATGAACCTAAAATGGACATAAAAGCAAGGTTGGATTTCTAATGTGTGCTCATCTATTAAAAGACACTAGGAATTTTCACTTCAAACTAATGCTGCATGGCTGAAGCTACAGCAGGCTTTGTCTTTCTTAACCCTCTTGATGATGTCAACCACATACCTTTCTGGAACAGACATTTCTTTAAATCTGTGCTAATACATATTTTTTAGGGGGAGACTACTAAGGAGTACTTCCCAGATTGTCATCCATAGCTTAACAGAAGGCCACAGGGTCATGGGAAGTGATTTATACTATCTTTATGACGATTTCCAACACAACTGTGAGAACAAGGTGATCCATATGATGTTCTGAGGGTTGTCAGTGATCTGAAAGGTTTGGAAAGCACCAGTCTACCAGCAATTTCTGCCCATCAAGTATTTACTTTCTGGTTCTTTAAGGAACAAACATTCAAAGGATTAATCCCACTGACAAATGGAAGAAGCCCAACTCAGGACTCACACATTCAGTTTGCTTTCTGTAGCAAGCTTCTCTTCTGAGCTCCTGGACTCTTGTATGCCAGAACCCTCACTCTTCCACTCTTGCTGCAAGCGATAGAAATGAGGAAAATCAACTTATATCAGCAAGATATTTATGGATTTTAACACAAACAAAGAATAAACTCTCCTCAGAAACCAACTTCTTAGACCAATGTAATGCAAAATCAAAGCTTGAAGAATATTGCACTTTTAGCAAATTACTATTGGGAGATCCTTTTCCCAGCATAGAATCATAGAACCATAGAATCTTAGAATCAGAGAATTATTTGGTTGGAACAGACCTTAAAGATTATGTAGGTCCAAGCCCCCCCACCCCACCATGGGCAGGGACACCCTCCACTAGACCAGGTTGCTCAAAGCCCCATCCAACCTGATCTTTAACACTTCCAGGGATGCCACATCCACAGTTTCTCTGGGCAACCTGTCCTAGGGCCTCACCACCCTCATCGTAAAAAATTTCTTCCTTATATCCAATCTAAATCTACCCTTTTTTGGTTTAAAATCATTGCCCCTTATTCTATCACTACAGGCCCTGGTAAGAAGTCTCTCTATGTCTTTCTTATAAGCCCCATTTATATATTCAAAGGCCACAATTAGGTCTCTCCAGAGCCCTCTCTTCTCCAGTCTGAACAACACCAACTTTCTCAGCCTTTCTTCACAGCAGAGATGTTCCAGCCCTCTGATCATTTATGTGGCTCTCCTCTTGACCTGCTCAAATAGGTCCATGTCTTTCATGTACTTGGGATCCCAGAACTGGTTGCAGTACTCCACTGGGGTCTCATGAAAGTGGAGTAGAGGGGAAGAATCACCCCCTGCTGGCCATACTTCTTTTGATGCAACCCGGGATATGGTTGGCTTTCTGGGCTTTAGGTGCACATTGCACAGAAATTTTGGCAGACACAGTGCTACACAGGGAGTTGCTCCTCTGAAGAGGACAGCAAGCAGTACATCAGTGTGTATCCCATTAAAATGGCCCTGAATATGGTTTCCAAACTTCCACATAGGCAACAGGGCTCAATTCCAGAGACCCATGGGAGCAGTCCTGCTCTGCTTGTTGTGCTTGGTCAAAACCTACTCTATGGCCTTCTCCATCCAAGTTTCTTTGCTTTCTTTGTATCCTTCCATGAGGAATGGAAGAGAGAGGGAGGAGGGGTGCCATCTGGAGGAGCTGCGGAGCAGCATATTTTATGAGTATGCACTTCACATTCGTTATTCCTTCCCACGAACTCTTCTGGGAGCTGAAATCATAGAATCATAGAATCGTTGAGGTTGCAAAACGACCTTAAAGATTATCAAGTCCAATTATTAACACTGCCAAGTCCACCACTAAACCATGTCCCTAAGCGCAACATCTACGTGTCTTTTAAATACCTCCAGGGATGATGACTTCCCTAAGCAGCCTGTTCCAATGGTTGACAATGCTTTTGATGAAGAATTTTTCTCTAATATCCAATCTAAACCTCCCTGGCACAACTCCTCTGATATCCATTTGGATATTGAGCCAATGACTGCAGCTCTTTAGATGCAATCAATTCCTTATCCATCAAATCCATATCTCTCCAGTTTTGTGGGACTGTGTCAAAGGCCTTACAAAAGTCAAGGCAGATGACATGACTTGTTCTTCCCTTGTCCACTGCTGCAGTCATTTCATCATAGAAAGCCACTAGATTACTCTCATGATTTGCACTTGGTGAGTCCATGTTGGCTGTTTATAATCACCTCTGTGTCATCCATATCCCTTGACATAGTTTCCAGAGGATCTGTTCCAGATCCTACTGGGCACACAGATGAGACTGACTAGTTTAGTAGTTCCCAAGGTCCTTCTTTTTAGTCTTTTTAAAAATGGGTGTGATGTTTCCCTTTTCTCCAGTAACTGGGAACTATGCCTGACTGCCATTTCTTTTCTTCCCATATGTCCTGGTTCTGGCAAGGATAGAGTTAATTTCACAAAGAGCCAGGACAGGTGAGCCAAGCTGGCCGGGGGCTATTCCATACCATGTGACATCATGCTCACCATAAAAGGGGGCTAGTCGGGCAGGGGCGGGTTCGGTGTGGCTCTGGGACAGGCTGAGCGTCCAGTCGGTCGGTCCTCAGATCGGTAAATTGTTCTTTGTTATCACCCATTGTGAATATCTGTTATCAGTACTGTTGTTGATTGTTTCCCTCTCCCTTGCTGTCCCAGTAAACTGCCCTTATCCCAACCCTCGAGGCTTTGCCATTGTTTTTTTTCTGTTCTCCTCCCCATCCCGCCGGGGGAGGGGTGAGTGAGTAGTGTGTGGCACCCAGCTACCGGCTGGGGCTAAACCACGTCAGTCTTTTTTGGCGCCCAACGTGGGGCTCGAAGGGTTGTGATAACGACAAGTTTGACCCAAGTGTGTTAAAACAAAGTTGTTATAAGCATTTATGATGTTACTGAAACAGTCGCTGGTCATAATGATCTTCTGTTTGGTCACATGGCTCTGGTTTGTAAACCCGTGTTTACTCTATGTAATCCCTGCGGCGCTGTTTATCATCTCTGGGAGAGTGGTGTATGTTCTCATGTTGTTGTATTGTGTGATAATGACTTATGATAAGATATCATCGACGGTCATGAGTCTGAGCTGGTACTTGTATGTAGCATTTCTGTCAGGCCCGTACCTCGGTCAGTATCTTTCAGAACTGATTAATAATTACACCCAATCTATGGGGAAGACAGGGGGGGATACCTTCTCCCACTCTTTCACCTCCCCTTTTCCCTTTTGGTTGGGTACAACAATTTTTGAGAATTTTGAATACCCTTGGACTGTTCAGGCCAGTATATTCCTATTGCTAGGTCTCCTGCATGCTTTCCAACTCCTGTTCAGGGTTAGCAAAAATTGTTTCAAGAATACCACCCAAGGATCTTCCCCAAGGCTGAATGGTCAGGGCTGGCATGGCATGTGGGAGACTATGGGCGGGTATCTACAGACCTTTTCACCCCCAATGGTTTGGAGCTTCACTCCCGAACAATTGCAAGACCCTGATAAAATGGTAGAATATTTGAAAGGAAAATGCTGCAGGGATTCTAAGGAGACACAACTTCCTGCGCTGTGCTGGGCCATGGCCACAATCTATCAAACACTGCTTGAGAGTAGACAGCACCACCCAGAGGGAGAGAGCAGACCCACAGGCCCCGCAGCTGCCCAGGCCCCCACAACAGGCCCCGCAGCTGCCCAGGCCCCCGCAGCAGGCCCCGCAGCTGCCCAAACCCCCGCAGCAGGCCCCGCAGCTGCCCAAACCCCCGCAACAGGCACCGCAGCTACCCAAACCCCCGCAACAGGCACCGTAGCCGAGCCAAAAGATCAACCCATACCAGTATCAGTCGCCCCTATGCACAAAAAGAAATACACAAGGAAATCGGTTCGCTTAGTGAAAGATGATGATGAATCGGGACCATCACGAGAACAAGAAGAGTCAGAACCAGAAGTGATCACCCGATCCCTGTCCCTGAGTGAGCTGCGAGATATGCGGAAAGATTTCAGCCACCTTCCAGGGGAGCACATTATTACCTGGCTGCTCCGCTGCTGGGATAACGGGGCCAGTAGCCTGGAACTGGAGGGCAGGGAGGCCAAGCAGCTAGGTTCCTTGTCTAGGGAAGGGGGAATTGACAAGGCAATTGGGAAGAAGGCACAGGCCCTCAGCCTCTGGAGGCGACTCCTGTCAAGTGTGAGGGAAAGGTATCCTTTCAGCGAAGATGTCATATGTCGGCCAGGCAAGTGGACCACTATGGAGAGAGGTATCCAATACCTGAGGGAATTAGCTGTGTGGGAAATGGTTTATTATGATCCGGACAATGCACAGTTGCCCACAGACCCCGATGAAGTCCAGTGTACCCGACCCATGTGGCGAAAATTTGTGCGAAGTGCACCATCATCGTATGCCAACTCACTGGCAGTCATTGAATGGAAAAGTGAAGAGGCACCCACAGTGGACGAAGTGGCTGGCCGACTCCGGCAATATGAAGAGAGCCTTTCTTCCTCCCTCGTCTCGGCTGTGGAGAAACTGTCCCAGGACGTCCGGCAACTCAAAGAGGATATATCTTACTCCCCACCTGTACAGACCCGTATTGCAGCTGTTAGGAGCAAGCGTTCCTCTGCTCCAGAGAGGGGATATAGAGCATACACACCACGAGATATCCTGTGGTTTTATCTGCGTGACCACGGAGAAGACATGAGGAAATGGGATGGGAAGCCTACCTCAACCCTGCGGGCACGAGTACATGAGCTACAAGGCAAGACAGCTGTACAAAGGGACTCCTCCAGAAAGAATGCCGCTCCAGTTTCCACCCGGCAGCCCCCCAGATCAAGTGGATGGCCCGATCGTACTTATGATCCTCTTGAAGGGACTTCTAAGTCCTTTTTGCAAGAGGTGAGTAGTGACTATGATGAGCAGGATTAGAGGGGCCCTGCCTCCAGCCAGGTGGAGGAAAGGGACAATAGGGTTTATTGGACTGTGTGGATCCGATGGCCTGGCACATCGGACCCACAAGAGGACAAAGCCCTAGTGGATGCTGGTGCACAGTGTACCCTAATGCCATCGAACTATGAAGGGGTGGAACCGATATCTATTTCTGGTGTGACGGGGGGATCCCAACAGTTGACTCTGCTGGAAGCTGAAGGAAGTCTAATTGGGAATGGGTGGCAAAAGCACCCCATTGTGACTGGGCCAGAGGCTCCGTGCATCCTGGGCATAGACTACCTCCGGAAAGGGTATTTCAAGGACCCAAAAGGCTACCGGTGGGCTTTTGGAATAGCTGCCTTGGAAGCGGAGGAAATTGAACCATTGTCTAGTTTGCCCGGTCCCTTGGAGGAACCTTCTGTTGTAGGGTTGCTGAGGGTTGAAGAGCAACAGGTGCCGATTGCTACCAGAACTGTGCACCGGCGGCAATACCGCACCAACAGAGACTCCCTGGTTCCCATCCACAAGCTAATTCGTCAACTGGAGAGTCAGGGAGTGATCAGCAGAACCCACTCACCCTTTAACAGTCCCAGATGGCCAGTGCGGAAGTTCAATGGAGAGTGGAGGCTGATGGTAGACTATCGTGGCCTGAATGAAGTCACACCACCAATGAGTGCTGCTGTGCCAGACATGCTGGAACTTCAATATGAACTGGAGTCAAAGGCAGCCAAATGGTATGCCACAACTGATATAGCTAATGCATTTTTCTTGATCCCTTTGGCAGCAGAGTGCAGGCCACAGTTTGCCTTCACTTGGAGGGGCGTCCAGTACACCTGGAATCGACTGCCCCAGGGGTGGAAACACAGCCCCACCCTTTGCCATGGACTGATCCAGACTGCACTAGAAAAGGGTGAAGCCCCAGAGCACCTGCAATACATTGATGACATCATTGTATGGGGCAACTCAGCAGAGGAAGTTTTTGAGAAAGGGAAGAAAATAATCCAAATCCTGCTGCAGGCTGGCTTTGCCATAAAACGAAGTAAGGTGAAGGGGCCTGCACAGCAGATCCAGTTTTTAGGAATAAGGTGGCATGATGGGCGGCGTCAGATCCCAATGGATATTATCAACAAAATAGCAGCCATGTCTCCACCAACCAACAAAAAGGAGACACAGGCCTTCTTAGGCGTTGTGGGTTTCTGGAGAATGCACATTCCGAATTATAGTCTGATGGTAAGCCCCCTCTACCATGTAACCCGGAAGAAGAATGATTTCAAATGGGGCCCTGAGCAACGACAAGCTTTTGAACAAATTAAACAAGAAATAGTTCATGCCATAGCTCTTGGGGCAGTCCGGGCAGGACCAGATGTAAAAAATGTGCTGTACCCCGCAGCCGGGGAGAATGGCCCTACCTGGAGTCTCTGGCAGAAAGCACCAGGGGAGACTTGAGGTCGACCCCTGGGGTTTTGGAGTCGGGGATAAAGAGGATCCGAGGCCCGCCGCTACACTCCAACGGAAAAGGAGATATTGGCAGCCTATGAAGGGGTTCGAGCTGCTTCAGAGGTGATTGGCACTGAAGCACAGCTCCTCTTGGCACCCCGACTGCCAGTGCTGGGCTGGATGTTCAAAGAAAGGGCTCCTTCTACACATCATGCAACTGATGCTACGTGGAGTAAGTGGGTTGCACTGATTACACACTGGGCTCGAATAGGAAGCCCCAGTCATCCAGAAATTCTGGAAGTGATCACAGACTGGCCAGAAGGGAAAGATTTCGTATTGTTGCCAGAGGAGGAGGTGACACGTGCTGAAGAAGCCCCACCGTATAATAAACTAACAGAAGATGAGAAACCATATGCCCTCTTCACTGATGGGTCCTGTCGCATCGTGGGAAAGCATCGAAGGTGGAAGGCCGCTGTATGGAGTCCTACACGGCGAGTTGCAGAAGCTGCTGAAGGAGAAGGTGAATCAAGCCAGTTTGCAGAAGTGAAAGCCATCCAGCTGGCTTTAGACATTGCTGAAAGAGAAAAGTGGCCAACACTGTCCCTCTATACTGACTCATGGATGGTGGCCAATGCCCTGTGGGGGTGGTTACAGCAGTGGAAGCGGAGCAACTGGCAACGCAGAGGCAAACCCATCTGGGCTGCCCCATTGTGGCAAGATATTGCTGCCCGGCTAGAGAAGCTAGTTGTAAAGGTACGTCATGTAGATGCCCACGTACCCAAGAGTCGGGCCACTGAGGAACATCAGAACAACCAGCAGGTGGATCAGGCTGCCAAGACTGAAGTGGCTCAGGTGGATTTGGACTGGCAGCGTAAGGGTGAATTGTTCATAGCTCAGTGGGCCATTGACACCTCAGGCCATCAAGGAAGAGATGCGAATATAGATGGGCCCGTGATCGAGGGGTGGACTTGAGCATGGACGCCATCTCACAGGTCATCCATCAATGTGAAACATGCGCTGTAATCAAGCAAGCCAAGCGGGTAAAGCCTCTGTGGTATGGAGGACGATGGTTGAAATATAAATATGGGGAAGCATGGCAAATCGACTACATCACACTCCCACAAAGCCGCCAAGGCAAGCGTTATGTTCTTACAATGGTGGAAGCAACCACTGGATGGCTGGAAACATATCCTGTACCCCATGCCACTGCCCGGAACACTATTTTGGGTCTTGAAAAGCAAGTCCTGTGGAGACATGGCACCCCAGAGAGAATTGAGTCAGACAACAGGACTCATTTTCGGAACAACCTCATAGACACTTGGGCCAAAGAGCATGGCATTGAGTGGGTGTATCACATCCCCTGTCATGCACCAACCTCTGGGAAAATGGAAAGGTACAATGGACTGCTAAAAACTACCCTGAGAGCAATGGGTGGTGGGACCCTCAAACACTGGGACACCCATTTAGCAAAGGCCACCTGGTTAGTTAACACTAGGGGATCTGCCAATTGAGATGGCCCTGCCCAATCAAAACTTCCACGCCCAGTAGAAGGGGATAAAGTTCCTGTAGTGCGCATGAAAAATATGTTGGGTAAAACAGTTTGGGTTATCCCTGCTTCAGGCAAAGGCAAGGCCATCTGTGGGATTGCTTTTGCTCAGGGACCAGGGTGCACTTGGTGGGTGATGAGAAAAGATGGGGAAGTCCGGTGTGTACCCCAAGGGGATTTGATTTTGGGTGAAAATAGCCAATAAATCAAATTGTATGATATTAATAGCTATATACTGTATCAATGGTACGACCATAAGAATCACCCAAAACTAATGAAGGATGGACTTTGAAACTGAACAAAGTGCCATGATGATGGAACTAGAACTGACTTCAACTGGTGCCCAGGAACTTCATTAAAAATCACATCTGTGACATCCAGACTGCGAGCATGGACCACACCAGATACACCGGCCGTGAAAACTCTGGATGTAGCATGCAACAATCCAGTAGCACGCACCATTGCTCCTGCTCTGAGAGACTGTAATGGCAGATGGAACCCAAAAGCCATGGACTAAATGAACTTGACAGGCGATAGCCTGTAGAATTAAGGGAATGAGATCTGTGAAATAATCTGGGCATGACGTAGATGGTATGGAATAAGGGGTGGATAATGTCCTGGTTCTGGCAAGGATAGAGTTAATTTCACAAAGAGCCAGGACAGGTGAGCCAAGCTGGCCGGGGGCTATTCCATACCATGTGATGTCATGCTCACCATAAAAGGGGGCTAGTCGGGCAGGGGCGGGTTCGGTGTGGCTCTGGGACAGGCTGAGCGTCCAGTCGGTCGGTCCTCAGATCGGTAAATTGTTCTTTGTTATCACCCATTGTGAATATCTGTTATCAGTACTGTTGTTGATTGTTTCCCTCTCCCTTGCTGTCCCAGTAAACTGCCCTTATCCCAACCCTCGAGGCTTTGCCGTTGTTTTTTTTCTGTTCTCCTCCCCATCCCGCCGGGGGAGGGGTGAGTGAGTAGTGCGTGGCACCCAGCTACCGGCTGGGGCTAAACCACGTCACCATATGATTGAGAATGGCATGGCAACCTATGTCAGCCAGTTCCTTCAGGACGCTGGGATGCATCCTGTTGGGTCCCATGGACTTGCATATGTTCAGATTCCCCAGGTGGTCTTGAACCTGAGTTTCTCCTGTGATGGGAAGGTCTTCACTCTCTCATTCCAATAACCAAATGAATGCCTGCAAGCAGGAAAGGCTTCCTGTGTCTATAAAATGTTAGAGTTGACAACAACCTATTGACCCAGAATACATGGTCTACTTACTGTTTGTTGAGAGAATTAACCCAGTAATGACAAATCATGCACCCTGAATAAGAGGAAAATGTCCAAAACATCTTGTTTAACAAGCCAATGTGTCTCCTTTAAGAGTAGAATGCTAGGCCGAGAAAAATGCTTTCTGTCTACTGGTTTTGTTGAACACTCAGGTGGAGTGACTGAGATGATATTTCAGGAAGGACTCTGGGTAGCTACAGAAGGCATCAAGAAGCACACAAGAGAATGGGTTTCCCCAGTGAGATATTTGTCATGATGGGGACGAATTGTGAACTCCTTTGCTGCAAGCATGAATAGAGTTCTGGGAGGGTGCAGTTTGGAGGCATGGGAAAGACAGTGTTCATATTTGCATGCAGGGAATCTCTGAAGAACGGGGAAAAAATCGAACACCATTTGAGTGAACATAATTTCACCTGTACAGTGGCCCCATTTCTCAGAGTTCAGAGTCTATTCAAATGCTTCTTTTCCTTTCTCTGTTCACAAACAGGTTTGGACCTCTCCTGAATAATGCAAAATGATCACTCACACTGCACAGATATCCATAATATTTTGATTAATCACAGAAAGAACTCTGCCAGTCTTATATACAAAATAATAAGTGAGGATTCAAACTCTTGTTTAAACTATGTGCAGAATCATTTTATGCTACAAAAATCTTTCCCTGTATAATGACTTCAGTGACAGTAACCAGAATTAGCTGATTTCTATTAGCTGTATTAGCTATTTTAGTTGAGCATTTTTTCAGTAGGAAGCAAAGTCTAGCAACAAGCTCAAGGTTTTTAAATGCTTTTGCACCCCACAGAACCTATATTTACAGACATTGGCTAGAGAACATGTCTCTTTCTGGGCCTCCAGATTGTCTTGGCACATAAAAAAGAACCCACCTTTCGAGCCATTATCTCCAAAGTCTTTGAAAGACTATTTTAATGACTAAACCATCATGCTTGTGGAGAGGTCCCAAAACATTATGGTCATTAGGGTATATGAATTATCGGAAAAATGCAGGCCTCTAGAAGTGGGATACACAATAAAAGCATGGTGGCTCATCCATTGGTATCACAATCTGAAAAGCCCAGTTACAGTAAAGCAAATCATCTCCCTTTTCTCCCAAAGCATTTCAGTTTTGCAAATTTTACAGTTCCTGAACTAACTAGTGTGTGTTACTTACAAAATTTCACTTCATAGGCCCTTCATTCTTTCTGATTAATCATTGATTTTATGAGACTTCATAAACTTTGCAGCGCCCTCAAAGTTTACATTATCAGTGTGCCTAAAAGAGAGTTTTGTTTATGTTTTCACTGGGAATGGGGGTGGGGTGAGGTGGGGTGGCTGGGTGGTGGTGTTCGAAATTGCAACTTTGTTTTTATATGCCACATGTAATAATAACAATCAACTGTGAGACATCTCTGCAATTCCTTTCTGACACCATGACACTACACCATTTAAAATGTTGATAAATTTGTTATGATTCACTCATAGTGATTTGATAATTAATCTGTACTGGGTGGACATTTGAGCTGGAGCATAAACAACAAAGCAATTTAAGGGAACAAAAATATCAGGTGACTGAACCTTGGTTGACAGTGTTACCACCTGTTAACATCTTATTGTGTGTGCTCAGGGAATAATGCAACTAAGAACCGTAAAGTTTTCAGTTGTTTTGGGATTTGGGTCTTTGGGATTTGTTTAGAATACTTATTGGTGCCATTAACAGGCATTATGCTTAGGAATTTTTAGCGTTTAGTATAAACAGTGATTTGCATCAATTTAAAAAAAGAAAATAAAAAGGTCCATTAGCAAGCAAAGGAGAAACTTGCTAAGACAGAAGAAAAAAAGCTGGCAGAGTGAGATGTCTGAAGAGTGTATGAGGGGTTAGATAGGAAGCAGGGCTTGGCAGAGCCCTCCACTTTATATTTGGCAAGGGAGACTTTCAGCAATCACTTCATTTTCTACTGTGCTTCAGTTTGCCTGTGAATCTTAACTATGTCAGAGGGTCTCCAAAGTAGAGGTAACTCTTCACCGTATCAGAGAGTCTCAGGGCTTGAAAGTGCTCTGATACTTCTGGACAGCTGTGTGGTGCGGTCGACACGCTGGAGGAAAGGGATGCCATCCAGAGGGACCTTGGCAGGCTTGAGAGGTTGGGCCGTGCAAACCGCATGAAGTTCAACAAGGCCAAGTGCAAGGTCTTACACGTGGGTGGGCGCAATCACAAGCACGACTATAGGCTGTGTGAGGAATGGATTGAAAGCAGCCCCGAGGAGAAGGACTTGGGGGTATTGATTGATGAGAAGCTCAACATGAGCCGGCAGTGTGTGCTTGCAGCACAGAAAGCCGACCATGTCCTGGGCTGCATCAAAAGGGGCATGACCAGCAGGTCGCATGTAGGCGTTTTTGGATGCCTAAAGGAGCCTGCAGCTCCAGGGTTAGTAGGGCTGTGACTGGGGCCATGGTAGAGGTTTCAGGAAAGAAACACCTTTCGGAGCTGGCAGGTTCCACCTGGGAGCAGGGCCCGAACGTTTTCAGTTTTGACGGCTGAACTCGGGCTAAGGCCAGCGAGCCCCTGCGTCGCATATCGGAGTTTTCTGCGACTAGAGTTCCCTCCAGCCAGAAGGTTAGTAGGGCTGTGAATGGGTCCATGGTAGAGGTGTCAGGAAAGCAACACCTATCAGGGCTGGGAGGTTTCTCCTGGGAGCAGGGCCCGGACGTTTTCAATTTTGACAGCTGCAAGCGGGCGAAGGCCAGCGAGCCACTGCGTCGCATGTCGGCGTTTTTGGATGCCTAAAGGAGCCTGCAGCCCCAGGGTTAGTCGGGCAGTGACTGGGGCCATGATAGAGGTTTCAGGAAAGAAACAGCATTCAGGGCTGACAGGTTTCGCCTGGGAGCAGGGCCCGAACGTTTTCAATTTTGACGGCTGAAGGCGGGCTAAGGCCAGCGAGCCCCTGCGTCGCACATCGGAGTTTTCTGCGACTAGAGTTCCCTGCAGCCAGAAGGTTAGTAGGGCTGTGAATGGGTCCATGGTAGAGGTTTCAGGAAAGAAACAGCATCCGGGGCTGGGAGGTTTTGCCTGGGAGCAGGGCCCGGACTTTTGCAGTTTTGACGGCCGAAGGAGCGTGAAGGCTAGAAAGCTGCTCCGTCGCATTACGGCGTTTTTGGTTTCGTAAAGGAGCCTGCAGTCCCAGGGTTACTAGGGTTGTGAATGGTGCGATGGTAAAGGTTTCAGCAGAAGACACAGCATTCGGGGCTGGGAGGTTTCGCCTGGGCGCAGGGTGCGGATGTTTGCGGTTTTGAGGCTGGAATCTCGAAAATGGCTAGAGAGATGCTGAGACGCATGTCGTATTTTTTGGATGCCTAAAGGAGGCTGCAGCCACAGGGTTATTCGGGCAGTGAATGGGGCCATGGTAGAGGTTTCAGGAAAGCAACACCATTCGGGACTGGGATGTTTCGCCTTGGAGCAGGGCCCGATCGTTTGCAGTTTTGACGGCCGAAGGCGGGCGATAGACAGCGAGCCACTCTGCCGCACTTTGGAGGTTTTGGATGTCTAAAGGAGGCTGCAGCCCCAGTGTTAGTAGCGCTGTGAATGGGGCCATGGTAGAGGTTTCAGGAAAGCAACGCTTTTCGGGGCTGGCAGGTTCCACCTGGGAGCAGGGCCCGGACGTTTTCGACTTGGAAGCTTGAATCTCACAAAATGGCTAAACAGCTGCTGCGTTGCATGTCGGTGTTTTTGGATGCCTAAATGAGCCTGCAGCTCCAACGTCAGTAGCGCTGTGAATGGGGCCGTGGTAGAGGTTTCAGGAAATCAAAACCTTTCGGGGATGGCAAGTTCTGCCTGGGAGCAGGGCCCGGACATTTTCAGTTTTGAAGCTTGAATCTCGAAAATGGTGGAGAGATGCAAAGTCGCATATCTCAGTTTTCAGATGCCTAAAGGAGCCTGCAGCCCCAGGGTTAGTAGGGCTGTCAATGGGGCCATGGTAGAGGTTTCAGGAAAGCAAAATCTTTCGTGGCTGGGATGCTTCGCCTTGGAGCAGGGCCCGATCATTTGCAGTTTTGACAGCCGAAGGCAGGCGATGGACAGTGAGCCAATGTGTCGCACGTTGGAGTTTTTGGATGCCTAAAGGAGCCTGCAGCTCCAGGGTTAGTAGGGCTGTGAATGGGTCCATGGTAGAGGTTTCAGGAAAGAAACAGCATTCAGGGCTGACAGGTTTCGCCTGGGAGCAGGGCCCGATCGTTTTCAGATTTGACGGCCGAAGGCGGGCGATGGACAACGAGCCACTATGTCACATGTGGGATTTTTTGGATGCGTAAAGGAGGCTGCAGATCCAGGGTTAGTAGGGCTGTGAATGGGGCCATGGTAGAGGTGTCAGGAAAGCAACACCTATCAGGGCTGGGAGGTTTCGCCTGGGAGCAGGGCCCGGACTTTTTCAATTTTGACGGCTGCAAGCAGGCGAAGGCCAGCGAGCCGCTGCGTCGCATGTCGGCGTTTTTGGATGCCTAAAGGAGGCTGCAGCCCCAGGGTTAGTCGGGCAGTGAATGGGGCCATGAGACAGCTTTCAGGATGGAAACACCTCTCGGGGATGGCACTTTTCTTCTAGGAGCAGAGCTGGACTTTTTGAGTTTTCAAACGCAGAGCCGACTGACGAACGGAGAAATGCTGAGTATGGCCTTGGCCTTTCTTTAGTGCCCACACCACTCTGCAGCCTCAGTGTTAGTCGGGCAGTGAATGGGGCAATGGGACAGGTTTCCCGATGGAAACGCCTTTCGGAGATGGGACCTCTTGGTCTAGGAACAGAACTGGACATTCTCAAGTTTTTTTTCGACCTGATGCTGGTACACCTCGACAAGGAAGGTAAGGTCACTCCTAGAAGTGGTTCCTTGGGTGGGCAAGGCCCTAGTCCCCGAGTTAGCAGGGCTGTGAATGGGTTGGAGAGGGAAGCTTGGTCTAAGAAAATATTTTCTATTGCTTGTATGGCTGTTGCTGACCAAAGGAGAAATCTTCACAGCTGTGTGCTGGGGGGTGGGGTGGCAGCCCAGGTGGTAGAGATGAGGATGGGCTGGGTCTAGTGTTGAAAAGGAGTGTAGGTTGTGAAGGGGGTGGGTTGTTAGGACAGAAACAGCTCTTGGGGCTGGTACTTTTCTTCCAGGAGCAGAGCTGGTCATTTTGGAGTGTTGAAGCTCAGAGCCAATAGACGCATAGAGAGAGATGGTGAGTAGCTCTTGGGGCTTGCTTTGGTGCCTACAGCACTCTGCAGCCTCAGGGTTAGTCGAGCAGTTACGCCTGGGAGCAGGGCCCGGACGTTTTCAATTTTGACGGCCAAAGGTGGGGGATGGCCATGGGGATGCTAAGTTGCATGTTGGAGTTTTTGGATGCTTAAAGGAGGCTGCAGCCCCAGGGTTAGTAGGGCTGTGAATGGGGCCATGGTAGAGGTTTCAGGAAAGCAACACCATTTGGGGCTTGGAGGTTTTCCCTGGGAGCAGGGCCTGGATGTTGACAGTTTTGCAGTTTGAATCTTGAAAATGGTTAGAGAGCTGCTAAGTCACATGTCGGAGTTTATAGTGCGTAAAGGAGGCTGCAGCCCCAGGGTTAGTAGGGCTGTGAATGGGGCCATGGTAGAGGTTTCAGGAAAGCAACACCTTTCGGGGCTGGGGTGTTTTGCCTGGGAGCATTGCACAGACATTTTCAGTTTTGACTGCTGAAGGCGGGTTAAGGCCAGCGAGCCCCTGCGTCGCTTATCGGAGTTTTCTGCGACTAGAGTTCCCTCCAGCCAGAAGGTTAGTAGGGCTGTGAATGGGGCCATGGTAGAGGTTTCAGGAAACAAACACCTTTCGGGGTTGGGACAGTCCGCCTGGGATCAGGGCCCAGACGTTTGCAGTTTTGAGGTCTGAAGACGCGTGAAGGCTAGAAAGCTGCTCTGTCTCATTATGGCGTTCTTGGTTTCGTAAAGGAGCCTGCAGTCCCAGGGTTACTAGGGTTGTGAATGGTGCGATGGTAGAGGTTTCAGCAGAAGAGACAGCATTCGGGGCTGGGAGGTTTCGCCTGGGCGCAGGGTGCGGATGTTTGCAGTTTTGAGGCTGGAATCTCGAAAATGGCTAGAGAGATGCTAAGACGCATGTCGGAGTTTTTGGATGCCTAAAGGAGGCTGCAGCCACAGGGTTATTCGAGCAGTGAATGGGGCCATGGTAGAGGTTTCAGGAAAGGAACAGCATCCGGGGCTGACAGGTTTTGCCTGGGCGCAGGGCCCGGACATTTGCTGTTTTGAGGCTTGAATCTCGAAAATGTCTACAGAGATGCTAAGTCTCATCTCCGAGTTTTTGGATGCCTAAAGGAGCCTGCAGCTCCAGGGTTAGTAGGGCTGTGACTGGGGCCATGGTAGAGGTTTCAGGAAAGACACGGCATTCGGAGCTGGGACCTTTTGCCTGGGCGCAGGGCCCAGACGTTTGCAGTTTTGAGGGCTGAACTCGGGCTAAGGCCAGCGAGCCGCTCTGTCGTACGTCGGAGTTTTTCTATGACTAAAGTTCCCTACAGCCCCAGTGTTAGTAGGGCTGTGACTGGGGCCATGGTAGAGGTTTCAGGAAAGAAACCCCATTCGGGGCTGGGACCTTTCGCCTGGGCGCAGGGCCCGGACGTTTGCTGTTTTGAGGCTTGAATCTCGAAAATGTCTAGAGAGTTGCGCCGTCGCATGTCGCAGTTTTTGGATGCCTAAAGGAGCCTGCAGCTCCAGGGTTATTCGGGCTGTGACTGGGGCCGTGGTAGAGGTTTGAGGAAAGACACGGCATTCGGAGCTGGGACCTTTTGCCTGGGCGCAGGGCCCAGACGTTTGCAGTTTTGAGGGCTGAACTCGGGCTAAGGCCAGCGAGCCGCTCTGTCGTACGTCGGAGTTTTTCTATGACTAAAGTTCCCTACAGCCCCAGTGTTAGTAGGGCTGTGACTGGGGCCATGGTAGAGGTTTCAGGAAAGAACCAGCATTCGGGGCTGGGACCTTTCGCCTGGGCGCAGGGCCCGGACGTTTGCTGTTTTGAGGCTTGAATCTCGAAAATGTCTAGAGAGTTGCGCCGTCGCATGTCGCAGTTTTTGGATGCCTAAAGGAGCCTGCAGCTCCAGGGTTATTCGGGCTGTGACTGGGGCCGTGGTAGAGGTTTGAGGAAAGACACGGCATTCGGAGCTGGGACCTTTTGCCTGGGAGCAGGGCCCAGACGTTTGCAGTTTTGAGGGCTGAACTTGGGCTAAGGCCAGCGAGCCGCTCTGTCGTACGTCGGAGTTTTTCTATGACTAAAGTTCCCTACAGCCCCAGTGTTAGTAGGGCTGTGACTGGGGCCATGGTAGAGGTTTCAGGAGAGAAACACCATTCATGGCTGGCAGGTTTCGCCTGTGCGCAGAGCCCGATCGTTTTCAGTTTTGACGGGAGAAGGCAGGCGATGGACAGCGAGCCGCTCCGTCGCACGTCGGACTTTTTCTATGACTAAAGTTCCGTACAGCTCCAGGGTTAGTAGGACTGTGACTGGGGCCATGGTAGAGGTTTCAGGAAAGAAACCCCATTCGGGGCTGGGAGGTTTTGCCTGGGAGCATTACACAGATGTTTTCAATTTTGAAGCTTGAATGTCTAAAATGGCAGAGAGATGCTAAGTCTCATCTTGGAGTTTTTGGATGCCTAAAGAAGCGTGTAGCTCCAGGGTTAGTAGGGCTGTGACTGGGGCCATGGTAGAGGTTTCAGGAAAGAACCAGCATTCGGGGCTGGGAGGTTTCGCCTGGGCGCAGGGCCCGGCCGTTTGCAGTTTTGAGGCTGGAATCTCGAAAATGGCTAGAGAGATGCTAAGTCTCATCTCTGAGTTTTTGGATGCCTAAAGGAGCCTGCAGCTCCAGGGTTAGTAGGGCTGTGACTGGGGCCATGGTAGAGGTTTCAGGAAAGCACCATCTTTCGGAGCTGGCAGGTTTCCCCTGGGAGCAGGGCCCGAACGTTTTCAATTTTGACGGCTGAAGGGGGGCTAAGGCCAGCGAGCCCCTGCGTCGCATATCGGAGTTTTCTGCGACTAGAGTTCCCTACAGCCAGAAGGTTAGTAGGGCTGTGACTGGGGCCATGGTAGAGGTTTCAGGAAAGAAACAGCATCCGGGGCTGGGAGGTTTTGCCTGGGAGCAGGGCCCGGACATTTGCTGTTTTGAGGCTTGAATCTCGAAAATGTCTAGAGAGTCGCGCCGTCGCATGTCACAGTTTTTGGATGCCTAAAGGAACCTGCAGCTCCAGGGTTATTCGGGCTGTGACTGGGGCCATGGTAGAGGTTTGAGGAAAGACACGGCATTCGGAGCTGGGACCTTTTGCCTGGGCGCAGGGCCCAGACGTTTGCAGTTTTGAGGGCTGAACTCGGGCTAAGGCCAGCGAGCCGCTCTGTCGTACGTCGGAGTTTTTCTATGACTAAAGTTCCCTACAGCCCCAGTGTTAGTAGGGCTGTGACTGGGGCCATGGTAGAGGTTTCAGGAAAGAAACCCCATTCGGGGCTGGGACCTTTCGCCTGGGCGCAGGGCCCGGACGTTTGCTGTTTTGAGGCTTGAATCTCGAAAATGTCTAGAGAGTTGCGCCGTCGCATGTCGCAGTTTTTGGATGCCTAAAGGAGCCTGTAGCTCCAGGGTTATTAGGGCTGTGACTGGGGCCGTGGTAGAGGTTTCAGGAAAGACACGGCATTCGGAGCTGGGACCTTTTGCCTGGGAGCAGGGCCCAGACGTTTGCAGTTTTGAGGGCTGAACTCGGGCTAAGGCCAGCGAGCCGCTCTGTCGTCCGTCGGAGTTTTTCTATGACTAAAGTTCCCTACAGCCCCAGTGTTAGTAGGGCTGTGACTGGGGCCATGGTAGAGGTTTCAGGAGAGAAACACCATTCATGGCTGGCAGGTTTTGCCTAGGAGCAGAGCCCGATCGTTTTCAGTTTTGGCGGGCGAAGGCAGGCGATGGACAGCGAGCCGCTCCGTCGCACGTCGGACTTTTTCTATGACTAAAGTTCCGTACAGCTCCAGGGTTAGTAGGACTGTGACTGGGGCCATGGTAGAGGTTTCAGGAAAGAAACACCTTTCGGAGCTGGCAGGTTTCCCCTGGGAGCAGGGCCCGAACGTTTTCAATTTTGACGGCTGAAGGCGGGCTAAGGCCAGCGAGCCCCTGCGTCGCATATCGGAGTTTTCTGCGACTAGAGTTCCCTACAGCCAGAAGGTTAGTAGGGCTGTGACTGGGGCCATGGTAGAGGTTTCAGGGAAGAAACAGCATCCGGGGCTGGGAGGTTTTGCCTGGGAGCAGGGCCCGGACATTTGCTGTTTTGAGGCTTGAATCTTGAAAATGTCTAGAGAGTCGCGCCGTTGCATGTCACAGTTTTTGGATGCCTAAAGGAGCCTGCAGCTCCAGGGTTAGTAGGGCTGTGACTGGGGCCGTGGTAGAGGTTTGAGGAAAGACACGGCATTCGGAGCTGCAACCTTTTGCCTGGGCGCAGGGCCCAGATGTTTGCAGTTTTGAGGGCTGAACTCGGGCTAAGGCCAGCGAGCCGCTCTGTCGTACGTCGGAGTTTTTCTATGACTAAAGTTCCCTACAGCCCCAGTGTTAGTAGGGCTGTGACTGGGGCCATGGTAGAGGTTTCAGGAGAGAAACACCATTCATGGCTGGCAGGTTTCGCCTAGGAGCAGAGCCCGATCGTTTTCAGTTTTGACGGGCGAAGGCAGGCGATGGACAGCGAGCCGCTCCGTCGCACGTCGGACTTTTTCTATGACTAAAGTTCCGTACAGCTCCAGGGTTAGTAGGACTGTGACTGGGGCCATGGTAGAGGTTTCAGGAAAGAAACCCCATTCGGGGCTGGGAGGTTTTGCCTGGGAGCATTACACAGATGTTTTCAATTTTGAAGCTTGAATGTCTAAAATGGCAGAGAGATGCTAAGTCTCATCTCGGAGTTTTTGGATGCCTAAAGAAGCGTGTAGCTCCAGGGTTAGTAGGGCTGTGACTGGGGCCATGGTAGAGGTTTCAGGAAAGAACCAGCATTCGGGGCTGGGACCTTTTGCCTGGGCGCAGGACCCCGCCGTTTGCAGTTTTGAGGCTGGAATCTCGAAAATGGCTAGAGAGATGCTAAGTCTCATCTCGGAGTTTTTGGATGCCTAAAGGAGCCTGCAGCTCCAGGGTTATTCGGGCTGTGACTGGGGTCGTGGTAGAGGTTTCAGGAAAGAAACACCTTTCGGAGCTGGCAGGTTCCACCTGGGAGCAGGGCCCGAACGTTTTCAGTTTTGACGGCTGAAGGCGGGCGATGGACAGCGAGCCCCTGCGTCGCATATCGGAGTGTTCTGCGACTAGAGTTCCCTCCAGCCAGAAGGTTAGTAGGGCTGTGAATGGGTCCATGGTAGAGGTGTCAGGAAAGCAACACCTATCAGGGCTGGGAGGTTTCTCCTGGGAGCAGGGCCCGGACGTTTTCAATTTTGACAGCTGCAAGCGGGCGAAGGCCAGCGAGCCACTGCGTCGCATGTCGGCGTTTTTGGATGCCTAAAGGAGCCTGCAGCCCCAGGGTTAGTCGGGCAGTGACTGGGGCCATGATAGAGGTTTCAGGAAAGAAACAGCATTCAGGGCTGACAGGTTTCGCCTGGGAGCAGGGCCCGAACGTTTTCAATTTTGACGGCTGAAGGCGGGCTAAGGCCAGCGAGCCCCTGCGTCGCATATCGGAGTTTTCTGCGACTAGAGTTCCCTGCAGCCAGAAGGTTAGTAGGGCTGTGAATGGGTCCATGGTAGAGGTTTCAGGAAAGAAACAGCATTCGGGGCTGGGAGGTTTTGCCTGGGAGCAGGGCCCGGACTTTTGCAGTTTTGACGGCCGAAGGAGCGTGAAGGCTAGAAAGCTGCTCCGTCGCATTACGGCGTTTTTGGTTTCGTAAAGGAGCCTGCAGTCCCAGGGTTACTAGGGTTGTGAATGGTGCGATGGTAAAGGTTTCAGCAGAAGACACAGCATTCGGGGCTGGGAGGTTTCGCCTGGGCGCAGGGTGCGGATGTTTGCAGTTTTGAGGCTGGAATCTCGAAAATGGCTAGAGAGATGCTGAGACGCATGTCGTATTTTTTGGATGCCTAAAGGAGGCTGCAGCCACAGGGTTATTCGGGCAGTGAATGGGGCCATGGTAGAGGTTTCAGGAAAGCAACACCATTCGGGACTGGGATGTTTCGCCTTGGAGCAGGGCCCGATCGTTTGCAGTTTTGACGGCCGAAGGCGGGCGATAGACAGCGAGCTACTCTGCCGCACTTTGGAGGTTTTGGATGTCTAAAGGAGGCTGCAGCCCCAGTGTTAGTAGCGCTGTGAATGGGGCCATGGTAGAGGTTTCAGGAAAGCAACGCTTTTCGGGGCTGGCAGGTTCCACCTGGGAGCAGGGCCCGGACGTTTTCGACTTGGAAGCTTGAATCTCACAAAATGGCTAAACAGCTGCTGCGTTGCATGTCGGTGTTTTTGGATGCCTAAATGAGCCTGCAGCTCCAACGTCAGTAGCGCTGTGAATGGGGCCGTGGTAGAGGTTTCAGGAAATCAAAACCTTTCGGGGATGGCAAGTTCTGCCTGGGAGCAGGGCCCGGACATTTTCAGTTTTGAAGCTTGAATCTCGAAAATGGTGGAGAGATGCAAAGTCGCATATCTCAGTTTTCAGATGCCTAAAGGAGCCTGCAGCCCCAGGGTTAGTAGGGCTGTCAATGGGGCCATGGTAGAGGTTTCAGGAAAGCAAAATCTTTCGTGGCTGGGATGCTTCGCCTTGGAGCAGGGCCCGATCATTTGCAGTTTTGACAGCCGAAGGCAGGCGATGGACAGTGAGCCAATGTGTCGCACGTTGGAGTTTTTGGATGCCTAAAGGAGCCTGCAGCTCCAGGGTTAGTAGGGCTGTGAATGGGTCCATGGTAGAGGTTTCAGGAAAGAAACAGCATTCAGGGCTGACAGGTTTCGCCTGGGAGCAGGGCCCGATCGTTTTCAGATTTGACGGCCGAAGGCGGGCGATGGACAACGAGCCACTATGTCACATGTGGGATTTTTTGGATGCGTAAAGGAGGCTGCAGATCCAGGGTTAGTAGGGCTGTGAATGGGGCCATGGTAGAGGTGTCAGGAAAGCAACACCTATCAGGGCTGGGAGGTTTCGCCTGGGAGCAGGGCCCGGACTTTTTCAATTTTGACGGCTGCAAGCAGGCGAAGGCCAGCGAGCCGCTGCGTCGCACGTCGGCGTTTTTGGATGCCTAAAGGAGGCTGCAGCCCCAGGGTTAGTCGGGCAGTGAATGGGGCCATGAGACAGCTTTCAGGATGGAAACACCTCTCGGGGATGGCACTTTTCTTCTAGGAGCAGAGCTGGACTTTTTGAGTTTTCAAACGCAGAGCCGACTGACGAACGGAGAAATGCTGAGTATGGCTTTGGCCTTTCTTTAGTGCCCACACCACTCTGCAGCCTCAGTGTTAGTCGGGCAGTGAATGGGGCAATGGGACAGGTTTCCCGATGGAAACGCCTTTCGGAGATGGGACCTCTTGGTCTAGGAACAGAACTGGACATTCTCAAGTTTTTTTTCGACCTGATGCTGGTACACCTCGACAAGGAAGGTAAGGTCACTCCTAGAAGTGGTTCCTTGGGTGGGCAAGGCCCTAGTCCCCGAGTTAGCAGGGCTGTGAATGGGTTGGAGAGGGAAGCTTGGTCTAAGAAAATATTTTCTATTGCTTGTATGGCTGTTGCTGACCAAAGGAGAAATCTTCACAGCTGTGTGCTGGGGGGTGGGGTGGCAGCCCAGGTGGTAGAGATGAGGATGGGCTGGGTCTAGTGTTGAAAAGGAGTGTAGGTTGTGAAGGGGGTGGGTTGTTAGGACAGAAACAGCTCTTGGGGCTGGTACTTTTCTTCCAGGAGCAGAGCTGGTCATTTTGGAGTGTTGAAGCTCAGAGCCAATAGACGCATAGAGAGAGATGGTGAGTAGCTCTTGGGGCTTGCTTTGGTGCCTACAGCACTCTGCAGCCTCAGGGTTAGTCGAGCAGTTACGCCTGGGAGCAGGGCCCGGACGTTTTCAATTTTGACGGCCAAAGGTGGGGGATGGCCATGGGGATGCTAAGTTGCATGTTGGAGTTTTTGGATGCTTAAAGGAGGCTGCAGCCCCAGGGTTAGTAGGGCTGTGAATGGGGCCATGGTAGAGGTTTCAGGAAAGCAACACCATTTGGGGCTTGGAGGTTTTCCCTGGGAGCAGGGCCTGGATGTTGACAGTTTTGCAGTTTGAATCTTGAAAATGGTTAGAGAGCTGCTAAGTCACATGTCGGAGTTTATAGTGCGTAAAGGAGGCTGCAGCCCCAGGGTTAGTAGGGCTGTGAATGGGGCCATGGTAGAGGTTTCAGGAAAGCAACACCTTTCGGGGCTGGGGTGTTTTGCCTGGGAGCATTGCACAGACATTTTCAGTTTTGACTGCTGAAGGCGGGTTAAGGCCAGCGAGCCCCTGCGTCGCTTATCGGAGTTTTCTGCGACTAGAGTTCCCTCCAGCCAGAAGGTTAGTAGGGCTGTGAATGGGGCCATGGTAGAGGTTTCAGGAAACAAACACCTTTCGGGGTTGGGACGGTCCGCCTGGGATCAGGGCCCAGACGTTTGCAGTTTTGAGGTCTGAAGACGCGTGAAGGCTAGAAAGCTGCTCTGTCTCATTATGGCGTTCTTGGTTTCGTAAAGGAGCCTGCAGTCCCAGGGTTACTAGGGTTGTGAATGGTGCGATGGTAGAGGTTTCAGCAGAAGAGACAGCATTCGGGGCTGGGAGGTTTCGCCTGGGCGCAGGGTGCGGATGTTTGCAGTTTTGAGGCTGGAATCTCGAAAATGGCTAGAGAGATGCTAAGACGCATGTCGGAGTTTTTGGATGCCTAAAGGAGGCTGCAGCCACAGGGTTATTCGAGCAGTGAATGGGGCCATGGTAGAGGTTTCAGGAAAGGAACAGCATCCGGGGCTGACAGGTTTTGCCTGGGCGCAGGGCCCGGACATTTGCTGTTTTGAGGCTTGAATCTCGAAAATGTCTACAGAGATGCTAAGTCTCATCTCCGAGTTTTTGGATGCCTAAAGGAGCCTGCAGCTCCAGGGTTATTCGGGCTGTGACTGGGGCCGTGGTAGAGGTTTCAGGAAAGACACGGCATTCGGAGCTGGGACCTTTTGCCTGGGCGCAGGGCCCAGACGTTTGCAGTTTTGAGGGCTGAACTCGGGCTAAGGCCAGCGAGCCGCTCTGTCGTACGTCGGAGTTTTTCTATGACTAAAGTTCCCTACAGCCCCAGTGTTAGTAGGGCTGTGACTGGGGCCATGGTAGAGGTTTCAGGAAAGAAACCCCATTCGGGGCTGGGACCTTTCGCCTGGGCGCAGGGCCCGGACGTTTGCTGTTTTGAGGCTTGAATCTCGAAAATGTCTAGAGAGTTGCGCCGTCGCATGTCGCAGTTTTTGGATGCCTAAAGGAGCCTGCAGCTCCAGGGTTATTCGGGCTGTGACTGGGGCTGTGGTAGAGGTTTGAGGAAAGACACGGCATTCGGAGCTGGGACCTTTTGCCTGGGAGCAGGGCCCAGACGTTTGCAGTTTTGAGGGCTGAACTTGGGCTAAGGCCAGCGAGCCGCTCTGTCGTCCGTCGGAGTTTTTCTATGACTAAAGTTCCCTACAGCCCCAGTGTTAGTAGGGCTGTGACTGGGGCCATGGTAGAGGTTTCAGGAGAGAAACACCATTCATGGCTGGCAGGTTTCGCCTGTGCGCAGAGCCCGATCGTTTTCAGTTTTGACGGGAGAAGGCAGGCGATGGACAGCGAGCCGCTCCGTCGCACGTCGGACTTTTTCTATGACTAAAGTTCCGTACAGCTCCAGGGTTAGTAGGACTGTGACTGGGGCCATGGTAGAGGTTTCAGGAAAGAAACCCCATTCGGGGCTGGGAGGTTTTGCCTGGGAGCATTACACAGATGTTTTCAATTTTGAAGCTTGAATGTCTAAAATGGCAGAGAGATGCTAAGTCTCATCTCGGAGTTTTTGGATGCCTAAAGAAGCGTGTAGCTCCAGGGTTAGTAGGGCTGTGACTGGGGCCATGGTAGAGGTTTCAGGAAAGAACCAGCATTCGGGGCTGGGAGGTTTCGCCTGGGCGCAGGGCCCGGCCGTTTGCAGTTTTGAGGCTGGAATCTCGAAAATGGCTAGAGAGATGCTAAGTCTCATCTCTGAGTTTTTGGATGCCTAAAGGAGCCTGCAGCTCCAGGGTTAGTAGGGCTGTGACTGGGGCCATGGTAGAGGTTTCAGGAAAGCACCATCTTTCGGAGCTGGCAGGTTTCCCCTGGGAGCAGGGCCCGAACGTTTTCAATTTTGACGGCTGAAGGCGGGCTAAGGCCAGCGAGCCCCTGCGTCGCATATCGGAGTTTTCTGTGACTAGAGTTCCCTACAGCCAGAAGGTTAGTAGGGCTGTGACTGGGGCCATGGTAGAGGTTTCAGGAAAGAAACAGCATCCGGGGCTGGGAGGTTTTGCCTGGGAGCAGGGCCCGGACATTTGCTGTTTTGAGGCTTGAATCTCGAAAATGTCTAGAGAGTCGCGCCGTCGCATGTCACAGTTTTTGGATGCCTAAAGGAGCCTGCAGCTCCAGGGTTATTCGGGCTGTGACTGGGGCCATGGTAGAGGTTTGAGGAAAGACACGGCATTCGGAGCTGGGACCTTTTGCCTGGGCGCAGGGCCCAGACGTTTGCAGTTTTGAGGGCTGAACTCGGGCTAAGGCCAGCGAGCCGCTCTGTCGTACGTCGGAGTTTTTCTATGACTAAAGTTCCCTACAGCCCCAGTGTTAGTAGGGCTGTGACTGGGGCCATGGTAGAGGTTTCAGGAAAGAAACCCCATTCGGGGCTGGGACCTTTCGCCTGGGCGCAGTGCCCGGACGTTTGCTGTTTTGAGGCTTGAATCTCGAAAATGTCTAGAGAGTTGCGCCGTCGCATGTCGCAGTTTTTGGATGCCTAAAGGAGCCTGTAGCTCCAGGGTTATTAGGGCTGTGACTGGGGCCATGGTAGAGGTTTCAGGAAAGACACGGCATTCGGAGCTGGGACCTTTTGCCTGGGCGCAGGGCCCAGACGTTTGCAGTTTTGAGGGCTGAACTCGGGCTAAGGCCAGCGAGCCGCTCTGTCGTACGTCGGAGTTTTTCTATGACTAAAGTTCCCTACAGCCCCAGTGTTAGTAGGGCTGTGACTGGGGCCATGGTAGAGGTTTCAGGAAAGAAACCCCATTCGGGGCTGGGACCTTTCGCCTGGGCGCAGGGCCCGGACGTTTGCTGTTTTGAGGCTTGAATCTCGAAAATGTCTAGAGAGTTGCGCCGTCGCATGTCGCAGTTTTTGGATGCCTAAAGGAGCCTGTAGCTCCAGGGTTATTAGGGCTGTGACTGGGGCCGTGGTAGAGGTTTCAGGAAAGACACGGCATTCGGAGCTGGGACCTTTTGCCTGGGTGCAGGGCCCAGACGTTTGCAGTTTTGAGGGCTGAACTCGGGCTAAGGCCAGCGAGCCGCTCTGTCGTCCGTCGGAGTTTTTCTATGACTAAAGTTCCCTACAGCCCCAGTGTTAGTAGGGCTGTGACTGGGGCCATGGTAGAGGTTTCAGGAGAGAAACACCATTCATGGCTGGCAGGTTTTGCCTAGGAGCAGAGCCCGATCGTTTTCAGTTTTGGCGGGCGAAGGCAGGCGATGGACAGCGAGCCGCTCCGTCGCACGTCGGACTTTTTCTATGACTAAAGTTCCGTACAGCTCCAGGGTTAGTAGGACTGTGACTGGGGCCATGGTAGAGGTTTCAGGAAAGCACCACCTTTCGGAGCTGGCAGGTTTCCCCTGGGAGCAGGGCCCGAACGTTTTCAATTTTGACGGCTGAAGGCGGGCTAAGGCCAGCGAGCCCCTGCGTCGCATATCGGAGTTTTCTGCGACTAGAGTTCCCTACAGCCAGAAGGTTAGTAGGGCTGTGACTGGGGCCATGGTAGAGGTTTCAGGGAAGAAACAGCATCCGGGGCTGGGAGGTTTTGCCTGGGAGCAGGGCCCGGACATTTGCTGTTTTGAGGCTTGAATCTTGAAAATGTCTAGAGAGTCGCGCCGTTGCATGTCACAGTTTTTGGATGCCTAAAGGAGCCTGCAGCTCCAGGGTTAGTAGGGCTGTGACTGGGGCCGTGGTAGAGGTTTGAGGAAAGACACGGCATTCGGAGCTGCAACCTTTTGCCTGGGCGCAGGGCCCAGATGTTTGCAGTTTTGAGGGCTGAACTCGGGCTAAGGCCAGCGAGCCGCTCTGTCGTACGTCGGAGTTTTTCTATGACTAAAGTTCCCTACAGCCCCAGTGTTAGTAGGGCTGTGACTGGGGCCATGGTAGAGGTTTCAGGAGAGAAACACCATTCATGGCTGGCAGGTTTCGCCTATGCGCAGAGCCCGATCGTTTTCAGTTTTGACGGGCGAAGGCAGGCGATGGACAGCGAGCCGCTCCGTCGCACGTCGGACTTTTTCTATGACTAAAGTTCCGTACAGCTCCAGGGTTAGTAGGACTGTGACTGGGGCCATGGTAGAGGTTTCAGGAAAGAAACCCCATTCGGGGCTGGGAGGTTTTGCCTGGGAGCATTACACAGATGTTTTCAATTTTGAAGCTTGAATGTCTAAAATGGCAGAGAGATGCTAAGTCTCATCTCGGAGTTTTTGGATGCCTAAAGAAGCGTGTAGCTCCAGGGTTAGTAGGGCTGTGACTGGGGCCATGGTAGAGGTTTCAGGAAAGAACCAGCATTCGGGGCTGGGACCTTTTGCCTGGGCGCAGGACCCCGCCGTTTGCAGTTTTGAGGCTGGAATCTCGAAAATGGCTAGAGAGATGCTAAGTCTCATCTCGGAGTTTTTGGATGCCTAAAGGAGCCTGCAGCTCCAGGGTTATTCGGGCTGTGACTGGGGTCGTGGTAGAGGTTTCAGGAAAGAAACACCTTTCGGAGCTGGCAGGTTCCACCTGGGAGCAGGGCCCGAACGTTTTCAGTTTTGACGGCTGAAGGCGGGCGATGGACAGCGAGCCCCTGCGTCGCATATCGGAGTGTTCTGCGACTAGAGTTCCCTCCAGCCAGAAGGTTAGTAGGGCTGTGAATGGGTCCATGGTAGAGGTGTCAGGAAAGCAACACCTATCAGGGCTGGGAGGTTTCTCCTGGGAGCAGGGCCCGGACGTTTTCAATTTTGACAGCTGCAAGCGGGCGAAGGCCAGCGAGCCACTGCGTCACATGTCGGCGTTTTTGGATGCCTAAAGGAGCCTGCAGCCCCAGGGTTAGTCGGGCAGTGACTGGGGCCATGATAGAGGTTTCAGGAAAGAAACAGCATTCAGGGCTGACAGGTTTCGCCTGGGAGCAGGGCCCGAACGTTTTCAATTTTGACGGCTGAAGGCGGGCTAAGGCCAGCGAGCCCCTGCGTCGCACATCGGAGTTTTCTGCGACTAGAGTTCCCTGCAGCCAGAAGGTTAGTAGGGCTGTGAATGGGTCCATGGTAGAGGTTTCAGGAAAGAAACAGCATCCGGGGCTGGGAGGTTTTGCCTGGGAGCAGGGCCCGGACTTTTGCAGTTTTGACGGCCGAAGGAGCGTGAAGGCTAGAAAGCTGCTCCGTCGCATTACGGCGTTTTTGGTTTCGTAAAGGAGCCTGCAGTCCCAGGGTTACTAGGGTTGTGAATGGTGCGATGGTAAAGGTTTCAGCAGAAGACACAGCATTCGGGGCTGGGAGGTTTCGCCTGGGCGCAGGGTGCGGATGTTTGCAGTTTTGAGGCTGGAATCTCGAAAATGGCTAGAGAGATGCTGAGACGCATGTCGTATTTTTTGGATGCCTAAAGGAGGCTGCAGCCACAGGGTTATTCGGGCAGTGAATGGGGCCATGGTAGAGGTTTCAGGAAAGCAACACCATTCGGGACTGGGATGTTTCGCCTTGGAGCAGGGCCCGATCGTTTGCAGTTTTGACGGCCGAAGGCGGGCGATAGACAGCGAGCTACTCTGCCGCACTTTGGAGGTTTTGGATGTCTAAAGGAGGCTGCAGCCCCAGTGTTAGTAGCGCTGTGAATGGGGCCATGGTAGAGGTTTCAGGAAAGCAACGCTTTTCGGGGCTGGCAGGTTCCACCTGGGAGCAGGGCCCGGACGTTTTCGACTTGGAAGCTTGAATCTCACAAAATGGCTAAACAGCTGCTGCGTTGCATGTCGGTGTTTTTGGATGCCTAAATGAGCCTGCAGCTCCAACGTCAGTAGCGCTGTGAATGGGGCCGTGGTAGAGGTTTCAGGAAATCAAAACCTTTCGGGGATGGCAAGTTCTGCCTGGGAGCAGGGCCCGGACATTTTCAGTTTTGAAGCTTGAATCTCGAAAATGGTGGAGAGATGCAAAGTCGCATATCTCAGTTTTCAGATGCCTAAAGGAGCCTGCAGCCCCAGGGTTAGTAGGGCTGTCAATGGGGCCATGGTAGAGGTTTCAGGAAAGCAAAATCTTTCGTGGCTGGGATGCTTCGCCTTGGAGCAGGGCCCGATCATTTGCAGTTTTGACAGCCGAAGGCAGGCGATGGACAGTGAGCCAATGTGTCGCACGTTGGAGTTTTTGGATGCCTAAAGGAGCCTGCAGCTCCAGGGTTAGTAGGGCTGTGAATGGGTCCATGGTAGAGGTTTCAGGAAAGAAACAGCATTCAGGGCTGACAGGTTTCGCCTGGGAGCAGGGCCCGATCGTTTTCAGATTTGACGGCCGAAGGCGGGCGATGGACAACGAGCCACTATGTCACATGTGGGATTTTTTGGATGCGTAAAGGAGGCTGCAGATCCAGGGTTAGTAGGGCTGTGAATGGGGCCATGGTAGAGGTGTCAGGAAAGCAACACCTATCAGGGCTGGGAGGTTTCGCCTGGGAGCAGGGCCCGGACTTTTTCAATTTTGACGGCTGCAAGCAGGCGAAGGCCAGCGAGCCGCTGCGTCGCACGTCGGCGTTTTTGGATGCCTAAAGGAGGCTGCAGCCCCAGGGTTAGTCGGGCAGTGAATGGGGCCATGAGACAGCTTTCAGGATGGAAACACCTCTCGGGGATGGCACTTTTCTTCTAGGAGCAGAGCTGGACTTTTTGAGTTTTCAAACGCAGAGCCGACTGACGAACGGAGAAATGCTGAGTATGGCTTTGGCCTTTCTTTAGTGCCCACACCACTCTGCAGCCTCAGTGTTAGTCGGGCAGTGAATGGGGCAATGGGACAGGTTTCCCGATGGAAACGCCTTTCGGAGATGGGACCTCTTGGTCTAGGAACAGAACTGGACATTCTCAAGTTTTTTTTCGACCTGATGCTGGTACACCTCGACAAGGAAGGTAAGGTCACTCCTAGAAGTGGTTCCTTGGGTGGGCAAGGCCCTAGTCCCCGAGTTAGCAGGGCTGTGAATGGGTTGGAGAGGGAAGCTTGGTCTAAGAAAATATTTTCTATTGCTTGTATGGCTGTTGCTGACCAAAGGAGAAATCTTCACAGCTGTGTGCTGGGGGGTGGGGTGGCAGCCCAGGTGGTAGAGATGAGGATGGGCTGGGTCTAGTGTTGAAAAGGAGTGTAGGTTGTGAAGGGGGTGGGTTGTTAGGACAGAAACAGCTCTTGGGGCTGGTACTTTTCTTCCAGGAGCAGAGCTGGTCATTTTGGAGTGTTGAAGCTCAGAGCCAATAGACGCATAGAGAGAGATGGTGAGTAGCTCTTGGGGCTTGCTTTGGTGCCTACAGCACTCTGCAGCCTCAGGGTTAGTCGAGCAGTTACGCCTGGGAGCAGGGCCCGGACGTTTTCAATTTTGACGGCCAAAGGTGGGGGATGGCCATGGGGATGCTAAGTTGCATGTTGGAGTTTTTGGATGCTTAAAGGAGGCTGCAGCCCCAGGGTTAGTAGGGCTGTGAATGGGGCCATGGTAGAGGTTTCAGGAAAGCAACACCATTTGGGGCTTGGAGGTTTTCCCTGGGAGCAGGGCCTGGATGTTGACAGTTTTGCAGTTTGAATCTTGAAAATGGTTAGAGAGCTGCTAAGTCACATGTCGGAGTTTATAGTGCGTAAAGGAGGCTGCAGCCCCAGGGTTAGTAGGGCTGTGAATGGGGCCATGGTAGAGGTTTCAGGAAAGCAACACCTTTCGGGGCTGGGGTGTTTTGCCTGGGAGCATTGCACAGACATTTTCAGTTTTGACTGCTGAAGGCGGGTTAAGGCCAGCGAGCCCCTGCGTCGCTTATCGGAGTTTTCTGCGACTAGAGTTCCCTCCAGCCAGAAGGTTAGTAGGGCTGTGAATGGGGCCATGGTAGAGGTTTCAGGAAACAAACACCTTTCGGGGTTGGGACGGTCCGCCTGGGATCAGGGCCCAGACGTTTGCAGTTTTGAGGTCTGAAGACGCGTGAAGGCTAGAAAGCTGCTCTGTCTCATTATGGCGTTCTTGGTTTCGTAAAGGAGCCTGCAGTCCCAGGGTTACTAGGGTTGTGAATGGTGCGATGGTAGAGGTTTCAGCAGAAGAGACAGCATTCGGGGCTGGGAGGTTTCGCCTGGGCGCAGGGTGCGGATGTTTGCAGTTTTGAGGCTGGAATCTCGAAAATGGCTAGAGAGATGCTAAGACGCATGTCGGAGTTTTTGGATGCCTAAAGGAGGCTGCAGCCACAGGGTTATTCGAGCAGTGAATGGGGCCATGGTAGAGGTTTCAGGAAAGGAACAGCATCCGGGGCTGACAGGTTTTGCCTGGGCGCAGGGCCCGGACATTTGCTGTTTTGAGGCTTGAATCTCGAAAATGTCTACAGAGATGCTAAGTCTCATCTCTGAGTTTTTGGATGCCTAAAGGAGCCTGCAGCTCCAGGGTTAGTCGGGCTGTGACTGGGGCCATGGTAGAGGTTTGAGGAAAGACACGGCATTCGGAGCTGGGACCTTTTGCCTGGGCGCAGGGCCCAGACGTTTGCAGTTTTGAGGGCTGAACTCGGGCTAAGGCCAGCGAGCCGCTCTGTCGTACGTCGGAGTTTTTCTATGACTAAAGTTCCCTACAGCCCCAGTGTTAGTAGGGCTGTGACTGGGGCCATGGTAGAGGTTTCAGGAGAGAAACACCATTCATGGCTGGCAGGTTTTGCCTAGGAGCAGAGCCCGATCGTTTTCAGTTCTGACGGGCGAAGGCAGGCGATGGACAGCGAGCCGCTCCGTCGCACGTCGGACTTTTTCTACGACTAAAGTTCCGTACAGCTCCAGGGTTAGTAGGACTGTGACTGGGGCCATGGTAGAGGTTTCAGGAAAGAAACCCCATTCGGGGCTGGGAGGTTTTGCCTGGGAGCATTACACAGATGTTTTCAATTTTGAAGCTTGAATGTCTAAAATGGCAGAGAGATGCTAAGTCTCATCTCGGAGTTTTTGGATGCCTAAAGAAGCGTGTAGCTCCAGGGTTAGTAGGGCTGTGACTGAGGCCATGGTAGAGGTTTCAGGAAAGCACCACCTTTCGGAGCTGGCAGGTTTTGCCTGGGAGCAGGGCCCGAACGTTTTCAATTTTGACGGCTGAAGGCGGGCTAAGGCCAGCGAGCCCCTGCGTCGCATATCGGAGTTTTCTGCGACTAGAGTTCCCTACAGCCAGAAGGTTAGTAGGGCTGTGACTGGGGCCATGGTAGAGGTTTCAGGAAAGAAACAGCATCCGGGGTGGAAGGTTTTGCCTGGGAGCAGGGCCCGGACATTTGTTGTTTTGAGGCTTGAATCTCGAAAATGTCTAGAGAGTCGCACCGTCGCATGTCACAGTTTTTGGATGCCTAAAGGAGCCTGCAGCTCCAGGGTTAGTAGGGCTGTGACTGGGGCCGTGGTAGAGGTTTGAGGAAAGAAACCCCATTCGGGGCTGGGAGGTTTTGCCTGGGAGCATTACACAGATGTTTTCAATTTTGAAGCTTGAATGTCTAAAATGGCAGAGAGATGCTAAGTCTCATCTCGGAGTTTTTGGATGCCTAAAGAAGCGTGTAGCTCCAGGGTTAGTAGGGCTGTGAATGGGGCCATGGTAGAGGTTTCAGGAAAGAAACAGCATCCGGGGCTGGGAGGTTTTGCCTGGGAGCAGGGCCCGGATATTTGCTGTTTTGAGGCTTGAATCTTGAAAATGTCTAGAGAGTCGTGCCGTTGCATGTCACAGTTTTTGGATGCCTAAAGGAGCCTGCAGCTCCAGGGTTAGTAGGGCTGTGACTGGCGCCGTGGTAGAGGTTTGAGGAAAGACACGCATTCGGAGCTGGGACCTTTCGCCTGGGCGCAGGACCCCGCCGTTTGCAGTTTTGAGGGCTGAACTCGGGCTAAGGCCAGCGAGCCGCTCTGTTGTCCGTCGGAGTTTTTCTATGACTAAAGTTCCCTACAGCCCCAGTGTTAGTAGGGCTGTGACTGGGGCCATGGTAGAGGTTTCAGGAGAGAAACACCATTCATGGCTGGCAGGTTTCGCCTAGGAGCAGAGCCCGATCGTTTTCAGTTTTGACGGGCGAAGGCAGGCGATGGACAGCGAGCCGCTCCGTCGCACGTCGGACTTTTTCTATGACTAAAGTTCCGTACAGCTCCAGGGTTAGTAGGACTGTGACTGGGGCCATGGTAGAGGTTTCAGGAAAGAAACCCCATTCGGGGCTGGGAGGTTTTGCCTGGGAGCATTACACAGATGTTTTCAATTTTGAAGCTTGAATGTCTAAAATGGCAGAGAGATGCTAAGTCTCATCTCGGAGTTTTTGGATGCCTAAAGAAGCGTGTAGCTCCAGGGTTAGTAGGGCTGTGACTGGGGCCATGGTACAGGTTTCAGGAAAGAACCAGCATTCGGGGCTGGGACCTTTCGCCTGGGCGCAGGGCCCGGCCGTTTGCAGTTTTGAGGCTGGAATCTTGAAAATGGCTAGAGAGATGCTAAGTCTCATCTCCGAGTTTTTGGATGCCTAAAGGAGCCTGCAGCTCCAGGGTTAGCAGGGCTGTGACTGGGGCCATGGTAGAGGTTTCAGGAAAGCACCACCTTTCGGAGCTGGCAGGTTTCCCCTGGGAGCAGGGCCCGAACGTTTTCAATTTTGACGGCTGAAGGGGGGCTAAGGCCAGCGAGCCCCTGCGTCGCATATCGGAGTTTTCTGCGACTAGAGTTCCCTCCAGCCAGAAGGTTAGTAGGGCTGTGACTGGGGCCATGGTAGAGGTTTCAGGGAAGAAACAGCATCCGGGGCTGGGAGGTTTTCCCTGGGAGCAGGGCCCGGACATTTGCTGTTTTGAGGCTTGAATCTCGAAAATGTCTAGAGAGTCGCACCGTCGCATGTCACAGTTTTTGGATGCCTAAAGGAGCCTGCAGCTCCAGGGTTATTCGGGCTGTGACTGGGGCCGTGGTAGAGGTTTGAGGAAAGACACGGCATTCGGAGCTGGGACCTTTTGCCTGGGAGCAGGGCCCAGACGTTTGCAGTTTTGAGGGCTGAACTTGGGCTAAGGCCAGCGAGCCGCTCTGTCGTACGTCGGAGTTTTTCTATGACTAAAGTTCCCTACAGCCCCAGTGTTAGTAGGGCTGTGACTGGGGCCATGGTAGAGGTTTCAGGAGAGAAACACCATTCATGGCTGGCAGGTTTCGCCTGTGCGCAGAGCCCGATCGTTTTCAGTTTTGACGGGAGAAGGCAGGCGATGGACAGCGAGCCGCTCCGTCGCACGTCGGACTTTTTCTATGACTAAAGTTCCGTACAGCTCCAGGGTTAGTAGGACTGTGACTGGGGCCATGGTAGAGGTTTCAGGAAAGAAACCCCATTCGGGGCTGGGAGGTTTTGCCTGGGAGCATTACACAGATGTTTTCAATTTTGAAGCTTGAATGTCTAAAATGGCAGAGAGATGCTAAGTCTCATCTCGGAGTTTTTGGATGCCTAAAGAAGCATGTAGCTCCAGGGTTAGTAGGGCTGTGACTGGGGCCATGGTAGAGGTTTCAGGAAAGAACCAGCATTCGGGGCTGGGAGGTTTCGCCTGGGCGCAGGACCCCGCCGTTTGCAGTTTTGAGGCTGGAATCTCGAAAATGGCTAGAGAGATGCTAAGTCTCATCTCCGAGTTCTTGGATGCCTAAAGGAGCCTGCAGCTCCAGGGTTAGTAGGGCTGTGACTGGGGCCATGGTAGAGGTTTCAGGAAAGCACCACCTTTCGGAGCTGGCAGGTTTCCCCTGGGAGCAGGGCCCGAACGTTTTCAATTTTGACGGCTGAAGGCGGGCTAAGGCCAGCGAGCCCCTGTGTCGCATATCGGAGTTTTCTGCGACTAGAGTTCCCTACAGCCAGAAGGTTAGTAGGGCTGTGACTGGGGCCATGGTAGAGGTTTCAGGAAAGAAACAGCATCCGGGGCTGGGAGGTTTTGCCTGGGAGCAGGGCCCGGACATTTGCTGTTTTGAGGCTTGAATCTCGAAAATGTCTAGAGAGTCGCGCCGTTGCATGTCACAGTTTTTGGATGCCTAAAGGAGCCTGCAGCTCCAGGTTTATTCGGGCTCTGAATGGGGCCATGGTAGAGGTTTGAGGAAAGACACGGCATTCGGAGCTGGGACCTTTCGCCTGGGCGCAGGACCCCGCCGTTTGCAGTTTTGAGGGCTGAACTCGGGCTAAGGCCAGCGAGCCGCTCTGTCGTACGTCGGAGTTTTTCTATGACTAAAGTTCCCTACAGCCCCAGTGTTAGTAGGGCTGTGACTGGGGCCATGATAGAGGTTTCAGGAGAGAAACACCATTCATGGCTGGCAGGTTTCGCCTAGGAGCAGAGCCCGATCGTTTTCAGTTTTGGCGGGCGAAGGCAGGCGATGGACAGCGAGCCGCTCCGTCGCACGTTGGACTTTTTCTATGACTAAAGTTCCGTACAGCTCCAGGGTTAGTAGGACTGTGACTGGGGCCATGGTAGAGGTTTCAGGAAAGAAACCCCATTCGGGGCTGGGAGGTTTTGCCTGGGAGCATTACACAGATGTTTTCAATTTTGAAGCTTGAATGTCTAAAATGGCAGAGAGATGCTAAGTCTCATCTCGGAGTTTTTGGATGCCTAAAGAAGCGTGTAGCTCCAGGGTTAGTAGGGCTGTGACTGGGGCCATGGTAGAGGTTTCAGGAAAGAAACCCCATTCGGGGCTGGGAGGTTTCGCCTGGGCGCAGGGCCCGGCCGTTTGCAGTTTTGAGGCTGGAATCTCGAAAATGGCTAGAGAGATGCTAAGTCTCATCTCTGAGTTTTTGGATGCCTAAAGGAGCCTGCAGCTCCAGGGTTAGTAGGGCTGTGACTGGGGCCATGGTAGAGGTTTCAGGAAAGCAACACCTTTCGGAGCTGGCAGGTTTCCCCTGGGAGCAGGGCCCGAACGTTTTCAATTTTGACGGCTGAAGGCGGGCTAAGGCCAGCGAGCCCCTGCGTCGCATATCGGAGTTTTCTGCGACTAGAGTTCCCTGCAGCCAGAAGGTTAGTAGGGCTGTGACTGGGGCCATGGTAGAGGTTTCAGGGAAGAAACAGCATCCGGGGCTGGGAGGTTTTGCCTGGGCGCAGGGCCCGGACATTTGCTGTTTTGAGGCTTGAATCTCGAAAATGTCTAGAGAGTCGCGCCGTCGCATGTCACAGTTTTTGGATGCCTAAAGGAGCCTGCAGCTCCAGGGTTAGTAGGGCTGTGACTGGGGCCATGGTAGAGGTTTCAGGAAAGACACGGCATTCAGAGCTGGGACCTTTCGCCTGGGCGCAGGACCCCGCCGTTTGCAGTTTGGAGGGCTGAACTCGGGCTAAGGCCAGCGAGCCGCTCTGTCATCCGTCGGAGTTTTTCTATGACTAAAGGTCCCTACAGCCCCAGTGTTAGTAGGGCTGTGACTGGGGCCATGGTAGAGGTTTCAGGAGAGAGACACCATTCATGGCTGGCAGGTTTTGCCTAGGAGCAGAGCCCGATCGTTTTCAGTTTTGACAGGCGAAGGCAGGCGATGGACAGCGAGCCGCTCTGTCGCACGTCGGACTTTTTCTATGACTAAAGTTCCGTACAGCTCCAGGGTTAGTAGGACTGTGACTGGGGCCATGGTAGAGGTTTCAGGAAAGAAACCCCATTCGGGGCTGGGAGGTTTTGCCTGGGAGCATTACACAGATGTTTTCAATTTTGAAGCTTGAATGTCTAAAATGGCAGAGAGATGCTAAGTCTCATCTCGGAGTTTTTGGATGCCTAAAGAAGCGTGTAGCTCCAGGGTTAGTAGGGCTGTGACTGGGGCCATGGTAGAGGTTTCAGGAAAGAACCAGCATTCGGGGCTGGGAGGTTTCGCCTGGGCGCAGGGCCCGGCCGTTTGCAGTTTTGAGGCTGGAATCTCGAAAATGGCTAGAGAGATGCTAAGTCTCATCTCGGAGTTTTTGGATGCCTAAAGGAGCCTGCAGCTCCAGGGTTAGTAGGGCTGTGACTGGGGCCATGGTAGAGGTTTCAGGAAAGCACCACCTTTCGGAGCTGGCAGGTTTCGCCTGGGAGCAGGGCCCGAACGTTTTCAATTTTGACGGCTGAAGGCGGGCTAAGGCCAGCGAGCCCCTGCGTCGCGTATCGGAGTTTTCTGCGACTAGAGTTCCCTACAGCCAGAAGGTTAGTAGGGCTGTGACTGGGGCCATGGTAGAGGTTTCAGGGAAGAAACAGCATCCGGGGCTGGGAGGTTTTGCCTGGGCGCAGGGCCCGGACATTTGCTGTTTTGAGGCTTGAATCTCGAAAATGTCTAGAGAGTCGCGCCGTCGCATGTCACAGTTTTTGGATGCCTAAAGGAGCCTGCAGCTCCAGGGTTAGTAGGGCTGTGACTGGGGCCATGGTAGAGGTTTGAGGAAAGACACGGCATTCGGAGCTGGGACCTTTCGCCTGGGCGCAGGACCCCGCCGTTTGCAGTTTTGAGGGCTGAACTCGGGCTAAGGCCAGCGAGCCGCTCTGTCGTACGTCGTAGTTTTTCTATGACTAAAGTTCCCTGCAGCCCCAGTGTTAGTAGGGCTGTGACTGGGGCCATGATAGAGGTTTCAGGAGAGAAACACCATTCATGGCTGGCAGGTTTCGCCTAGGAGCAGAGCCCGATCGTTTTCAGTTTTGGCGGGCGAAGGCAGGCGATGGACAGCGAGCCGCTCCGTCGCACGTCGGACTTTTTCTATGACTAAAGTTCCGTACAGCTCCAGGGTTAGTAGGACTGTGACTGGGGCCATGGTAGAGGTTTCAGGAAAGAAACCCCATTCGGGGCTGGGAGGTTTTGCCTGGGAGCATTACACAGATGTTTTCAATTTTGAAGCTTGAATGTCTAAAATGGCAGAGAGATGCTAAGTCTCATCTCGGAGTTTTTGGATGCCTAAAGAAGCGTGTAGCTCCAGGGTTAGTAGGGCTGTGACTGGGGCCATGGTAGAGGTTTCAGGAAAGAAACCCCATTCGGGGCTGGGAGGTTTCGCCTGGGCGCAGGGCCCGGCCGTTTGCAGTTTTGAGGCTGGAATCTCGAAAATGGCTAGAGAGATGCTAAGTCTCATCTCGGAGTTTTTGGATGCCTAAAGGAGCCTGCAGCTCCAGGGTTAGTAGAGCTGTGACTGGGGCCATGGTAGAGGTTTCAGGAAAGCACCACCTTTCGGAGCTGGCAGGTTTCCCCTGGGAGCAGGGCCCGAACGTTTTCAATTTTGACGGCTGAAGGCGGGCTAAGGCCAGCGAGCCCCTGCGTCGCATATCGGAGTTTTCTGCGACTAGAGTTCCCTACAGCCAGAAGGTTAGTAGGGCTGTGACTGGGGCCATGGTAGAGGTTTCAGGGAAGAAACAGCATCCGGGGCTGGGAGGTTTTGCCTGGGAGCAGGGCCCGGACATTTGCTGTTTTGAGGCTTGAATCTCGAAAATGTCTAGAGAGTCGCGCCGTCGCATGTCACAGTTTTTGGATGCCTAAAGGAGCCTGCAGCTCCAGGTTTATTCGGGCTGTGACTGGGGCCATGGTAGAGGTTTGAGGAAAGACACGGCATTCGGAGCTGGGACCTTTCGCCTGGGCGCAGGACCCCGCCGTTTGCAGTTTTGAGGGCTGAACTCGGGCTAAGGCCAGCGAGCCGCTCTGTCGTACGTCGGAGTTTTTCTATGACTAAAGGTCCCTACAGCCCCAGTGTTAGTAGGGCTGTGACTGGGGCCATGATAGAGGTTTCAGGAGAGAAACACCATTCATGGCTGGCAGGTTTCGCCTAGGAGCAGAGCCCGATCGTTTTCAGTTTTGGCGGGCGAAGGCAGGCGATGGACACCGAGCCGCTCCGTCGCACGTTGGACTTTTTCTATGACTAAAGTTCCGTACAGCTCCAGGGTTAGTAGGACTGTGACTGGGGCCATGGTAGAGGTTTCAGGAAAGAAACCCCATTCGGGGCTGGGAGGTTTTGCCTGGGAGCATTACACAGATGTTTTCAATTTTGAAGCTTGAATGTCTAAAATGGCAGAGAGATGCTAAGTCTCATCTCGGAGTTTTTGGATGCCTAAAGAAGCGTGTAGCTCCAGGGTTAGTAGGGCTGTGACTGGGGCCATGGTAGAGGTTTCAGGAAAGAAACCCCATTCGGGGCTGGGAGGTTTCGCCTGGGCGCAGGGCCCGGCCGTTTGCAGTTTTGAGGCTGGAATCTCGAAAATGGCTAGAGAGATGCTAAGTCTCATCTCTGAGTTTTTGGATGCCTAAAGGAGCCTGCAGCTCCAGGGTTAGTAGAGCTGTGACTGGGGCCATGGTAGAGGTTTCAGGAAAGCAACACCTTTCGGAGCTGGCAGGTTTCCCCTGGGAGCAGGGCCCGAACGTTTTCAATTTTGACGGCTGAAGGCGGGCTAAGGCCAGCGAGCCCCTGCGTCGCATATCGGAGTTTTCTGCGACTAGAGTTCCCTGCAGCCAGAAGGTTAGTAGGGCTGTGACTGGGGCCATGGTAGAGGTTTCAGGGAAGAAACAGCATCCGGGGCTGGGAGGTTTTGCCTGGGCGCAGGGCCCGGACATTTGCTGTTTTGAGGCTTGAATCTCGAAAATGTCTAGAGAGTCGCGCCGTCGCATGTCACAGTTTTTGGATGCCTAAAGGAGCCTGCAGCTCCAGGGTTAGTAGGGCTGTGACTGGGGCCATGGTAGAGGTTTCAGGAAAGACACGGCATTCAGAGCTGGGACCTTTCGCCTGGGCGCAGGACCCCGCCGTTTGCAGTTTGGAGGGCTGAACTCGGGCTAAGGCCAGCGAGCCGCTCTGTCATCCGTCGGAGTTTTTCTATGACTAAAGGTCCCTACATCCCCAGTGTTAGTAGGGCTGTGACTGGGGCCATGGTAGAGGTTTCAGGAGAGAGACACCATTCATGGCTGGCAGGTTTTGCCTAGGAGCAGAGCCCGATCGTTTTCAGTTTTGACAGGCGAAGGCAGGCGATGGACAGCGAGCCGCTCTGTCGCACGTCGGACTTTTTCTATGACTAAAGTTCCGTACAGCTCCAGGGTTAGTAGGACTGTGACTGGGGCCATGGTAGAGGTTTCAGGAAAGAAACCCCATTCGGGGCTGGGAGGTTTTGCCTGGGAGCATTACACAGATGTTTTCAATTTTGAAGCTTGAATGTCTAAAATGGCAGAGAGATGCTAAGTCTCATCTCGGAGTTTTTGGATGCCTAAAGAAGCGTGTAGCTCCAGGGTTAGTAGGGCTGTGACTGGGGCCATGGTAGAGGTTTCAGGAAAGAACCAGCATTCGGGGCTGGGAGGTTTCGCCTGGGCGCAGGGCCCGGCCGTTTGCAGTTTTGAGGCTGGAATCTCGAAAATGGCTAGAGAGATGCTAAGTCTCATCTCGGAGTTTTTGGATGCCTAAAGGAGCCTGCAGCTCCAGGGTTAGTAGAGCTGTGACTGGGGCCATGGTAGAGGTTTCAGGAAAGCACCACCTTTCGGAGCTGGCAGGTTTCGCCTGGGAGCAGGGCCCGAACGTTTTCAATTTTGACGGCTGAAGGCGGGCTAAGGCCAGCGAGCCCCTGCGTCGCGTATCGGAGTTTTCTGCGACTAGAGTTCCCTGCAGCCAGAAGGTTAGTAGGGCTGTGACTGGGGCCATGGTAGAGGTTTCAGGGAAGAAACAGCATCCGGGGCTGGGAGGTTTTGCCTGGGCGCAGGGCCCGGACATTTGCTGTTTTGAGGCTTGAATCTCGAAAATGTCTAGAGAGTCGCGCCGTCGCATGTCACAGTTTTTGGATGCCTAAAGGAGCCTGCAGCTCCAGGGTTAGTAGGGCTGTGACTGGGGCCATGGTAGAGGTTTCAGGAAAGACACGGCATTCGGAGCTGGGACCTTTCGCCTGGGCGCAGGACCCCGCCGTTTGCAGTTTGGAGGGCTGAACTCGGGCTAAGGCCAGCGAGCCGCTCTGTCATCCGTCGGAGTTTTTCTATGACTAAAGGTCCCTACAGCCCCAGTGTTAGTAGGGCTGTGACTGGGGCCATGGTAGAGGTTTCAGGAGAGAGACACCATTCATGGCTGGCAGGTTTTGCCTAGGAGCAGAGCCCGATCGTTTTCAGTTTTGACAGGCGAAGGCAGGCGATGGACAGCGAGCCGCTCTGTCGCACGTCGGACTTTTTCTACAACTAAAGTTCCGTACAGCTCCAGGGTTAGTAGGACTGTGACTGGGCCCATGGTAGAGGTTTCAGGAAAGAAACCCCATTCGGGGCTGGGAGGTTTTGCCTGGGAGCATTACACAGATGTTTTCAATTTTGAAGCTTGAATGTCTAAAATGGCAGAGAGATGCTAAGTCTCATCTCGGAGTTTTTGGATGCCTAAAGAAGCGTGTAGCTCCAGGGTTAGTAGGGCTGTGACTGGGGCCATGGTAGAGGTTTCAGGAAAGAACCAGCATTCGGGGCTGGGAGGTTTCGCCTGGGCGCAGGGCCCGGCCGTTTGCAGTTTTGAGGCTGGAATCTCGAAAATGGCTAGAGAGATGCTAAGTCTCATCTCGGAGTTTTTGGATGCCTAAAGGAGCCTGCAGCTCCAGGGTTAGTAGGGCTGTGACTGGGGCCATGGTAGAGGTTTCAGGAAAGCACCACCTTTCGGAGCTGGCAGGTTTCGCCTGGGAGCAGGGCCCGAACGTTTTCAATTTTGACGGCTGAAGGCGGGCTAAGGCCAGCGAGCCCCTGCGTCGCGTATCGGAGTTTTCTGCGACTAGAGTTCCCTACAGCCAGAAGGTTAGTAGGGCTGTGACTGGGGCCATGGTAGAGGTTTCAGGGAAGAAACAGCATCCGGGGCTGGGAGGTTTTGCCTGGAAGCAGGGCCCGGACATTTGCTGTTTTGAGGCTTGAATCTCGAAAATGTCTAGAGAGTCGCGCCGTCGCATGTCACAGTTTTTGGATGCCTAAAGGAGCCTGCAGCTCCAGGTTTATTCGGGCTGTGACTGGGGCCATGGTAGAGGTTTGAGGAAAGACACGGCATTCGGAGCTGGGACCTTTCGCCTGGGCGCAGGACCCCGCCGTTTGCAGTTTTGAGGGCTGAACTCGGGCTAAGGCCAGCGAGCCGCTCTGTCGTACGTCGTAGTTTTTCTATGACTAAAGTTCCCTGCAGCCCCAGTGTTAGTAGGGCTGTGACTGGGGCCATGATAGAGGTTTCAGGAGAGAAACACCATTCATGGCTGGCAGGTTTCGCCTAGGAGCAGAGCCCGATCGTTTTCAGTTTTGGCGGGCGAAGGCAGGCGATGGACAGCGAGCCGCTCCGTCGCACGTTGGACTTTTTCTATGACTAAAGTTCCGTACAGCTCCAGGGTTAGTAGGACTGTGACTGGGGCCATGGTAGAGGTTTCAGGAAAGAAACCCCATTCGGGGCTGGGAGGTTTTGCCTGGGAGCATTACACAGATGTTTTCAATTTTGAAGCTTGAATGTCTAAAATGGCAGAGAGATGCTAAGTCTCATCTTGGAGTTTTTGGATGCCTAAAGAAGCGTGTAGCTCCAGGGTTAGTAGGGCTGTGACTGGGGCCATGGTAGAGGTTTCAGGAAAGAAACCCCATTCGGGGCTGGGAGGTTTCGCCTGGGCGCAGGGCCCGGCCGTTTGCAGTTTTGAGGCTGGAATCTCGAAAATGGCTAGAGAGATGCTAAGTCTCATCTCGGAGTTTTTGGATGCCTAAAGGAGCCTGCAGCTCCAGGGTTAGTAGAGCTGTGACTGGGGCCATGGTAGAGGTTTCAGGAAAGCAACACCTTTCGGAGCTGGCAGGTTTCCCCTGGGAGCAGGGCCCGAACGTTTTCAATTTTGACGGCTGAAGGCGGGCTAAGGCCAGCGAGCCCCTGCGTCGCTTATCGGAGTTTTCTGCGACTAGAGTTCCCTGCAGCCAGAAGGTTAGTAGGGCTGTGACTGGGGCCATGGTAGAGGTTTCAGGGAAGAAACAGCATCCGGGGCTGGGAGGTTTTGCCTGGGCGCAGGGCCCGGACATTTGCTGTTTTGAGGCTTGAATCTCGAAAATGTCTAGAGAGTCGCGCCGTCGCATGTCACAGTTTTTGGATGCCTAAAGGAGCCTGCAGCTCCAGGGTTAGTAGGGCTGTGACTGGGGCCATGGTAGAGGTTTCAGGAAAGACACGGCATTCGGAGCTGGGACCTTTCGCCTGGGCGCAGGACCCCGCCGTTTGCAGTTTGGAGGGCTGAACTCGGGCTAAGGCCAGCGAGCCGCTCTGTCATCCGTCGGAGTTTTTCTATGACTAAAGGTCCCTACAGCCCCAGTGTTAGTAGGGCTGTGACTGGGGCCATGGTAGAGGTTTCAGGAGAGAGACACCATTCATGGCTGGCAGGTTTTGCCTAGGAGCAGAGCCCGATCGTTTTCAGTTTTGACAGGCGAAGGCAGGCGATGGACAGCGAGCCGCTCTGTCGCACGTCGGACTTTTTCTACAACTAAAGTTCCGTACAGCTCCAGGGTTAGTAGGACTGTGACTGGGCCCATGGTAGAGGTTTCAGGAAAGAAACCCCATTCGGGGCTGGGAGGTTTTGCCTGGGAGCATTACACAGATGTTTTCAATTTTGAAGCTTGAATGTCTAAAATGGCAGAGAGATGCTAAGTCTCATCTCGGAGTTTTTGGATGCCTAAAGAAGCGTGTAGCTCCAGGGTTAGTAGGGCTGTGACTGGGGCCATGGTAGAGGTTTCAGGAAAGAACCAGCATTCGGGGCTGGGAGGTTTCGCCTGGGCGCAGGGCCCGGCCGTTTGCAGTTTTGAGGCTGGAATCTCGAAAATGGCTAGAGAGATGCTAAGTCTCATCTCGGAGTTTTTGGATGCCTAAAGGAGCCTGCAGCTCCAGGGTTAGTAGGGCTGTGACTGGGGCCATGGTAGAGGTTTCAGGAAAGCACCACCTTTCGGAGCTGGCAGGTTTCGCCTGGGAGCAGGGCCCGAACGTTTTCAATTTTGACGGCTGAAGGCGGGCTAAGGCCAGCGAGCCCCTGCGTCGCGTATCGGAGTTTTCTGCGACTAGAGTTCCCTACAGCCAGAAGGTTAGTAGGGCTGTGACTGGGGCCATGGTAGAGGTTTCAGGGAAGAAACAGCATCCGGGGCTGGGAGGTTTTGCCTGGAAGCAGGGCCCGGACATTTGCTGTTTTGAGGCTTGAATCTCGAAAATGTCTAGAGAGTCGCGCCGTCGCATGTCACAGTTTTTGGATGCCTAAAGGAGCCTGCAGCTCCAGGGTTAGTAGGGCTGTGACTGGGGCCATGGTAGAGGTTTGAGGAAAGACACGGCATTCGGAGCTGGGACCTTTCGCCTGGGCGCAGGGCCCAGACGTTTGCAGTTTTGAGGGCTGAACTCGGGCTAAGGCCAGCGAGCCGCTCTGTCGTACGTCGGAGTTTTTCTATGACTAAAGGTCCCTACAGCCCCAGTGTTAGTAGGGCTGTGACTGGGGCCATGGTAGAGGTTTCAGGAGAGAAACACCATTCATGGCTGGCAGGTTTCGCCTGTGCGCAGAGCCCGATCGTTTTCAGTTTTGGCGGGCGAAGGCAGGCGATGGACAGCGAGCCGCTCCGTCGCACGTTGGACTTTTTCTACGACTAAAGTTCCGTACAGCTCCAGGGTTAGTAGGACTGTGACTGTGGCCATGGTAGAGGTTTCAGGAAAGAAACCCCATTCGGGGCTGGGAGGTTTTGCCTGGGAGCATTACACAGATGTTTTCAATTTTGAAGCTTGAATGTCTAAAATGGCAGAGAGATGCTAAGTCTCATCTCAGAGTTTTTGGATGCCTAAAGAAGCGTGTAGCTCCAGGGTTAGTAGGGCTGTGACTGGGGCCATGGTAGAGGTTTCAGGAAAGAACCAGCATTCGGGGCTGGGACCTTTCGCCTGGGCGCAGGGCCCGGCCGTTTGCAGTTTTGAGGCTGGAATCTCGAAAATGGCTAGAGAGATGCTAAGTCTCATCTCGGAGTTTTTGGATGCCTAAAGGAGCCTGCAGCTCCAGGGTTAGTAGGGCTGTGACTGGGGCCATGGTAGAGGTTTCAGGAAAGCACCACCTTTCGGAGCTGGCAGGTTTCCCCTGGGAGCAGGGCCTGAATGTTTTCAATTTTGACGGCTGAAGGCGGGCTAAGGCCAGCGAGCCCCTGCGTCGCATATCGGAGTTTTCTGCGACTAGAGTTCCCTACAGCCAGAAGGTTAGTAGGGCTGTGACTGGGGCCATGGTAGAGGTTTCAGGGAAGAAACAGCATCCGGGGCTGGGAGGTTTTGCCTGGGCGCAGGGCCCGGACATTTGCTGTTTTGAGGCTTGAATCTCGAAAATGTCTAGAGAGTCGCACCGTCGCATGTCACAGTTTTTGGATGCCTAAAGGAGCCTGCAGCTCCAGGGTTAGTAGGGCTGTGAATGGGGCCATGGTAGAGGTTTCAGGAAAGAACCAGCATTCGGGGCTGGGACCTGTAGCCTGGGCGCAGGACCCCGCCGTTTGCAGTTTTGAGGCTGGAATCTCGAAAATGGCTAGAGAGATGCTAAGTCTCATCTTGGAGTTCTTGGATGCCTAAAGGAGCCTGCAGCTCCAGGGTTAGTAGGGCTGTGACTGGGGCCGTGGTAGAGGTTTGAGGAAAGACACGGCATTCGGAGCTGGGACCTTTTGCCTGGGAGCAGGGCCCAGACGTTTGCAGTTTTGAGGGCTGAACTCGGGCTAAGGCCAGCGAGCCGCTCTGTCGTACGTTGGAGTTTTTCTATGACTAAAGGTCCCTACAGCCCCAGTGTTAGTAGGGCTGTGACTGGGGCCATGGTAGAGGTTTCAGGAGAGAAACACCATTCATGGCTGGCAGGTTTCGCCTGTGCGCAGAGCCCGATCGTTTTCAGTTTTGGCGGGCGAAGGCAGGCGATGGACAGCGAGCCGCTCCGTCGCACGTTGGACTTTTTCTACGACTAAAGTTCCGTACAGCTCCAGGGTTAGTAGGACTGTGACTGTGGCCATGGTAGAGGTTTCAGGAAAGAAACCCCATTCGGGGCTGGGAGGTTTTGCCTGGGAGCATTACACAGATGTTTTCAATTTTGAAGCTTGAATGTCTAAAATGGCAGAGAGATGCTAAGTCTCATCTCAGAGTTTTTGGATGCCTAAAGAAGCGTGTAGCTCCAGGGTTAGTAGGGCTGTGACTGGGGCCATGGTAGAGGTTTCAGGAAAGAACCAGCATTCGGGGCTGGGAGGTTTCGCCTGGGCGCAGGGCCCGGCCGTTTGCAGTTTTGAGGCTGGAATCTCGAAAATGGCTAGAGAGATGCTAAGTCTCATCTCGGAGTTTTTGGATGCCTAAAGGAGCCTGCAGCTCCAGGGTTAGTAGGGCTGTGACTGGGGCCATGGTAGAGGTTTCAGGAAAGCACCACCTTTCGGAGCTGGCAGGTTTCCCCTGGGAGCAGGGCCTGAATGTTTTCAATTTTGACGGCTGAAGGCGGGCTAAGGCCAGCGAGCCCCTGCGTCGCATATCGGAGTTTTCTGCGACTAGAGTTCCCTACAGCCAGAAGGTTAGTAGGGCTGTGACTGGGGCCATGGTAGAGGTTTCAGGGAAGAAACAGCATCCGGGGCTGGGAGGTTTTGCCTGGGCGCAGGGCCCGGACATTTGCTGTTTTGAGGCTTGAATCTCGAAAATGTCTAGAGAGTCGCGCCGTCGCATGTCACAGTTTTTGGATGCCTAAAGGAGCCTGCAGCTCCAGGGTTAGTAGGGCTGTGAATGGGGCCATGGTAGAGGTTTCAGGAAAGAACCAGCATTCGGGGCTGGGACCTGTAGCCTGGGCGCAGGACCCCGCCGTTTGCAGTTTTGAGGCTGGAATCTCGAAAATGGCTAGAGAGATGCTAAGTCTCATCTTGGAGTTCTTGGATGCCTAAAGGAGCCTGCAGCTCCAGGGTTAGTAGGGCTGTGACTGGGGCCGTGGTAGAGGTTTGAGGAAAGACACGGCATTCGGAGCTGGGACCTTTTGCCTGGGAGCAGGGCCCAGACGTTTGCAGTTTTGAGGGCTGAACTCGGGCTAAGGCCAGCGAGCCGCTCTGTCGTACGTCGTAGTTTTTCTATGACTAAAGTTCCCTACAGCCCCAGGGTTAGTAGGGCTGTGACTGGGGCCATGGTAGAGGTTTCAGGAGAGAAACACCATTCATGGCTGGCAGGTTTCGCCTGTGCGCAGAGCCCGATCGTTTTCAGTTTTGACGGGCGAAGGCAGGCCATGGACAGCGAGCCGCTCCGTCGCACGTCGGACTTTTTCTACGACTAAAGTTCCGTACAGCTCCAGGGTTAGTAGGACTGTGACTGGGCCCATGGTAGAGGTTTCAGGAAAGAAACCCCATTCGGGGCTGGGAGGTTTTGCCTGGGAGCATTACACAGATGTTTTCAATTTTGAAGCTTGAATGTCTAAAATGGCAGAGAGATGCTAAGTCTCATCTCGGAGTTTTTGGATGCCTAAAGAAGCGTGTAGCTCCAGGGTTAGTAGGGCTGTGACTGGGGCCATGGTAGAGGTTTCAGGAAAGAACCAGCATTCGGGGCTGGGAGGTTTCGCCTGGGCGCAGGGCCCGGCCGTTTGCAGTTTTGAGGCTGGAATCTCGAAAATGGCTAGAGAGATGCTAAGTCTCATCTCGGAGTTTTTGGATGCCTAAAGGAGCCTGCAGCTCCAGGGTTAGTAGGGCTGTGACTGGGGACATGGTAGAGGTTTCAGGAAAGCACCACCTTTCGGAGCTGGCAGGTTTCCCCTGGGAGCAGGGCCCGAACGTTTTCAATTTTGACGGCTGAAGGCGGGCTAAGGCCAGCGAGCCCCTGCCTCGCATATCGGAGTTTTCTGCGACTAGAGTTCCCTACAGCCAGAAGGTTAGTAGGGCTGTGACTGGGGCCATGGTAGAGGTTTCAGGAAAGAAACAGCATCCGGGGCTGGGAGGTTTTGCCTGGGCGCAGGGCCCGGACATTTGCTGTTTTGAGGCTTGAATCTCGAAAATGGCTAGAGAGATGCTAAGTCTCATCTCGGAGTTTTTGGATGCCTAAAGGAGCCTGCAGCTCCAGGGTTAGTAGGGCTGTGACTGGGGCCATGGTAGAGGTTTCAGGAAAGCACCACCTTTCGGAGCTGGCAGGTTTCGCCTGGGAGCAGGGCCCGAACGTTTTCAATTTTGACGGCTGAAGGCGGGCTAAGGCCAGCGAGCCCCTGCGTCGCATATCGGAATTTTCTGCGACTAGAGTTCCCTACAGCCAGAAGGTTAGTAGGGCTGTGACTGGGGCCATGGTAGAGGTTTCAAGGAAGAAACAGCATCCGGGGCTGGGAGGTTTTCCCTGGGCGCAGGGCCCGGACGTTTGCTGTTTTGAGGCTTGAATCTCGAAAATGTCTAGAGAGTCGCGCCGTCGCATGTCACAGTTTTTGGATGCCTAAAGGAGCCTGCAGCTCCAGTGTTAGTAGGGCTGTGACTGGGGCCATGGTAGAGGTTTCAGGAAAGACACGGCATTCGGAGCTGGGACCTTTCGCCTGGGCGCAGGACCCCGCCGTTTGCAGTTTGGAGGGCTGAACTCGGGCTAAGGCCAGCGAGCCGCTCTGTCGTACGTCGGAGTTTTTCTATGACTAAAGTTCCCTACAGCCCCAGTGTTAGTAGGGCTGTGACTGGGGCCATGGTAGAGGTTTCAGGAGAGAAACACCATTCATGGCTGGCAGGTTTCGCCTGTGCGCAGAGCCCGATCGTTTTCAGTTTTGACGGGCGAAGGCAGGCGATGGACAGCGAGCCGCTCCGTCGCACGTCGGACTTTTTCTACGACTAAAGTTCCGTACAGCTCCAGGGTTAGTAGGACTGTGACTGGGGCCATGGTAGAGGTTTCAGGAAAGAAACCCCATTCGGGGCTGGGAGGTTTTGCCTGGGAGCATTACACAGATGTTTTCAATTTTGAAGCTTGAATGTCTAAAATGGCAGAGAGATGCTAAGTCTCATCTCGGAGTTTTTGGATGCCTAAAGAAGCGTGTAGCTCCAGGGTTAGTAGGGCTGTGACTGGGGCCATGGTAGAGGTTTCAGGAAAGAACCAGCATTCGGGGCTGGGAGGTTTCGCCTGGGCGCAGGGCCCGGCCGTTTGCAGTTTTGAGGCTGGAATCTCGAAAATGGCTAGAGAGATGCTAAGTCTCATCTCGGAGTTTTTGGATGCCTAAAGGAGCCTGCAGCTCCAGGGTTAGTAGGGCTGTGACTGGGGCCATGGTAGAGGTTTCAGGAAAGCACCACCTTTCGGAGCTGGCAGGTTTCCCCTGGGAGCAGGGCCCGAACGTTTTCAATTTTGACGGCTGAAGGCGGGCTAAGGCCAGCGAGCCCCTGCGTCGCATATCGGAGTTTTCTGCGACTAGAGTTCCCTACAGCCAGAAGGTTAGTAGGGCTGTGACTGGGGCCATGGTAGAGGTTTCAGGAAAGAAACAGCATCCGGGGCTGGGAGGTTTTGCCTGGGCGCAGGGCCCGGACATTTGCTGTTTTGAGGCTTGAATCTCGAAAATGGCTAGAGAGATGCTAAGTCTCATCTCGGAGTTTTTGGATGCCTAAAGGAGCCTGCAGCTCCAGGGTTAGTAGGGCTGTGACTGGGGCCATGGTAGAGGTTTCAGGAAAGCACCACCTTTCGGAGCTGGCAGGTTTCGCCTGGGAGCAGGGCCCGAACGTTTTCAATTTTGACGGCTGAAGGCGGGCTAAGGCCAGCGAGCCCCTGCGTCGCATATCGGAGTTTTCTGCGACTAGAGTTCCCTACAGCCAGAAGGTTAGTAGGGCTGTGACTGGGGCCATGGTAGAGGTTTCAGGAAGAAACAGCATCCGGGGCTGGGAGGTTTTCCCTGGGCGCAGGGCCCGGACGTTTGCTGTTTTGAGGCTTGAATCTCGAAAATGTCTAGAGAGTCGCGCCGTCGCATGTCACAGTTTTTGGATGCCTAAAGGAGCCTGCAGCTCCAGGGTTAGTAGGGCTGTGACTGGGGCCATGGTAGAGGTTTGAGGAAAGACACGGCATTCGGAGCTGGGACCTTTTGCCTGGGCGCAGGGCCCAGACGTTTGCAGTTTTGAGGGCTGAACTCGGGCTAAGGCCAGCGAGCCGCTCTGTCGTACGTCGGAGTTTTTCTATGACTAAAGGTCCCTACAGCCCCAGTGTTAGTAGGGCTGTGACTGGGGCCATGGTAGAGGTTTCAGGAGAGAAACACCATTCATGGCTGGCAGGTTTCGCCTGTACGCAGAGCCCGATCGTTTTCAGTTTTGGCGGGCGAAGGCAGGCGATGGACAGCGAGCCGCTCCGTCGCACGTCGGACTTTTTCTACGACTAAAGTTCCGTACAGCTCCAGGGTTAGTAGGACTGTGACTGTGGCCATGGTAGAGGTTTCAGGAAAGAAACCCCATTCGGGGCTGGGAGGTTTTGCCTGGGAGCATTACACAGATGTTTTCAATTTTGAAGCTTGAATGTCTAAAATGGCAGAGAGATGCTAAGTCTCATCTCGGAGTTTTTGGATGCCTAAAGAAGCGTGTAGCTCCAGGGTTAGTAGGGCTGTGACTGGGGCCATGGTAGAGGTTTCAGGAAAGAACCAGCATTCGGGGCTGGGAGGTTTCGCCTGGGCGCAGGGCCCGGCCGTTTGCAGTTTTGAGGCTGGAATCTCGAAAATGGCTAGAGAGATGCTAAGTCTCATCTCGGAGTTTTTGGATGCCTAAAGGAGCCTGCAGCTCCAGGGTTAGTAGGGCTGTGACTGGGGCCATGGTAGAGGTTTCAGGAAAGCACCACCTTTCGGAGCTGGCAGGTTTCCCCTGGGAGCAGGGCCCGAACGTTTTCAATTTTGACGGCTGAAGGCGGGCTAAGGCCAGCGAGCCCCTGCGTCGCATATCGGAGTTTTCTGCGACTAGAGTTCCCTACAGCCAGAAGGTTAGTAGGGCTGTGACTGGGGCCATGGTAGAGGTTTCAGGGAAGAAACAGCATCCGGGGCTGGGAGGTTTTGCCTGGGCGCAGGGCCCGGACATTTGCTGTTTTGAGGCTTGAATCTCGAAAATGTCTAGAGAGTCGCGCCGTCGCATGTCACAGTTTTTGGATGCCTAAAGGAGCCTGCAGCTCCAGGGTTAGTAGGGCTGTGACTGGGGCCATGGTAGAGGTTTCAGGAAAGAAACAGCATCCGGGGCTGGGAGGTTTCGCCTGGGCGCAGGGCCCAGACGTTTGCAGTTTGGAGGGCTGAACTCGGGCTAAGGCCAGCGAGCCGCTCTGTCGTCCGTCGGAGTTTTTCTATGACTAAAGTTCCCTACAGCCCCAGTGTTAGTAGGGCTGTGACTGGGGCCATGGTAGAGGTTTCAGGAGAGAAACACCATTCATGGCTGGCAGGTTTCGCCTAGGAGCAGAGCCCGATCGTTTTCAGTTTTGACGGGCGAAGGCAGGCGATGGACAGCGAGCCGCTCTGTCGCACGTCGGACTTTTTCTACGACTAAAGTTCCGTACAGCTCCAGGGTTAGTAGGACTGTGACTGGGCCCATGGTAGAGGTTTCAGGAAAGAAACCCCATTCGGGGCTGGGAGGTTTTGCCTGGGAGCATTACACAGATGTTTTCAATTTTGAAGCTTGAATGTCTAAAATGGCAGAGAGATGCTAAGTCTCATCTCGGAGTTTTTGGATGCCTAAAGAAGCGTGTAGCTCCAGGGTTAGTAGGGCTGTGACTGGGGCCATGGTAGAGGTTTCAGGAAAGAACCAGCATTCGGGGCTGGGAGGTTTCGCCTGGGCGCAGGGCCCGGCCGTTTGCAGTTTTGAGGCTGGAATCTCGAAAATGGCTAGAGAGATGCTAAGTCTCATCTCGGAGTTTTTGGATGCCTAAAGGAGCCTGCAGCTCCAGGGTTAGTAGGGCTGTGACTGGGGCCATGGTAGAGGTTTCAGGAAAGCACCACCTTTCGGAGCTGGCAGGTTTCCCCTGGGAGCAGGGCCCGAACGTTTTCAATTTTGACGGCTGAAGGCGGGCTAAGGCCAGCGAGCCCCTGCGTCGCATATCGGAGTTTTCTGCGACTAGAGTTCCCTACAGCCAGAAGGTTAGTAGGGCTGTGACTGGGGCCATGGTAGAGGTTTCAGGGAAGAAACAGCATCCGGGGCTGGGAGGTTTTGCCTGGGCGCAGGGCCCGGACATTTGCTGTTTTGAGGCTTGAATCTCGAAAATGTCTAGAGATTCGCGCCGTCGCATGTCGCAGTTTTTGGATGCCTAAAGGAGCCTGCAGCTCCAGGGTTAGTAGGGCTGTGAATGGGGCCATGGTAGAGGTTTCAGGAAAGA